>NC_057862.1:604497764-604808181 GCF_019393635.1 Dromiciops gliroides | reverse complement strand
ACCTGTATGCTTTAATAAATGTTTAATGCCCAAAGACTGGTGCTAAAGCTTCTAATTTAAGGCCACCACAATTTAGATTTTAAACATCACAAGAGGAAGAAGCAGGATTCTAACCAGATTTTCTGATTCTGAATCTAGTCTTTTATTTCAAAGCATAGTTTGTTTTTTAAAATTTAATTTTCTTTCTTTTTTTTTGTTTTTTTTTGTTTGTTTGAGGGACAATGAGGGGTAAGTGATTTGCCCAGGGTCACACTGCTAGTGTCAAGTATCTGAGGTTGGATTTGAACTCAGGTCCTCCTGAATCCAGGACCGGTGCTTTACCCAGTGTGCCACCTAGCTGCCCTGAATCTAGTCTTTTTAAATTGTAAACATGCATACATACCCCACATATATAGACATTTGCGTATACACATACATGCCATATACATGGTGCGTTATATGTATATACACACAATGCACATGCATATACATGTATGTACATGTAAACACATACATAGTTGTTTTTGAGTCGTTTTCAATCATGTCCCACTCTCCATGGTCCCATTTGGGATTTTCTTGGCAAAGATACTGAAGTGGTTTGCCATGTCCCTCTCTAGCTCATTTGACAGGTGAGGAAATTGAGGCAAATGGGGCTAAGTGACTTGCCCAGAGTCACAGGGCTAATAAGTGTCTGAGGCCAGATTTAAACTCAAATTTTCCTGACTCCAGGTCCAGTGCTCTACCCACTGAGCCACCTAGCTACTCCACATATATAATATACACATATATATTACAGTCTAATTCTATAAAAGACCATAGGATCATAGATTTAGAGATGTAAGTCCCCAGAGGTCAGCTAGTCCAATCCCTTCATTTTACAAGTGAGGCAACTAAGACCCAGAGAGGATGAATGTCTTGTCCAAGATAACACCAGGAAATAACATGCCCATTGACATGCCTTGGAAAGTCTAAAGTCATCTCTTTATTCAGATGCAATGACTGGGGCTGCCTCCCAGATAAGTTGGTTGGTTTCTAACACTATGGGCCACTTCCCTTGTTCTGGCCTATAAAAAGGGGCCCACGTATGCTTTTTTGCTTTTTTCTGCTTATAAGACCACAGGCTGAAAGCTGGAAGAATCTTACTAGTCATCTAATCCAACCTTCTCATTCTACAGAAAAGGAAACTGAGGCCCAGACAGGTTGTGACTTGCTCAAGGTCACACCAGTAAGTAGCAGAGTGGAGATTTAAACCCAAACCCCCTGACTCTGAGTTCAATGCTCCTGCCACTGCACCTTCCCTAGTCCATTTTACCTTGTCTTTGAGTTACTAAAAGAACTCAGTGGCCCTGGGTCCCAATTGAGGAAGGAGAAGAACCTTTTCTCTCCTTGAGTACTGATGGAGGAGCTGGGAGATCTTTCACCCACAATTGTGGAGACCCAGGCATGAGCCATATACAGAGATTTGGGCAACAAAATGGGCCAAAGTGAATGATTTGGGGAAAAGGAGAAAAAGGTAGCGCCTTAAGACTGTATCCAGTGAATTTGAGCCCAGAACTTGGGGGACAATGGGCTATGAGTTACAGCATCATTCACTATAAGGAAATTCTTCCTTCTTTCTAACCAAGGTTCCTCATGCTAAAGTTGAAGCTTTTTTTTTTTTTTGCTGTTTTTCTGTGTTATTTGGTGGTAGGGAAAATCTATTTACCACCTTTAGTGTAGGAAGCTTTCCTTTTCATCTAATATGGTGTCAAAAGGCCTCTTGGCTTTCTCTTCCCCAGGTGTGATCACCCTAATTCCTTTAATAGCTTCTCCCATGTTTCCCTCATCTCTTTCTTTCTCTGACCTCTCTCCAAATTCCCCAGATGCCTCACTCATCAATTGAAGAGTGCCCAGAACTGGATCTTGAAGCTTCTTTGGCTATGTTTGAACATTCCTGAGTCCAGTGGGAAAATTGCCTCACCCCTCCTCCATGGGACTGTTCCAAGCTCCTTGGGGCTGAATTGCAGTGGCCCCCTTCCCCGCACCTCCCCCAAGTCCCCTCACCCAAACAGGTCAGAAATATCCCCTTTCGCGATCAGCACCCTGTACACTTAGAATGACACAGAAACCATTCTGAAGAGGTAAGACACAGACCAAAGTGGATGGTGGAGAAGGCAAGTGTCAGAACAAAGCTCAGAGCTCTTCGACTCTCCGGAATCTGACACATAAAAAAAAAAACAAAAACAAAAGCAAGAAACAAACCTGAGGCCTTCCAATTTTCTTTCTGCTGTGCAGGGACCTCTCTAAGGAATGACTCAGCCTTGGATAAAAGAGTCTGAGGGGGGCCAGGAGCTTGATTAGTCATTGCCTTGAAATTTCTATTGGTTTACATGTGTTTTCTTAAACGATTAAAAAAATATCTTTAATTGGTCCCTTGTAAAACGCCTTGGGAGTCAGAGGAGCCTGAGAATGCCAGGAAGAGGCTGGATGGGAGAGAGAATCAAATGAAGGCAAGGGCCTGAGCCCTGGGAAGGATCCTGGGCTGTCTCAGAACAGAGGGGGAACACTGGAAGTCACTGGGATGTTCTGTTGAAAATTTCTCCCATTCTTCTAAAGACCAGGAACATTCTTCTGAGAACAACGGGGAGCTTCAGAGCTCACCACAAAGCTCCCAGAAGTCATTGCACAGGAGTGGGGAGAGCTGGCATCTGGGGTCCTTCAGTAAAGTCCTTCCCCATTAAAAGATTTGACCAGTGGCGTCGGCCTCACAGACTAATAAAGCTACAAAGCATTTGGGGATGGCTGAGTCCTTCTGGGTTAGAGGATTTAATCGTGTCCTATGCCAAGGGAATAATTCCAGATGTTAACTCTGCATGGACTATCAGAGCATCACTTATACCTATTAACTTGGATTTCATAAATGAACTAGACAAGGTTTCCCAAGAAGTTTTATGTCTTTTTTCTGCCATGGCACTATTAGAAACAACCACAGGAGGCAGCTAGGTGGTGCAGTGGATAGAGCACAGGCCCTGGAGTCAGGAGTACCTGAGTTCAAATCCGGTCTCAGACACTTAACACTTACTAGCTGTGTGACCCTGGGCAAGTCACTTAACCCCAACTGCCTCACTTAAAAAAAAAAAAAAGAAGAAGAAACAACCACAGGAAAATAACTGCTGATTATGAGAGGTTGATACCTGAATAGCTGATGAGTCAAAGGTTTTGGTGGATTATAGCAAGCCAAAGAGATTAAACATACTCCACCCCAAGAACTCTGGCTGGACTGGACTTGAAGGGCATCTCAGGAGAATTCCTCCCTGCTCTTGTCCTTTCTCCAGGAAGGAGGGGCCATGGAACTCGAGGACACAAAAGCCTCAGGTTGGTATTGGAGACATGGGTCGGACAACTCTAAGGAAGTGCCAGAGAATTCCAGACTTTGGCCAGCAGAGTCAACCTTACAAGTAGACAAATATACCCGCTCAGTGCTATGTGAGGGATGCAAGAATTATGTTGGAAAGGGGCTAAGAGACTATTTCACATGAGGTTATTAACAAATGACATATATTACCCTTCCCCGGGCTATTTTTGAACAACAACAACTACTACTATAATGTTATTATTATTATAATGCTTTTAAGGTTTTCAAAGCACTTTACAAATATTTTATTTTTATCTTCACAACAATCTTCTGAAGTAGGTGCTATTATTATATCCATTTTATAGGTAAGGAAAGTAGGACAACAGTGGTTAAATGACTTGTCTAAGAGTAACATAGCTAGTGAATGTCTGAGGTAGAATTATGAACTCAGGTTTTCCTAACTCCAAATATTGAACTCTATCCACAGTGCCACCTACCTCCCCAAAGTATTTTTTAATTAAAATTTTTCAGCGAAAACAAAATCTGACTTCTCTTCATCCTACTCTATACCACCCCCAAACTGAGAAAAACAAAAGCCCCATTACAAACATGTATAGTCAAGCAAAACAAATTTCCACACTGGCCATATTAAAAATATATATACATATACCTAATATACATGTATGTGTATATGTGTGTGTATGTGTATAAATTCTATACTCTTAAGTCCTTCACCTTTCTATAAAAAGGTAATATGTTTCATCATCTGGAATTGTGGTTGGGCATTACACTGATCAGAGTTCCAAAGTCTTTCAAAGTTGTTTGTCTTTTCCATATTGCTGCTATTGTATAAGTGGTTCTCCTCATTTCTCTCTTCATCATATCATATAAGTTTTCCCATGTTTCTCTGAACCCATCCCCTTTCTCATATCTTATAGGATAATAATATTCCATCACATTGACATGCCATAATTTTCTTCTTTATGTATAATCTCTTTACAATCCCTGATGATAGGAGGGTTCAAAGGGACACATCTTCCCATATTAGAAAGCAAATGATTTATCCTTTTTTAGTCCCCTGTGATTGGAATCCTAGTCACCTTATTAAATTTCTCTTTATTCCTGTGTTTGCACTTCAAAATTTCTACTCAGCTCTTGTCATTTCATCAGGAATGATTGGAAGTCGTACATTTCATTAAAGGTGAATTTTCCCACTGTAGAATTCTACTCAATTTGGGGGGGGGGTGGCGGGGCAATGGAAGTTAAGTGATTTGCCCAGGGTCACACAGCTAGTAAGTGTCAAGTGTCTGAGGCCAGATTTGAACTCAGGTCCTCCTGACTACAGGGCCAGTGCTCTATCCACTGCGCCACCTAGCTGCCCCAGATTTTACTCAATTTTGCTGGACAAGTTATTCTTGATTATAAATCTACATCCTTTGCCTTCTACAATATCATATTTTAAGCTCTCCTCTCCTTTAGAGCGATGCCTGCTAAATCCTATGTAATCCTGAATATGACCCCTTGGTGCTTGAATTCTGGAAGCTCTGAATTTGGGCTATAATGTGACTGAAAGTTTTCATTTTGGGATTTCTTTCAGGAAGTGGCTGGTAGATTCTTTATATTTCCACTTTACTCTCTGGTTCTAATGAATCTGGGCATTTTTCTTTTAGGATTTCTTGAAATATGATGTCTAAGCTCTGTTTTGGTCATGACTTTCATCTAGTTCAGTGATTCCCAAGTTACCTCTCTTCTATCTATTTTCCAGGTCAATTCTTTTTACTATCAGCTATCTTACATTTTCTTCTTTTAATTTTGTTTTAAGGTTTCTTTTAGTCTCATGGAGTCATCATCTTCTATTTGGACCATTTGTTCCAGGTTACCTGTTGCTTGAACATGCCAAGCTTATGCCAAGTTGTTAATTTCCTTTCCAATTCTTTCTTCATAACTGCCATTTCTTTTCCAGTTTTCCCCTCTAGATCTCTCTTTTCATTTATAAAAACATTTTAAGTTCTTAAGGAAAAACCATTACTTTGTCTCTTCCAGGAATCTTGTTTGAATTTGTGCCTCATCTGTATTTTTCTTGGAGCCTTTTCTTGTAAATGTTTTGGAGTTGTTCTCTTTTAGGTTTCTGTCTTATACATTCCTATCACCATAAGAGCTCTTTATGATGGAATTCTTTTTTTGTTTGTTCATTCTTTCAGCCAACTTCCTGATTTTAGACTATGCTATGGTAAGGATCAATGTGTCTCTGGAGGGAATGTCTGGACTGGTCTTGCCGGTACCTTTTATGGGTATTGTGTGTTTTGTTATCCCAGGATCTGAGGGGCAGCTCAGGCTGGGGACCTGCAAATTTTTAGTACTCCCAAAGTGTTCCACAGCTAAGTCTTATCACTGCCTCCCTGGGTCTGAGCTCTGCAAGTTTGAGACTTGGATTTGGGTCTGAGGAACAGCCCTGTGGGCTTGCAGGAATTGGATTATCAACAGACTAGATTTCGCTACTATCAGCCAGATGAAAAGCACTGCTTGTTCAGCGACAGAAGCATAGATTTTCTTGCGTCTGGGATTCCTGCTATCTTCATTTCTATGTAAGCTCTAGACTGGGCTGTAACCTAGAACTGAGATCCTGTTCTATTCCTGGGGTCCAAGGCACATCCATCTGCTGCTTTCTTTTGAATATGCTTCTTTTTTTAAAATTTATTTTATTTTTTTTTTTTTAGTGAGGCAATTGGGGTTAAGTGACTTGCCCAGGGTCACACAGCTAGTAAGTGTTAAGTGTCTGAGGCCAGATTTGAACCCAGGTACTCCTGAATCCTGGGCTGGTACTTTATCCACTGCATCATCTAGCTGCCCCTTGAATATGCTTCTTGCTCAGTATATAATGTAGGGCCCCAGACCCCTCCTTACCATGGAATTCCATCCCTAGGTGCAGTCCCCTCCTCAGTCCACCCTCGCTCTATGACTTAAAACTGGATAGTGAGTAATGGAGCTGCCCTTTGGCCTTCGTTCCTGTACCCTAAACAAGTTTGGGCCTCCCGTTCTGGATCTGGGACCTCTTCTTGTACTGGTACATAGTTCCACGTGGCATGTTCCCGGCCAGACCCTGTCCCCAGTATCTGAAGATCTCTATCTATCTCCCTATGCTAACCTGCGCTAAAATATTCATCAATGATTTTCTTTTCTTGGATTTCCCAATCATAATTTTGTCTGTAAAGGTTTCTAAATCTGTTTGGAGAAGTGGTGATGGTAATGGAATGGGAAACTCACTGCTACTCTTCCTGCTCCTCTGACATCTTGACTCCAGTAACTTCCCTAAAATTTAAACTATAACCAATGCTTTAACCCTAAATTCAATTTCTCTTTAAAAATATATATCTCTACTAACCTCTCATAGTTCCTAAAAATCCACTGCAGGAGATGAATCTTCCTAAAATTATTCTTTGTTCCTCATAATCATCGGAGCTGACATTTCTGTTTCATTTTAACATTTGCAGGGCACTTGACTGACATACTTTCATTTAACCCTCATGATAGTGCGGTGAGATTGGTGCTATTATTATCCCTAATTTACATATGAAGAAACTGAGGCTTAGAAAAATGGAGTGACTTTCCCTAAGAGGAAGCAACAAAGGAAGGATTTAAACCTGAGCTTCTGGATTTCAAGTCTTGCACTACCCCCAGGATACCACACTGTCTCTCCCTGTTTCATTCCCTCTAATAAAAAAGGGGGTGAGGGGAATGTCAGTGGCTTACCACTGTGCCATCTATAACTTGCCTGAGACTTCTCTCTGAAGTACTCCCCCTACATAGTAACCCTGTTCACCCTGGATTTCCTCAGCTTCCTTATGTATGTCCTTGGCTTCTGGCAGGCCCATAGAATATGTTTAACTTGGATGATATAAAGGGAATGTGCCTGTGAGCTCCAAGACTGAAACAGGTGTGATTTAAGAGAGTGGCTGAGCTGAATATGAGGAGCGAGTCTAGGGGTGCCCCTCTAGGGAGGCCTCTGTGTTCTAGTTCTCCTGCCACTTGGGAAGGGCTTTGAGACCTAGGTCATTATGCCCTGTAGGGGAAAATCTGGGTAGTCTTTGCTCCCACTCCACCCCCAACTCCCATCTACACAATAGCTGGTTAGGAAAAGGGGCAGAGATACAAACTAAATGAATGTACCTGAAAAAAAAATGGAACTCAAGGAGAAGAGAAGGCTCCTCCCTTGACCATAACACCAGGCAGACAAAAGACTCTCCAAGAGGCTTTCCCATGAGTAGAAAAACTACAAGGCAAATACCTTGTCAACACACTGTGGGATGTGGGAACAAAACTTTTGCCTTTTAGCCTGCCTGCTTCTATCTGGAAACCAGGGAAAAGGAGAATCATGTATGCTGAGATTGGATGAGGCACCTGCACTGGGTACACTGATGAAACTTATTAATTTCTAATATTCTTACTAGGGCAGCTAGATGGCGCAGTGGATAGAGAACCAGGTGTGAAGTTGGGAAGACTCATCTTCATGAGTTCAAAGCCAGCCTCAGACACTTATTAGCTGTCTGACCCTGGGCAAGTCACTTAACCTTGTGTGTCTCAATTTCCTCATCTGTAAAATGAGCTGGAAAAGGAAATGGCAAACCAATCTAGTATCTTTGCTAAGAAAACCCCAAATGGGAACACGAAGAGTGAGAAGTGACAGAACAAAAACATCCAATTCAAGTTTATGTAAGATGTCTTTGAGTTAGAAGTGAACCAATGAAACAGAGTGATTTAATGAAGGGGAGGAGTTTCTAGCAGAATGGCAGCTGAACCAAGATCTTATTTGTTTAATCCATACATAAAACAAACAAACAAACAAACAAAAAAACAGGATCAAAGAAATACTAAAACCCAGCCACAAGGGGGTAGAGCTAAGAGGAAAGAGCTAGCTTGCTCTCTGAGAATAAGAACGAGCTTGTGAGTTATTGTGGTGTAGAGTGACCAGGTGCTGGACCTGGAATCAGGAAGACTGGAGTCCAAATTTGACCTCAGACATTTACTAGCTATGTGACCCTGGACAAGTCACTTAATCGTGTTCACCTCAGTTTCCTTATCTGTAAAGTGAGCTAGAGAAGAGAATGGAAAACCACTCCGGTATCTTTGCTAAACCAAAGAGTGAACACAAGTGAACAATAATAGATTGACAGTACCTGCTCCTTATGATGGATTATGGTCAGCACTGGTCTCCCTACCTTCTAGTTATTACACTTATTAAAATTCAAATGTGCCCTCCAGGAGAAAAAGAAGAACAGCCATATCTGGAAGCCTATTGGCAATTAATCAATTAGTTTGATTTAAATGATTGGAAGATCATTGCCTGGGGAGACCAGGGAAATGGCCGTGGCAGTGAAAAGGAAAAGAGAAGGCACAAAGACAAAACTTTGCCAACTTTGGATTGCCACTATGAGCACGCTCTGTTCCTCCTACAACCTTCCGGAGACTCAACCATGTTTTTGTACTACGATGTTTCTAACGTTTCCTTGCACTTGTCCCTACCCCCAGCCCCCACCACAAAATGCAGAATTTAGCACCCCCAAAACCAGAGCAAGGGGAGGGCAGTGCATATTCACCTCTTCAGATTGCTCAGAATGAATTAATTTTGTGTTTAACAAAACCTGACAAATTTGGGTTAAAAAAAAAACTGACAGAAGAAATGCCCCCATCAATGAGGTCACAGACAAGAAAAGTAAAAAACAAAACTCAAAACAGTAATTAATAATAATAATTATCATAGCTAACGTTTTTGTGGCACTTACTGTGTGCCCAGCACTATGCTAAGGGTTTTTTTTAACAATTATTATCTCATTTGATCCTCATAACAATCCTGAGAAGTAGGTACTATTATTATCTCCATTTTACAGATGAAGAAACTGAGGCAGATGGAAGTTGAGTGAATTGCCCAGCATCACATAACTAATAAGTATCTGAGGCCATATTAGAACTCAGGTCTCCCTATCTAGCTTTGAATCAAAACTCTCCCTTTGCCCTTCGATGGGCTGTGCTAACTACCTTGACCTTGACATAGTCCTGGATGACTGCAATGGCTAGCCCTAGAACAATTTGAGACCCTGCCTCTCTGGGCCTTGACTGTCTTGCAGAGCTGCTCTAATCAGCCTGGTCTCTCCTACCCCGACCCCCAGCCTTGGGTGTAATTATTCTCCGCATCTTGGTGGAGAATTTTTATACCCATGTAGATGGAGTCATGCAGTACCCAAAGGCCCAGCTATGCAGTGGGCCGGTAGGGAAGAAGCTGAAGCCGGCTGCAGGGGACAAGGGCTGACATCTCTTATTCAGTGAATTGAGAGCTTGTTCCAAACTGCTGCCTGGGCAGTTTCTCCGTCCAAGTCGTAAACAGTTGCAGCAGTGAGACGCCGAGCGAGAAAGGGCCCGCTTTGTGCTCTAATTCAGCTCATTCCTCCCTTAAAAATTTGAGAAGTGTGTGACCCTGACCGAGCACCACAAAAGCCTCCCCCCCCCTTTCTCTTCTTCCCAGCACCGACCCCCACTCCCTTCCCTCTGAGCTCTCTGCCTTGGGCAATTTTCTTTTGCTGGGGAGCAGAAAATGCATTCCTCCCTGTAGCTTAGGGAGGGCTGGGAGATTTATTTGAATATCCAATTATTCTGGGACTTATTTGTGTATATATGCTTAGAGCTGGAATGGAGAAACTAGGCTGGACCTTAGATCTTGTCTAATATTCCTATGGACTTCACGGTAATAAACAGTGCCAGGCGCGGTGGGGCCGATGCATAGGCAGCAAAGGCAGCCACCTCCTATGGAGTGTACTTTCCAGAGAAGTGAAAGAGCTTCCCCACCTCAAAGTGCTTCCCCCTCCTGATTCCACATGCCAATGCTTGTGTATCTCCTGAATGGGAATGTAAGTACATCATGTTCCTCTGGGATCAGTTCTAGGGGCCCTCCAGCCCCAAACCCTGTCTTTGAGGGTGAAACTGAAGGGTGGTTTGGAGGAAGGCATGGTTGCCATGATGTGATGCCATGCCATCACCTCCAAAGCTTAGTGAGGTGCTTCGAGCATTCCTAATTTATTTATTGTCTTACATCTAATGGCTGTGAAAATGCAACATCACTTGAATGATTTATCTGTCATCCAAGAGAATGTACAAACTCCCTTTAACCTGCTTGGTATTTTCGACTCATTACTCAGTGTAATGAGTTCCATAAATTGACTCCCTGACTAGTGAAGGAGGGTTACGTTTTAGTTGAAAGTAAGTCAAGAGTTCTCTCTGATAATTGACCCAAACGAAGGCTGGGGTAATCTGGTTAACCCAGTATCATGGTTTCTGGAGTAACCACTCGCACCAGAAGTAGGTTTCCAATTTTCAAAGGACTAGAGTACAATGAAATGCATTTTGTTTGATAATATAGCCCTTTCTTGGGTCATTTAGAAGGGTTTTCCGAATCTTGCTGATCCTCAGAATCAACATCCTGAGTATTGAATGGAAATGCTGATAAGAACCAGCACTTCCAAGAAGTACAATCTTAGTCAATAGAACATGTATGTTCATATTTATTTTTACATATGATTTTTTTTGCAGGGTGATGAGGGTTAAGCGACTTGCCCAGGGTCACACAGCTAGTTAGTGTCAAGTGTCTGAGGCCGGATTTGAACTCAGGTCCTCTGAATCCAGGTCCCATGCTCTATCCACTGTGCCACCTAGCTGCCCCTTTTACATATGATTTCAAAGACAGGGTGACTCAATTGAACCTCCATCCCCAGTTCTCTCTGGAGACCTGTGGACTCTAAAACAGGACTTTTCTGGGCCTTGTGTCACCCTCTTTCCATGCTGGCACCCATGCTCTGCTGGCTCTAAGACTAAACCAGCCTTTCAATTCTATTCTACAAGCATTTTAAATCACCTTCTATATTCAAGGTATTGTGCTAAGCACTGAGGGTACAAAGATGAAAGGGAAAACCAGTTCCTAATTTCAAGGAACTGAATTTCTCCTAGGGCTTGTAGGAGACAGCTAGGTGGTACAATGGATAGAGCACCAGGCCTGGAGTCAGGGAGACTCATCTTCCTGAGTTCAAATCTGGCCTCAGATACTTACTGGTTGTGTGACCCTGGATAAGTCACTTAACCCTGTTTGCCTCAGTTTCTTCATCTGAAAAATGAGCTGGAGAAGGTATGGCAAACTCCTCCTATATCTCTGTCAAGAAACCCCCAAATGGGGTCATGAAGAATCAGACACATTTGAAGACTGAGACAACAACAAGGGTGGTAGAGAGGTTTAAAATGGACAGGAAAAGCATTTTTTAAAGTTTACCAGAACTATAGTAAGAATAATGGATATAAACAGCAATTGAGGCAGTTCCTAATAAGGTGCCATTAACAAGGAGAGAACAAGACTTAATCAATTAATCATGGGATTATTTGAATGGAGGGAGTAGTGTCCAGTGCTTAGAGATCGTGTATGGGTAGATAGGCTGAAGAAACTTGGTTATGTCCTAGAGGTTATCTAGAAAATATCAAACTAGGGGCAGCTAGGGGGCGCAGTGGATAGAGTACCAGCCCTGTGGATTCAGGAGGACCTGAGTTCAAATCTGGCCTCAGACACTTGACCCTTATTAGCTGTGTGACCCTGGGCAAGTCACTTAACCTTCATTGCCTCACAAAAACAAAAAAAGAAAAAGAGAGAGAAAGAAAAGGAGAATAGAAAATATCAAGTTAGATGAGAACTGGGAGTTATTCTAGAGACTGGAACAAGTCCCTCCTGAAGAGGAGTCATTTGTGTTGGAGAAGAGATGGAAGGAGGAAAAGAGGACTCAGACTAGGTCCCCTGCCCCTCCCACCTTTGTCCAGAGGAGGACCTCTCGAGCTTTGAAGGATATGGAGGTTTTGGGGGTTCCCATCATTGTTCTGGCTCCCCCCCCAACAGCAGGATGTTGAAATTAGATTTTGTCCTGTCCCCCCTGACCGCCCCACATCGGTTAGTATAGTAAGTATATAAATAGCCAATGTAAGGTAACAATAATAGAAAGTAAGTCTATAAAAGGGAACCTAGAAGCCACTTGCTAAACTATCTCATAAATGACCTGAGGCCACATCCTGAGACCATGTACTAGATTAGGAGAAGCCACAGAGGCCTCTATGTCACGGCCCCAGTCCTGCTAACTGCCTCTCTGTAAGCTGCTGATAAACTGCAGACATGGGCAGCAGAACCAGCACAATGTTCTGTCAATCAGGAAACCCTAAGATTTCGCTGAGGTCTTTCCATCTGCACAGTTCTGAGATTCTGGGTCCCAGTGATCCTCTGGACTCAAGAATGTCTCTCCCACCCCAAAGATCTCACTATTCATTATCTAGGATCAGTGAGTCAGTCAATTGATATTTATCGTGTGCTTACTATGAGCCAAGTGCTAGGGCTACAAAGAAAAGTTAAAGACTGTCCCTTGGTCTCAAAGGGCTCATAAATACACCTGGGGAGAGGCAGGATGATGTAATGAATAGGAGCAGGCCTTGAAGTCAGAAAAGCCTCCAGCCACCAACACACACTCATTGTGTAGCCCTGGGAAAATAACTCAACCCACTCAGTGTAACTCTCTGAGATGCTTTATCCTGCTTAGAACCAGACTTCTACATTACTTCCCAGTTATTTATTATTTATTCCCAGAGTCCCTTCACATCTTCATTCTTCTCCAAGTTTCATTCCACTCTCTAGATTTTCTCCACCATGGCACAACAACCTCTTGTAAGTTCACTTTGCCCCTGTAGCCTCTTCACCCCAGAAGCTCACTCCACTGGCCTCATAGTGGAACTATGCCCCTGTGCCCACTTCTTCTGATTGGTTGGTTCATCCCAGAACCTCCATTTTAAGGAAAGTATCTAGGTTGGTGCTATCTTCATTCCTCTCTTGTAAATGATAAATGCTTGTTGACTTAGACTGAAAATTAAAAAAAATACTCTGTCATAGGACCTTATTTAATAATCACACACTAAGACCTAATACCTTAGGGTGAATTAATTTCTTTTTTTTCTTTTGTAGTGCAATGAGGGTTAAGTGACTTGCCCAGGGTCACACAGCTAGTAAATGTCAAGTGTCTGAGGCTGGATTTGAATTCAAGTCCTCCTGAATCCAGGGCTGGTACTTTATCCACTGTACCACCTAGCTGCTGCCCCCCCCCCCGCCCCCAGGATGAATTAATTTAACAGAATCTTTCCACCTTGGCTTCTGAAGGTAGGATACTGTGGGAATGGAAATTTCTGTGGTTGAGAGAGGAAGAAATGTTGGAACAGCCCTGAGAGGGATGCTAGAATGGAGGCCATCTAGCAGATCCAGGAAAGCGGGGATAGGGAGAAGGACACAGAAAGGGTGATGAGAACAAGTCAAAGTTAGATGATAAAATGGTGCCCTTATCACAATTTGTTTCTGAGGAGCAACCCTGAATCTATGGGGAAGAAAGGAGGAGATCCCTCTCTGTCCAAGGGTTGGCAATTTTGTTATTAGGAAAAGGTTGGGCACATTTTTTTTTTCTTGAAGAGGCCAGAACTTAAAATTCATCCCCTGTGACTTCCTTGGGAGTCCAGTGGTGGCCAACTATGCATCTGAGCATCGGATGCCACCGAGCACAATTTTGTTTTCTGCCTCCTCCTTATGAAATAACCCAGGGCAGTTGTGATGGTTTTTTCTTCTGTCGACATTTGATTTATGACTCCAATTACAGGCTCTCCTCAGCACTGCCAGCAGATGTCTGTTGCAAGTCCACAGTGCTAGTCTACTAGCTGTTTTGCACTTGGCATGGATTCCCATCCACAGATCAAAGCAGGGACCCTCTCTCCACACTCTGAGACATAACAGACCTTCAGCCATCACCCTCAAGCTGACTGTGGGTGGTGGGCTGAGTCCTATCACAACTGAAGAAAGAATAGGCAATGTCCTTTCAAAGAGATCCCCCTCAAAGAGGAGAGACTCCTTCCACCATCTCCTCCCCTGATAACCCATTCACCTCAAACCAGATCTGTGATTGCTTAGAGATTGTCCCATCCAGAGACAGAGGAATGAACTAAATAAGCTCAGAGAGACTCTTCCAGCAAAGCCATATACTTCCATGTTAATACCCAACCTTGTATTGAAATGCTTTCTCATCAGGGTTTGATTCCTACCCTGCCTTTTTTCTCCCTTTCATCTCCCTCATTCACCCATCCCTCAAAGGAAGACTTGTAGTAATTTCCTTTAATTAAATAGGGATAGCGACTGGATTTGTGACTTTATTGGTATAGAAAACTCCCAGATAAAGGATTCTCTATACCAATACTGGTGGTGGCTTCTTTGCAACTTCTAATCTTAAAAAGTGCCTAGAGCACTGAAAATGTAAGTGAGTCATCCAGGGTCACACAGCCTCAGATGTTAGATCTGACTGAGGTCTTCCTGGCTCTGAATCTAGCTCTCTCTCCACAGTGCCTTTTAATTAAATGTGTGTTTTTTTAAATCAAAACTTAATATTGAAAAAAAAAAGCACTAAAAAGATGAAAAACCCTTAATATCAAACATCGATGCATTCAACTACATTTGCCTAGTAGCTACTTACATTTAAATTAATTTATTTGGGG
This sequence comes from Dromiciops gliroides, assembly GCF_019393635.1. Taxonomy (NCBI): domain Eukaryota; kingdom Metazoa; phylum Chordata; class Mammalia; order Microbiotheria; family Microbiotheriidae; genus Dromiciops; species Dromiciops gliroides. Next base: position 604,793,276 of record NC_057862.1, on the reverse strand, counting down.
GGCATCTAGGTGGCGCAGTGGATAGAGCCCTTGATTCAGGAGGACCTGAGTTCAAATCCAGCCTCAGACACTTGACACTTACTAGCTGTGTGACCTTGGGCAAGTCACTTGACCCTCATTGCCCCACCCCCCCAATTAATTGATTTATTTTGACATATAAAACATCATAAACAACTTTTTAGTCATTAGCTCTGTAAGGGTGGGAGTCTCTACCCCATTTCCAATTAATGTAATCACAGGATTACATTACACAGGCCTAGATATTTCAATCAAATCAAAAAGTGGATGACCCTTCAAGAAATAGCTCACCTTTGGCAAAAAAGAATCAGACACAACTCTGGTTCCATGGGTAATAAAGGTCAATAAAGAATCTCATATTTGAATAGGAGGCTAATTGGTCAAATCCAGGGGATGAAGGGTTCCAGAGTGAGGGATGGAGGAGTAAAGAAGAGAGTGGGAATCTCTGCCCCTCCCCCCCACACACACCTCCAAGTCCACATCAGAATATCTCATTTGTCCATTCATGGTCATTCATTTTCCCTTTCACATGTTCCAAGTGTGTACTCCATTCCCCTGCCTAAGGTTTTGCTTTGCTTTGCTTTTTATCTCATAAGAGTCTTTCCTGATTTCTTTGCATACTTTATATTTGTCGGTTTTAATTCAATTATATTCCATTGTATTAATGTACTACAATTTATTTAACAATCCCCCTATTGTTGGACATTTTCAAGTTTTTTTCTTTTTCCATTTGCAATTATCTTTAACGCTGCTACGAAAATCTTTGACTATTCCTTGTTTTGTTAATGTTTTGGGTTTTGTTTTTATTTTAAATTAAACGTTGAGGCGACATTCTTGATGATGAACTTTCTGGATGGAAGAGTTGGATTTTTTTCTGATGTCTGTAACTTTTAGAGTTTGTTGCCAAATTGCTCTCCAGCAAGAAGTTTGCAATTCTACAAGCAATGAATGAGCATGCCCTAGTTTTCCACAATCCTGCCAGGATTGAGTTTCATTGTTTTTTTAATTGCGGGGTGTTTTTTTTTTCCCTAATTTGATGGCATACATTTCTCTTCTGCATTTAATGGTTCCAAATTTCCAAATTAGAACTGAAATTAATTCTATATTATGTATATTTTAGAAATTTGATGATGATGAGTACATTGCCTTTATTTTTTTAAAGGATAATTGAATTCACTCTTGTGTAAGAGAAGAGTGTTACAAAATTAGGTTGCAGAAAAAGAAAACATGATGATATTCATTATATCTTCTAAGTTCCTCCCCAGGGTTGACTCCAGGGTTCTCTCTTCATACCTACTACTATCACTTCTCTCCTAAAAAGCCCCCACCTGAAGAAGTTCACCTGACTTCAGATTTCCTTCTAGTTTCTACCTGGAGGAAAAACTCTATTTGCCCAGAAGAGAAGGCTAAATGGACATAGAATGCTAGGCCTGGAAGCAGGAGGACCTGAGTTCATCTCTAGCCTCAGATACTTACTAACTGTATGATCCTGGGCAAGTCACTTGAACTCTGTCTGCTTCAGTTTCCTTAACTGTAAAATGGGGACAATAGTAGTACCTACTTTTCAGAGTTGTGAGGTTCAAATGTGATAATATTTGTAAAGTGCCTGGCATATAATAGGCTTTTTTTTTTTGTTCGGGCAATGAGTGTTAAGTGACTTGCCCAGGGTCACACAGCTGGTAAGTGTCAAGTGACTGAGGCCAGATTTGACCTCAGGTCCTCCTGAATCCAGGGCCCGTTCCTTATCCGCTGTGCCACCTAGCTGTCCCTCAGAAGAAAAAGTTGCATCTGATCTATAAAAATAAAAGCCCAGATCCGATCAAAGAGAAATACCTTATTTAAGCAGTGTAATAAGGATCGAATCCACTTGCCCAGTTTCAGAAGTTTTGCTTACTTGAGCCTCCAATTATAATGCCTACTTAAAACGTTGTGTATCTTATACGATTTCTGTCTCACTATCCTGACTCCTAACCTCCGGTCCTTCCTTCCTTTCTTGATGACCAGGTCTCCAATATTTTCTTCATCAAACCCACTCCCAAGCCTGGACCTTACCTTTTGCTTATGTAACAAGGGCCATTCAGTGGAACATCCTCAGTTGGCATTCGTAGTTCTGGTCAACCGTGTGGGAGCTCTATGCCATGTACTTTTTAATGATGAAGAAAGCCCATATGGAACCAGAAAAACAAAGGACTTAGAAGATATTTAAAATGGACCAACTCCTTAGTCCCTCTTCATTTCAGGTCTACAAATCACGTCAAGACTGTTTCAATCAGTCAATCAACAAGTATTTATTAAGCCAGACTGGTACTAAGCATGAGTTTTCTAGTTGCTTCCTAGTGTGAGAAAATAATGGGTTTTGGGACTCCCACAGGCCCCACTCCAGAGGATCATATTGGGATTGATTGGATTGACTTTGCTAATTAACTCACTTAAAGTTGACTTGATTGAAACCACATCTACCTGAGAGCCTGGCCCTCAGGGGGTGTGTTCTCTGAACTCTGACCTCAGCACAGTCTGCTCATGGACCGCCCTCAAGTCCAGTGAACCAATGGATTTGAATGATGCTAGCCAATTAGCTTGAAGCAGTGTGTAAGGACCGCCTCTCCTCCAGGCCCAGAAGAAGCTTCCACACTCAGTTATTCTCTCTGAGGCGCTCTTGGTGGCAGAGGACTTGGAGGAAGAAGCAGGCCAGGCTGAGCTCTATTTTTCCTCTAGGCTAGAAGGCCGGGCTGAGCTCTATTCCCTCCTCTAAGCTAGATAGGCCTTCTGAACTTTCAGAGACATATGTGCTCTCTTTACTAATATTTAATATGCTTTAATAAATGCTTAATGCCCCAAACTGGTGCTAAAGCTTCTAATTTATAAGTAACAACTATATTAGAAACCCCAGCTAATTTTCCCTACACTTGGAACAGAAATAGGGTGACCACATATAGTTTTTAAATTTTTTTGTTTTTGTTTTTTGCGGGGCAATGGGAGTTAAGTGACTTGCCCAGGGTCACACAGCTAGTGTCAAGTGTCTGAGCTCAGATTTGAACTCAGGTCTTCCTGAATCCAGGGCCAGTGCTTTATCCACTGCACCACCTAGCTGCCCTGACCACATATAGTTTTACTCACCAAATTAGGAATGGGAAGTGGAGAAGGACAGCTTACCCTATCCCCTACCTTAGCCTCAATGTCACCATGAGCACATGGCATTTAAAGCATATTCTGCCTGAACCTAGGTTTGATTTGTCTCTTCTGCATTTGTTATTTCCTGATCTTAGGTAAGCAAGGATCTGTCCATGTGAGTCTGAGAGATCCAGAGAGCATGGGCACCAACAGGACAGAACTGAATAATAACAAGAAGAATCCCTGATGACTGCTCTAGGACTCTTGGAGAGAATAGATTGTCAATGAAGGACCAGCCAAACCTGGATATTTTACCAGCAGATATATATAACTAGGTGGTTAAGTGGATTGAGTGTCAGGCCTGGAGTCAGGAGGACATGAGTTCAAATCTGGTTTCAGACATTTAGTAGCTGGGGTGAGTCACTTAGTGTCTGCCTCAGTTTCCTTATCTGTCAAATAAGGATAATTATAGCACTTACCTCCCAGGACTGTTATGAGGATCAAACATTTGTAACGCCCTCAGTCCTGAGGGCTTGTGAGAAACTATGGTAAAATTTGAGAAGTTCACCAGTATTGTATGTTGGTTTCATGATGGCATGCTTGCACTGGTTCTGGATAATGGACAGTACTCTCCTTCTTCCCTAGTCATCAATGCATTGAAGCAGGGCTGTGTGCTTGCTCCCATGCTTTTTAGCTTGATCCTTTCTTCAGATCTTGTCAGACACCTTCAATAAGGACAAAAAAGGCATCAGGTTTAGCGCCTACGTTGACGGTAAATGACTTAACTTGAAAAGTTGTAAGTCAATGATCCAAGACCATCCCAAAGGACTAATGATGAAGCATACTATCCACCTCCAAAGAAAGAACTGATATTGATGGAATACAGACTGAAGCATGCTATTTTTTGCTTTTATTCAAGTTTTCTTGTACAAAATGACTAATATGGTAATGTTTTACATATTCATACATGTATAACCCATATCTAATTGCTTACTGCCTCAGGAAGGGGGCAGGGGAGGGAGGAAAGGAGGGATAAAAATAAGAACCCCAAACTATAAATAAAAATGTTTATTACTTTAATAAACAAACAAACAAGTGAGAGAGAAAAAAGATTGCTTTTCCAGAAAATTAAAAAAAAGTTATAAGTGAAAAATAAAGTGGAGGGAGAATTGGTGTGTGACTTTTTGTTCACAAATGACCATGCCTTCAATGCAAACTCTGAGGCTGAGATGCAACAAAGTATGGATTGATTAGCTACTTTGGCTATTTTGGGTCTAACAATTAACACCCCAAAACCAGAGGTTCTCCACCAGCCAGCACTGCACCATCCATATGTGGAGCCATTAGTTACTACAAATGGAGAAATTTTGAATGCTGTGGATAAGTTCACTTTCCTTTGGCTGTATACTTTCTAGGTATGTACACATAGATGATGAGGCTAACGAAGTCCTTGGGAGGCTCCAAAGGAAAGTGTGGGAGAACAAAGGTATTAGACTGACTACCAAACTGAAGGTCTCCAGAGCTGTTGTGCTGACCTCATTGTTGTATGCCTTGGAAACCTGGCCAGTCTACCTGCGCCATGCCAGGAAACCGAATCTCTTCGATTTGAATTGTCTTAGGAAGATTCCAAAGATCACCTGGAAGGATAAGGCACCAGACACTGAGGTCCTTTCTCATGCCCAACTGCCAAGCATTCCAACTCTACCTCAGGGAGTGCAACTCTGATTGTCTGGCCATTTTGTTCGTATGCCAAATGGATGTTTGCCTAAAAGACTCACAAAAGGCAAGCGTTCACATGGTGTACAGAAGAAGCCATACAAGAACACTCCCAAGCTTTCTCTGAAGAACTTTGGAATCCATCGTGAGCCATGGGAGACACTGGCCCGGGACCATCCAGCGTGGCATGCTCACATCAAAGAAGGCGCTGTGCTCTATGAGCAAAGCAGAACCACAGGAGTTCAAAAGAAACATGAGATGTACACATTTAGAGCCATCTCCACTCCAAATGTTCATGCGGACTATTTGTGCCCAACCTGTGGTGGAGCCTTCTGAACTCACATTGGTCTGATCAACCACAGTTGGACACACTGTTCCTTGACCCCAACGTAGTGATGTCATTTGGTCCTTTTCAAGAATGAAGGACAACAACCAACTAGCACAGTCCCTAACACACAGTACACTCTATTTAAATGCTGATTTCCTTCCCTACTAGAAATTAGAGAATCTAAATCAAAGATCTTCAAACTACAGTCTGAAGGCCAAATCTGGCGGGCCAGCTGTTTTTGAACAGCCCACCAGTTAAGAATGTTTTTTCTGTTAAAACCATTCTTAGCTCATTTTGTACAAAAACAGGAGGCAGGCTGGATTTGGTCCTTGGGCTTTGGTTTGCCAACCCCTGGCCTAGATGAACTATGAAATGTTAATGAACAGTCTTACAAACTGCTGTTTGCTCCAATGAGATGTTTTGAGTATCAGCCTTCTGAGAGACTGTAATAGTGGTTATATGTTAAGGTACTAAATCTTGCTTTAAATTTGTTTTTGTGAAGGAAAAAAAAGAAAAAAAGAAATGTTTTTTTAAAAAACGTGCAATTGTCCGGCCTCAGACACTTGACACTTACTAGTTGTATGACCTTGGACAAGTCGCTTAACCCCAATTGCCTCACGCCCACTCCCCCAAAAAAATGTGCAATTGTGAGTATTCTGTTCTCAATTCTCATTCCTCTTGACCTCTTTTCATTCTTTTTTTTTTTTGGTGGGGGGAGGGACAGTGAGGGTTAAGTGACTTGCCCAGGGTCACACAGCTAGTAAGTGTCAAGTGTCTGAGTCTGGATTTGAACTCGGGTCCTCTGAATCCAGGGCCAGTGCTCTATCCACTGTGCCACCTAGTTGCCCCCCTCTTTGCATCCTTTGACTTTGCTAATCAACTTATTGATATTCTCTTCCAAGTTCTAGTGATAGTGCTTTCTCAGGCTCTCCTCCTACCTGTCTGGCCACTCCTTCTGAGTTTCCTGGATCTTCCAAGTAGGTCAGAACTATAACTATAGCAGTCCCCCAAAGCTCTCTCTTGGGCCATCTTCTCTTCTTCCTCTATGCTGATTTAATTTGGTAATCTCATCAGCTCCCATGGATTCAACTATCATCTCTATGGAGGTGACTCTCAGATTTATTTTTCCAGCTCTAACCTCTCTCCTGACCTCCAATCTCACATCTCCAACTCCCTATTGGACATCTTGAGCTATACATTTCATAGACATCTTAAGCTCAATATGTACAAAATTAAACTCATTATTTTTCTTCAAAACTCTTCCCCTCTTCCTAACTTCCTTATTACTGGGGAGTGTGCCACGATCTTCCTAGTTACCCAGGCTCACTACCTGGGAGAGCTCCTTTACTCTGCTGTGTCTAGTATATATTCTTCTATGAATACCTTCCCTGGTTTCTGTTTGGTTGTTGGCCAGGAGAAATCAATTTCTTTGCTATCTGATTTGTGGGTATTCATTGTAGAACTGTAATTTAGTGGGAAGGAAGTCAAGCCTTGGCTATAGAGGTTGGGGGTCCTCTTTTCCCCATCAATGACTAACAATCAGCTCAAACCTACATTAACAGTATCTAAGGGGGCAGCTAGGTGGCACAGTAGATAAAGCACCGGCCCTGGATTCAGGAGGACCTGAGTTCAAATCTGGCCTCAGACACTTAACACTTACCAGCTGTGTGACCCTGGGCAAGTCACTTAACCCCAATTGCCTCACCAAAACAAAAACAAAAACAAAACCCACAAAAACAACCCCAGTATTTAAGGGAACAGATAGATATAATTCTAGCACAGTACTCCCTCTCTCTGAGGAAAGCAGAGAGGAGGAGAGAAGAGGCTAGAGGTGTCTATTGACACCTGGAATATAATGTGATTCCTGACCAGTACAGAAAAAGAATCTTTTGGTCTACAAATACTGAGAGATACCTGAACACGGCCAGTTCTTCCTAAGAGCAGCTTCTATTAGCAAAGGTCAGGCTACCTCATGTCTTTTCCACCTTAATAGTGATGCTTTATATTTCATAAAGGGGCAGCCTATCATAATGGGTAGAAGGCTGACCCATGGAGTCAGGAAGACCTAAGTTCAAATTCTGCTTCTGGAATATAATAGCTTGGTGAAAATATCAATTATAGATGAGCTGTAAATCTGCATCAGAGGAGGTGTCCACACTAAGAGCTCCCCATGTTGATGGAATCATAGGTCTAGACATTCATTATTAATGAATGAAACCAACACATTTGAACCATCTCCTATAGGACCTGCACTGTAGCAGAAAGAATACTGGGCTAGTAGAGAGAATCCCTGGGTTCTAGTGCAAAAGCCTGGAGGCTGGATATAGAATGTCTTGTGTGTGAGGAGCAAAGATACACACACACACATATATATATCACATATATTTTTGTATGCATATACACAAATATAGTTATATCATACATATTACACATATATAGTTATATCATATATATATAATATTTTGAGATATATCAAGACAAATGACGAGACATGTTTATTATCACATTTGAGCATAGCAACAGTTGGGTGAGAGAGAGAAAGAGAAGAAAGAGAGAGAGAAAAAGAGAGAGAGAGAGAGAGAGAGAGAGAGAGAGAGAGATGATAGATCAGTAGGTTGAAAGATAGAGATTATTTAATTAATTACTTACTATGTGCTAGGCCAAAGCTTACACTACTATTTCCATTTGACAGATGAGAATAGTGGGTCACTAAATCTAGCTGTTCAGCCTCCACACCTCCCAAATCATAGTCCTTATCTCTCCTCTCTCATCACCACCTCTCACTTATATTATTGCAAAGGTCTCCTAAATTGTCTCCCTGCTTCAAGTGTCTGTACTTTACTCAGTCATTTACACTACTGCCAATATGATTTCCCATAAATACAGACCTGATCATGTTACTTCTATGGAAATTTATTTTGATTTGGGGACCCTACCTTTAGGCTGAGATTAGAAAGCCTTAGGCTCTCAGGGTCTCTTCCCCTCCTCCTCAGCTTCAGCTGAGCCAAAAAGCCCCATGGGCTGTACAAGACGCCAGGTCAGATGGAGGGGGGGGGGAGGCCCCCCCCCCTCCTTCTGACCTGAGCGGAGCTATCTGAAAGATCCTGGATAGCCTGTGCTGAGGCATGTGAGGCTGAGCACCCCCCCCCCCCAGCCGCAGCCCTGACTGGCGGATTAGCTTGGTCTGTGGGGGTGCAAAAAGCCCCGAGATTTGAGTGAAGAGAAGAAAGGTATATATAGACCTGGGAGTTAGACAGCAAGGGAGGTTCGGTTAGACAAGACCTACGAGAGAGGCTGAGAAGAGGTTCGGACTAGAGACGGGACTACAAGGACACAGGAGAAGACGAGAAGGACTAGGAGCAGGGAAAAGAGAGGTCGAAGGGCAGACTGACAGAGCAGACAGACAGAAGGTCAGTGAGAGAAAAACACAGGGGTTCAGCGGTGGCAGTAAGGAGAGGAAAGTTGGAAGCAGGGGGATTTACAAAGTGAAAGGGGCTCGGAGTTAAAATAAAGGACCTGAGTGCCCTGAGGCGAGGCGCTGCTAAGGCCCTTATTGTATTAAAAAAGTTCGAGGCACAGCAGGTGGGAAAGAGAGGAATTGGAAAGAGACGCTGCAAGGCAGTCAGGTTGTACATTTTATTTCCCTGTATTCTTAATTTTAAATAGTATCTCATAAATAAACTCTGCTTTGATTATTTAGTTAAGAGCCTTCTTAATCTTTAGTTTATCAATTTGGGAGTAGAGCAGTGTGGTGAAACTTTATAAATGGCCCACATTAAATTAACGAAGTCAGATAGCCAAACAGTCAAAAGCCCCCAAATTAGTCATCCATAGATTAGTCCCCCCCAAATCAGGCCCAGTCATTCAAAATATTTCTACACTCCCCTGCTCAATAACCTATCTTGGATCCTTATTGCCTCTAGCATAAAATTTAAACTCTGATGTTTTAGCTTTTAAAGTCCTTCACAATCTGGCCACAACTTATTTTCCGGACTCTTTCTATATCGCCCCCACCATTAACACCACCACTGCCATCTTCTGAGATGCAGCCAAACTGGCCTTCTCTTTGTTCCTCACACACTACACACTCCATCTCCTGTCTTCCCACCTTTGCACTGGTACCCAGGGGTCTTCTCTCCTATCCCAGTATTCTTTCCACTATAGTGAAGTTTATATAGGAGGTGTTGGTAAAATGTGTTGGTTTCATTCCTTAATATTGAAATAAGCTAAAAGAAGCAGAGTGGTCTCCTTTCCCACCTCTTCCTCCTGGCAGCTTCCCTGTCCCCTGGAGAACTTTGGTCTTTGGGGACTTGTGTGAAAGTACAGAATGGTCAGATTTCTTAAGCGCTCACCACAGCCACCCCCATTAGAAAGGACGTCTCTAAGACAGCATCCTGCTTTTTAAATGTCTGACATTTTGTCAACCTCAGGACACAAAACTCGAGCTGGGCTGCCACCCAATCATTGTTTCCACAAGACTGGGGTTTCTCTTCTGTTTGTTTATAGAGGATGCCAGTGCGCATATTTGCTGTCATTAAGACCACCCAGTGCCATTGTTCCACTTAGCCAACCTGTGGCCTCAGCACATGCCTTATCTCTTCCTACCTTTATACATTTGCTGCAGATGCCTATATTGGAGGTGAACTTCTCCACCCCCTCATCTTTCAAGTTCCAACTCTTCCGTGAAGCCTTCCCTAACCATCCCAGACTACTAAGCTTTCTCCTTTCTCTGAATTCATGTAACACTTTTATGTTATATGACTCTTACCATCACATACAATCTTAACCTTGATCAGAACTGGAACTAGGAATAAGCAAAGTAGGTAGCATCTCAGGGTACAACACAGTAAAGGGGCATGATAGGAGACACATTTTAATATTTTTGGGGGTAAATGTACATATTTTCTTTTTTAAAAGAATAATAAACATTTCCATTTAAAGTTTTGAGTTCCAAATTTTATCTCTCCTTACCCCACTCCTCAGGAGGTAAGCAACCAAAAATAGGTTACAAAATGTACATATTTTCAATGCTAGAAAATTCTTGTCTCTGTAGCATGAGGGTATTTGTTTTGTGATGTCTCTCGATTATATTTCCTTCAAAAGTTCAAAGTCTGCAAGGGCAAAGGAGAATATTATTTTTCGGAACTCAGCTAGAATGCATAAACAAACTATCTCTATTCTGCTTTTGGTTTTAAATGACCTTTTATTGTTCACTCCCTCATGTATGCTTTCCTCCACTTCTTTTTTAACCTCCTTTTCTCTGACTAAACATAATCCCTACCACAAGCCCTCACATGTAGTAATCAGTACTTGTGGACTAACTAAAATGCTAATTTCATTTGGAGTCTTCATTTTCCTTCAATTTCCTTCTTTAAAAACATACTGGATTTCATTAAAGGAATAGAGTCTGGTGTCCCAGATACCAGGTTTCTCCTCAGAATCTGGCCCCTATAGAACTTTTAATTTATTTATTTATTTTAAACAGGGTCCCAAGGAAATGTCCCCAACCAGGACGGTTCAGCTTCTAGGCCCTCTTCCAGAGTCCTTAAATGTCTAAACAATCTGAAGGTCCTGTGTACTTTATTGTCATTATTGCCATTAATAATGATAATGATGTCTATATTTAATGTAAATTTGTATTTTTCTTCATCTTGATTATATAGCTATAATCTCATCTATATGAGCCCTCCCACCATTGCTACTGACCTCAGTCTATCCATGACCTCTCATCATGTGTAACACTAATCTGTATCTGCCTGTAAATCTTCTATGTGGTATCTACCCAATGAAGTGGATCCTTTCCTTTAGAACTCTTGACATTCCATGGGTACCAATATAGCACACAGGCTGCCCACCAGTTATCCTTCCTTCTTGTCCCATGACTGGCCAACTTGCCTTTCCAGGCATATGTTTCTCTGACATAATATCTTTTTCAATGCTTCTCCTTTGCCATTTTTGGTGGTGGTGGTGGTGGTGGTAATATGCTTCAAGCTGCTCACTCCCACCATATATCTTTCCATTACTCTTTGGGAACCCAGTAACTTTTATTCTTCAGAGACTGTTTCATTATTTGCTACCATATAAAATAACTGAAAGAATATTGATTTAAAAAGATGGGACTTGAGGGGGCAGCTAGGTGGCACAATGGATAAAGCACTGGCCCTGAATTCAGGAAGATCTGAGTTCAAATCTGGCCTCAGACACTTGACACTAGCTGTGTGACCCTGGGCAAGTCACTTAACCCCCGCCATTACTCCACCAAAAAAAAAATGGGACTTGATTTCAGGAAGAAGCTTGAAGTCATTAAAAGAACTATACAATTTCCCAAAGGCAATCCAGCCTCCTCTCCTCCTCTTCTTCAATTGTGGACCAACTTCACTGTCCATCTGTACTATGTATCCAAGATCTGCATAGCAACAGATCAACTCTGTGGGCTGTCCACTCAAATGCATGCCTGAGTCTGGACAATAGGCATTCTTTATCTGCTTGGTTTCTTCCTGTATGAATAGGTAGGCTAAACTCTTTAAAGTGATTATTGGTCTAATTTAGAGGCTTTGAAATGTTCCAGGGTTTCATGTAATTGGCATGGTCATCTGTAAATCAGGGGCATCTAGAGAAATTCATCATCTATAGAGAATCTGAGAGAAATTATTATTTCTCTCATATTAATAGCCAATTAATTGAGATGAAGATTTTCCCTTTCTCTTTTCTCATTTACAAATCAGTCCCTTGTAGGTTATTTAGCTAACATCTGAAGAATATTGCTGACAGATGAGATTGCCCAAATATATTTGGGGTATATGCTATCTCAGGATTCCACCCAACTAGAAAGACCGTCCAAGGAGAACCTAATCTAGGTTAGAATTCTCAACCCACCATCATTCATTGTTCACTTTCTGGGCAGAGGATATATCCTTTTGTATAGATTGGCCAAGGCAGGAGTAGCCTGGCTTGAGATGAGTCTCTCTTTGTCCATGAGTAACATGATCAGAGTCACATACTCAAATCCTCATTAGAATAGGCCCACCTCTCATTATAATCAAGAGGCCTCCATGAGAGATCTTTCGTTTATGAGAGAAAACCAAATGGCCATCTTTTTGTTAATTATTTGTTAGCCATAATTAATAAAATTATTAATTACCCAGAAATTATATCTCTCAGACTTTTCACACATCACAAATCCCATTTATATTTGTGCTCTATCCAGGACACATCCTTCATGACAGTGGAATGCTCTTTTAGTAGGTATGTATCTTCTACACAAAGTAATTTCCATCATTTCATTTTTCAAGGAATCCTGTATGATTTTAACATTTGCGTGGGAGACATCTTGTTGGAGGAGAACCACTAAGACAGTATTGTTCTCAACTAAATCATTTTTTGGAGTCAAGGAATAATAAGTACAGTGGGACCACAGATTTTCTTTACCTTTCATTCAATTGTATGAGTATAAAGATGCAGTTTGCTATAGAATATTATTTACAAAACAATATTTGTTTTCTCCTGATACTCTGATGAAGCATGCCTACTGTCGATGGAGATTATTCTAATAATGACTTTGCACAAATAGAAAAGTAGGCATATGGGTCAGTAGTTCCTGATATTTTCTTGATTGCTTTTTTTTTTCTCTAATTTTCCTCTCTGTTTCATAAAATAGTATGGCTCATAAACTTTCACTATCTTCCCCAAAATGAGATTTTACAAACAATTTGATATTTCTAAATGAGTATTGCCATTATTTTGTACTTCTCTCAAGTGTTTTGTTGGCTAAGGCAACTTCTGGTGATCCTCATTGTGATGATTAATTAATGTCAATTAATTTTCCTATGAAACAGTGATGATCTGAGTCAATGTAAGTTCTTTTATCCATTGCCCATTTTCCAGTCAACAGTTTATTTAAATAGGTCAGTTTGGAATGGATTTCACTGCATGTCACGTTCTCACATTTTTACTCTTTCTCAATCCCATCCTCTCCTGTCTTCTGCAGCAAAATTGTGTTTTGTTTTGTTTTTCGGGGCAATGAGGATTAAGTGGCTTGCCCAGGGTCACAGCAAAATTGTTTTTTCCTACAATCTTCCTCCTTTCTCTAATCATTCATTTCTTCCTTTTTATTATCTTCTTCCCTGCCGCCTGAAAATGTGCCCACATCACGCCATCCTTAAAACAACAAACAAACAAAAACATCGCCTCAAGGTGACATGTCTTTTTTTCCCTTTCATAGGTAAGCACCTGGGAAAAAAAGCTATCTCCGCTTGTATTCATTTCCTCTCCCGTGTGTATATTTTATCTGGTCCAACTGCTCTTTTTTATTTCTGTAGTGCCATTTCTTCTTCCTTTGTCCAATAAATAAAGTCAGAGTTCAGATGCAAGAGTTTCTTGATCACTGATGCAATCTGGCTTCCAGTCTCATCTCTCAAATGAAACTACTCTTCACAAAGTTATTAATGATTTTTTTTTTTTTGGTGAGGCAATTGGGGTTACGTGACTTGCCCAGGGTCACACAGCTAGTAAGTGTCAAGTGTCTGAGGCTGGATTTGAACTCAGGTCCTCCTGAATTCAGGGTCAGTGCTCTATCCCCTGCACCACCTAGCTGCCCCTATTAATGATTTTTAAAATGCCAAATTCAAAGGTCTTATCTTAATACTCATAATTCTTGATCTCTCTGTGGCATTTGATACTATTGATCACCCTTTCCTCTTGGTTCTCTTTTCTCTCTGGGTTTTTATGATACTGTTTCCATTTGGTTCTCCTCCTACTTCCCTGACTGTTTCTCTCCAGTCTTCTTTCCTGGATCATTATCCATATCTTGCTTCCAAACTGTATGTTTTCCCCCAAGGTTCTATCTTGGGCATTATTCTATTTTTTTCATACACATTCACTTGGTGCCTTCAATAGCTCACATGGGTTTAGTTATTATTTCTACACTGATAACTTCTATCTATATATAAATCATCTATCTATCTATCTCATATTTGTACATTATAGATGCAATAAGAGTATCTCAGTAAGACTCCAACAAAAGCTGGAGGTCTGCTGAGGTTAAGACAGAGATATTTGCAAAATAGACATTCCTGACCCTAGAAAGGGTAAGAAGTATGAATAAGAGGCCAGTCAGATAATGAAAGAGCTTCCCAGACATAAACTACATTTATGTTTTTTCATTTGTTTGGTTTTGTTAGGCAATCAAGGTTAAATGACTTGCCAGGGTCACACAGCTGGTGTCAAGTGTCTGAGGCTGGGTTTGAACTCAAGTCCTCCAGAGTCCAGGGCCTGTGCTCTATCCACTGTACCACCTAGCTGTCCCTGCATTCATGCTTTTGACTCTTGCTACTCCCCTACTTAAGATTCCCTAAGAAGGATGGGAGGTGAAAATGTCTGAACTGAAACTGATCTCCATAAGTCCAGGCAGAGTGACTTACCAAAGGAAAGAACTTTTGAGCTAGAAAGAATTTCTCTAAAGCAGAGAAGGCGTTAAAGGGAAGAAGCTTCTGCCAATCTTACATTAAGGGTCATTGTCCTTCCCAGAAGGGCTTAGTAACATTCTTGGTAAAGAGAGAGTGATACCCTCTAACTCAGCCCAGCCAGTGGCTAATGGTGGAAAAAAGACTGCATCCAACCATTGAAGAGTGAGCCCAGGAGACCAGCAGACTCAATGACCTGCTTGATGCATTGGTCCTTCAAGCCAAGATACCACACCTTAGGAGGAGCAACCCAGCAGAGCTGCCAGTTCATCAAAGTCGCTGTGCCCTTCAAAGAGCCAGCCTAGCTAAACAGCAGAGTGACTCATAGCAAGAATTTGGTGAGAGGTCAGAGGGAAACAGCATATAAGCCCTGCAGGTCCAAACTTGTGCTTGACTTCAGTTCCCTACACATATGCCTTCCCACATTGTATTTTAAGTTCATGCTCACTTTTCTTTACTCTTCTGGACTCTGTGTGTGTTTGTGATAGAGAGAGCCTATGATGTAGGGGGAAATGTTTTGTGACTTCTACCCTTGTCATGACATTTGAGTAAATGCCTTTCTTTGTGGAGGAACTGAGTCTCCTGGCTCATTAAGGGGAAGCCCTCCTATGGGGGCATGGGAGCTAACTTTAGGAAGATAGCCACCCATCAGGTTACCCTTAGAAGTATTATCAGCCTTCCTACTGGGGACCCAACTGGCCAGTGGTAATGGAAATTGGGTGAGTGAGCCCCAAGAGGATGTTACACACACATGAGCACACACACACAGATATAAAGATCTATAGAACTCTCTATATAAACACATACATACACATGGAGAAAGACAGATCTATCTCTATATATACATACAAACATATGTACACATATAAAAAGATATATTTAGATCTGTTAACTCTCTCCATATATACATATATAGATAGAGATTGAGATAGATCTATAGATATCTCTCTACATACACACACACACACACACACAGAGGCATGCATATGGGCTTGGCCTCTATCCTAAGCCCCAGTGTCATATCATTAACTTCTATTAGATATTCATTCCCCAGTGAACGGCCCTTGGGCATTTCCAACTCAACATGTTCCAAACCAAAGTCATTATTTTTCCCTCTTCTCAACTTTCTTGTGTCTGTCAAGGACACCATGACCCTTATAGTCACCCAGGTTCCCAACCTCAGTGTCATCTTTGCCTCTTTGCTCTCCTTTACCCCCCCTCATCTCCAATCAGTGACCTAGTCTTGCTGATTCTTCCTTCTTACACTTACCTCAAGGTGGTCCCCTTCTCTCTATGCACTCAGCTTCCACCCTAAGTCAGGCCATCATCCCCTCTCACCTGAACTATTGTATTTTAATAGTCTCTCAACTGGTCTTCTTGTCTCAAGTATTTCTCCTCCCAAATCTCCCCTCTACATGGCTGTCAAAAATGATTTTGCTAAAATGCAGGTCTAACCATGCCATTCCTCATCCTGATAAACTCCATTGGCTCCGAGTGACCTCTAGTATCAAATACACATCTCTTCTATTTTGGGAAGGAGAAGAAGCCTAAATCTTATTGTAGGGGGCACCTACAACCTGCATCAAGATACATTACTCTCCTTCACACTCTACAATTTGTCCACATAATTCTCTATCTCCTCTCTCTGCCTTTGCAGAGGGTGTCTCCCATGTCTGGAATGCACTTTCTTTTTTTTTTTTTTTGTGAGGCAATTGGGGTTACACAGCTAGTAAGTGTCAAGTGTCTGAGGCCATATTTGAACTCAGGTCCTCCTGAATCCAGGGCTGTATCCACTGTGCCACCTAGCTGTCCCTGGAATGCACTTTCTTCCCTCCTCTACCTCCTGGAATTTTTAGTTTCTGCCTTTCTCACAAAGTCTTCTGTGATCCCTTGTGATCTGTGGTAGGCAGTGTGGCAGAGTGGAAAGAGCTCTAGCCTTGGATCATAGGTCTAGATCTGAAAGAGACTCAGAGACTATCTAGACCAATAGCTTCATTTTATGGAAGAGGAAATGGAAGTTCAGAAACTTAAAGCAACAAGTCCACAGTCACATAGGGAGTTAAGGGTCAGAGGTAGGATTTTGATCCGAGTCCCCTAACTCCCTGTGTCACAGTAATTCCCCTCTAGAGTCAGAGGACCTCCATTCAAATCCCACTTGGGATACTAATCTGCCTTTATGACCTTGAGCAAGGATTTTTGGTTTTTGTGTTGTTGTGTTGTTGTTGTTGTTGGGCTTCAGTTTCTTCATCTAGTAAGGGGTTGGACTAGCTGGCCTCTGAGGTCTAGATCTATGATGATACGAAGGTAAGGGGAACAAGTGATCTGAAGTTAAAAGGGAGAGTGGGTGAATGAGGAGGCTGGTAGCCCTCAGCACCATGAATGGGGTTTGGAATGGAGCTGCTGAAGGAAGATCTCAGGATGAGCACAGGCAGAGCTCCTTGGGCCCTGGCTGCTGAGGTCCCCTTCTCCACTCCCTTCTCCCTATATCATACCAATATAGAGAGAGAAGAGATCAAAGGCTCAAAGATCAGACTTGGTCTGTGATAACATGTCTGAACCATGGGCAGCAGAGTCAGTTTCTGTATCAGACACTAGTTAGGCTATCCCCTTATATACGAGGAAACTGAAGCCCATATAATCTCTTCTTTCTGAATCTCCACCAGTGCCCCAAAATGAACATACACCCAGACTCTCAGTAAACAGTACCCATTGATACTGACTGACCATCCTGTGATTCATTCTCTCCTTTCCCCTACCTCCCTTCCCCCTCCCAGATCACTTATGCCTCAGCTTTGTTTAATTCTGGGAATGGTCGAACAGTGGAGCCTCTAGTGCTAGCTGCTAGCCGGATGTGGTCTTTATGAGTTAGCCAGCTCCCCAAGGGCTCTGGAAATTCCCAGATGAGTTCATGGAAAGGGGTTGAGGTCAGAAGCTGGGAAGGACAATACTTATCTACTGTCCTTGTCCTGGGTTGTGAGCAGAGCTGACTGGAATCCTGAAGTCTGTCTGATTACCCTTCCCTAGGGGGTTGGCAGGATTTGAAGATGATGAAGGCACAGAGTGACCCTGAGGATGCTATGATCACCATGGACAGTTGTCACTTCCCAGAATGTGCTTAGAGTCGTGAAGTAGATCTTAGAAGGATGATTCCTTCTGATCCTTGAAGAGCCAAGTGAGATAATATATGTAAAGTGCTTTGCAAACCTTAAAAAGAGAGGCAGCTAGATGGTGCAGTGGATAGAGCACTGGCCCTGGATTCAGGAGTACCTGAGTTCAAATCTGGCCTCAGACACCTACTATCTGTGTGACCCTGGGCAAGTCACTTAACCCCAATTGCCCCGCAAAAAAACAAAACAAAAACAAAAACAAAACCTTAAAGAGGTATGTGAATGTTACGTAAGATAGATGGATGAATGGATAGATAGATAGATAGATGATAGATAGATAGATAGATAGATAGATAGATAGATAGATAGATGGATACATACATATAGATAGATACATAGATTTAAAAGAGAGAGCATTTATTAAGTGCTTACGATGGATCAGGAACTTGCTAAGTGTTTGGAATACAAATAAAAGATCACTAGAAATTCCCTGCCCTCAAAGACCTTACATTCTAATGAGAAGACAACACTTAGAGGAGACCTGGAAGGGGAACAATACACATGCAATGACATGGCTGCAGATATCTGGGAAAGGCTGTGGAGGTTCAGAACTGAGAAGATAAGACCAAAGTTG
The DNA here is from genome assembly GCF_019393635.1 of Dromiciops gliroides. Taxonomy (NCBI): domain Eukaryota; kingdom Metazoa; phylum Chordata; class Mammalia; order Microbiotheria; family Microbiotheriidae; genus Dromiciops; species Dromiciops gliroides. Next base: position 604,774,901 of record NC_057862.1, on the reverse strand, counting down.
GCCTATCAAAGCCCAGAAAAGTTGCAGGGGCAGCACCCAATTTTACAGTGAGTAGGGAAAAGGGGTAATACCCTGAATGGAGATGGCCTAGTTGGTAATTTCAGAGAAATGTTATGTTAACTATTATTATTTCATTGTGAAGCTCCCCAGGACCACCACAGGCATTGTGGAATAGTGGAGAAGGTACCGGGTTTAGTCGTTCAGTTGTTTTCAGTCATGTCTGACTCTTCATGCCTCCATTTGGAGTTTTCTTGGCAAAGATCCTGGGGTCGTTTGCCATTTCCTTCTCAAGCACACTTTACAGATGAGGAAACTGAAGCAAACAGGCTTATATGACTTGCCCAGGGTCACACAACTAGTAAGTGTCAAGTGTCTGAGGCTGGATTTGAACTCAGGTCCTCCTGAATCCAAGACTGGTGCTTTATCCACTACACCATATAGGTACCAGGTTAGAAGCTTTAAAAAAAAGTTGGGATTCCAGTCTTGTCTCTGTGTCCAGCACTTATCACCTATGTGTGACTTCAGGCAAGTCCCTTAACCCCTTTAAGCCTCAGTGTTCTCAGGCATCAAAAAAAAAAAAAAAAGATCTTAATGTTTACACAAACTACCTCACAGCATTTTTGTGAGGAACATGCTTTATAAACTAAACAGTGATAGCCATTACACAGTGGTATCTGTATAACCTCTCAGTTACACAAATTATTGAATTTAGCCAGTTCATCTTTGAATCTCTATGGTCTTCTGAATGCTTTCTGACTACTCCAAACCCCTCCCCTGCTCATAATTTCAGCTGTCCTTAGAATCTTATACCACTGTGTATACACTGACTTATATTGTTCTCATGCTCTTTCCTGGGGCTTAGTCTGATCTCCCCAACTAAATCACAGAGTCTATGCTTTTGTCTTTTAATATTCCTACAACCCCTAAAACCATGCTATGATGGTGCTTAATAAGGTCCAATTTAAGCAGGATGTAACCAAGATGGAATAATTCTCTTGGATCTGGACGAAGTTGAGTCAGAGTATATATGACTCTTGCTGCCTTCCTCCCCGGCTCCCACACTAAGCCCAGACAAGGCCTTGCCCAGCATATCACTGTTATCGCTGCAGAATGATAGCAGCGACTAGGATGGTTTGGGCATTGTGACTATGAGGCTAGTCACAATAGCTGTGGTGGTGATAACTCATGAAGGTCGAAAGGCTATTTGACATGCTTTGCTGGTGAGTCCAGAATTTGCACTAAAGTGCCTCTCCTCCTCCATAATCTTTCCCAAAACTTTTGCTAAAAATATGAATTTCCCTAGCCAGGTGTGATAGGGCTGTCCTATAATCTCTGATCCTGAGGATCTGGTGGTCCCTAGCTGGTAGATCGCTTAAGCTCAGGAATTCTGAACTACAGTAGGACTAAAGTCTATCAGGCATCCCCGCTAAGCCCCCATCAATATAGTGAACCCACTGGAAAAAGGGGACACCAGGCTGCCTATGGAGGGGTGAACTGGCCAATCTCAGAATAGAAGCAGGCCAAAGGTTCTATGCAAATCAGCAGTGGGATAAAGCTCAGGAGTAGATGCTATGAATATAGCCTGAATAAACTGAGGAGACCTAATCTAAAAATAAAATAAAATAAAATAAATGGAGCCTTGCCTTTGTTTATATAATCAACATGTTCCTTAAAAAAAACTTTGTAGAAATAATGTTTTAAAATAAGTTCTATTTTATTTGTTTATTTGTTTTTTTGCAGGGCAATGAGAGTTAAGTGACTTGCCCAGGGTCACACAGCTAGTAAATGTCAAGTGTCTGAGGACGGATTTGAACTCAGGTCCTTCTGAATCCAGGGCCGGTGTTCTATCCACTGTGCCACCTAGCTGCCCACAATAAGTTCTATTTTAAAAGCACAAAGAGAAATTCTTTAAATCTCTTCTACTTGTGAGGCCTTTTGCAAAGTGAATAACAACTCCCAACTGTATTTGTTTCTTAAATGCAGATGGTCGGGTAGGGGATTTACTTCAATGGGGGTCCAACCAAAATAAGAAAATGCTCTTCCCCACCCATCCCTCCCTAGCCTCGTGTGGAGCAAATGCAGCAGCCCAAAGGTGCGGGCGCATCTTTCATCCCTGGGAAGTTGTAAGAAGATAAGGAAGATTCTGTCCTTTGCTGAGAGGAAGGGCAGAGCTGAGTCATCCGGAGTGAGTCACCACTTTGTATTATTGATGTTCTTTGAGGAGAAAAATCAGTCGGGCAGTCGTCCCCCCACCCCCACCCCAGATGCTGAGCTAACGTTGTCTCTCATTTCCATAAGAACATGTACCCATGCAGAAGGGAGGGACTAAGCATTTCCTAAGCATTTCCGTAGTACCTACTATGTACTAGGCACTGTGCTTAGCCCTTTTACAAATATTACTTCCTTGGATTCTCCCAACAACCCTGAGAGGGGGGTGCTATTATTATCCCCATTTTACTGTTGAGGAAACTGAGGCAAACAGAAGTTGAGTGACTGACCCAGGGTAAGTTTCTAAGGCTGAATGTGAACTGGAGTCTTCCTAACTTCAGGCCCAGAGCTCCAAGCACTGAACCACCTAGCTGACTCTAATACATACATAAGTTTGTATGTCTGTGTCTGTCTGTCTATCTTGGCTTTGTGTGTGTGTGATTACCAACCATCTGCAAAATCCATGTTTTAGGGATTGAAATTTCCTCAGGTCCAAAATTAGAGTATATGCATTGTGCCCCAGGGCTTAAAGGAAATCAGGTAGTGAGTCAGTGTGTTGACTTCATGATTTCATCAGCCGGCGTACCTTCTCCTGATGCAGATAGTGACCTTTCCCCCACCTCAGAAGAAAGTTCTCCATGAGCCGCCTCAGCCAAGAACATTCATTAGGAGGAAAACCTTCCAGTGATGAGCTTTTCCCATTGTGCATATCTAGATTGGTACTCTGATTAAAGACATACTGTTCATTCAACGTTGGGCCTGCATGCCAAGGTTCTCCAGCTATGTAGGATGGGCCATGGTCTTTCTTCTGCTGCAATAACCTTTCCCACACCCCATGCATCTGCTCCGTACAATGATGAGGCATTAGAGGAGGCCTTTGTGGAGTCAAGGTTGAGGAATAACCTCTCAGTCATGGCCCCTGAGCCGCCTTCTGCCTCAGTTTCTTCAACTCTAAAATAAAAGGATTGGACTAGATGCCTTGTAAGCTCCTTTTTGGTTCTAAATCTATGATTCTACAATTCTTTGCATTTTCACAACTCTCTACACCGCCCCTCTTCGGCTCCCCTTTGTGTTGTCTTCCCCTGTTAGAATGTAAGCTCCTTGAGGTCAGGGACTGTCTTTCTTTCTTATTGTATTTTCATCCTTGCACTTATCACAGTACCTGGCACACAGTAAGTGCTCAATGAATACCTGTTCCCTTATTTCCCTCCTTTCCTTCTCCCTTCCTTCTCACCTTCCCTTTTTTTTTTTTTTTTGTGAGGCAACTGGGGTTAGGTGGTTTGCCCAGAGTTACACAGCTAGTAAGTGTTAAGTGTCTGAGGCCGGATTTGAACACAGGTCCTCCTGAATCCAGGGCCGGTGCTCTATCCACTCTGCCACCTAGCTGCCCCTTCGCCTTCCTTCTTTCCTTCTTCTCCCCTTTTCTTTAAATTTTTCCCCCTATCTTTTATTTTCATATTACACCCATTTTCCAATAAATTGAAGTAGAGTGGTTCAGGGGAAAGGATTTTGGAGGTATCTTCCCTCTCCCTCACCCCACATATCCAATCAGTTATCAAATCTTGCCACTGGCTCCCTTCACAACATCTCTCCCAGCTGGTTTCTTCCTCTTCCGCACTCTCAGACACCTTGTTAGTTCAGGCCCGCCCTCCCCACCTTGTGCCTGGATGACTGTAATAGCCTCCTCACTGTGAGTCTGTCTCTACTCTAGTTCCTCTTATACACAGCTGCCAAAGTCATTCTCTGTAAGTTGAGATCTGACCATATGACTCCCCTACTCCATCAACTCCAGCGGTTTTCTTTTGCCTCTAGGATCAAATACAAGCTCCCTCTGTTTAGCTTTTAAAGCCCTATGCAAGCTTGCCTCGGCCTATCTTTCTAGTCTCAATGGACATCACTCCCCTTCCCAAGCCCTGGGATATAGCCAGATTGTCCTCTCACTTCCTCACTCAGTACCACAGCTCCCATTTCCCATTTCCATGCTTTTGTTCTGGTCAAACAAATACCTAGAATGCACCTCTCCTTGCCCCTGCTTCACAGAAGTCTGTCTCTTCCTTTAAAGTGCAGCTGGGGCGGGGGGCAACTAGGTGGCACAGTGGATAAAGCACCGGCCCTGGATTCAGAAGTACCTGAGTTCAAATCCGGCCTCAGACACTTGACACTTACTAGCTGTGTGACCCTGGTCAAGTCACCTGGCCCCCATTGCCCCACAAAAAAAAAAAAAAAAGCAGCTCAGGCACCTTCTTCTGCATGAAGCCATTCCAGGCCCTCTACCCCAAGCTACTGCCCTCCCCTCAAATCTCTCTCTCTCTCTCTCTCTCTCTCTCTCTCTCTCTCTCTCTCTCTCTCTCTCTCTCTCTCTCTCTCATCTATCCATCCATCATCCATCCACCCATCCATCTATCCTATCTTATCTATCTACTTATTATCTATCTGTATTATTTATATATACATATATTTATGCATTATATATATATGTTTCCTTTAATACATATATTATACATGTGTATTTACTGGGGCAGCTAGGTAGTGCAATGGATAGAGCACCAGGCCTGAAGTCAGGAAGACCTGAGTTCAAATCTGACCTCAGACACTTACTAGCCTGTGTGACCCCAGGCAAGTCATTTAACTTTGTTTGCCTGTTTCCTCATCTGTAGAATGAGCTGGGGAAGGAAATGGCAAACTAGTCCAGTATCTTTGCCAAGAAAACTCAAAATGTGGTCACAAAGAGTTGGACATGACTGAGCAACAATGAAATTTACTTCAAATTTATGCTGCATATTTACGTATGTAGGTGGAGTCTCCCCCAACAGATTGTGAGCCCCCTGAGAGCAGGAATTATTTCACTCTTTATACTTGTATCCCAAGTTCCTAGCATATAGTATGTGCTTAATGATTGGTTGATTGGTTAATATAAAGCTAGAGGTCCTGAGTTCAAATCCCAGTTCTGTCATTCCTTGTGTAACCTTGGGCAAGTCATTTAGCCCCTCTTGGCCTCAGTTTTCTCCTCTGTAAAATGAGAGAATTAGACTAGATGATCTCCAAGATCCCTTTCAGCTCTAAAGATACCACAACCCCACCCCATTAACTTCTTTTTTTTTTTTTTGGTGGGGCAATGAGGGTTAAGTGACTTACCCAGGGTCACACAGCTAGTAAGTGTCAAGTGTTTAAGATCAGATTTGAACTCAGGTCTTCCTGAATCCAGGGCTGGTGCTTTATGTACTGTGCCACCTAGCTACACCCCCATTAACTTCTTTTTTTTTTTTTTTTTGCGGGGCAATGGGGGTTAAGTGACTTGCCCAGGGTCACACAGCTAGCAAGTGTCAAGTGTCTGAGGTCGGATTTGAACTCAGGTACTCCTGAATCCAGGGCCGATGCTTTATCCACTGTGCCATCTAGCTGCCCCCCATTAACTTCTTAAGAAGCTATCCCTAGTAACAAAGAATAATAAAAAAATAAGGGGGGGGGGAGGAATCCAGCAGCTCTTCAAAACACCTTCATAGAGGGGCAGCTAGGTGGCGCAGTGGATAAAGCACCAACCCTGGACTCAGGAGTACCTGAGTTCAAATCCAGCCTCAGACACTTAACACTTACTAGCTGTGTGACCCTGGGCAAGTCACTTAACCCCAATTGCCTCACTAAAAAAAAAAAAAAAAACCACCTTCATAGGGGCAGCTAGGTGGCACAGTGGATAAAGCACCAACCCTGGATTCAGGAAGACCTGAGTTCAAATCCAGCCTCAGACACTTGACACTTACTAGCTATGTGACCCTGGGCAAGTCACTTAGCCCTCATTGCCCCGCAAAAAAACCCCCAAAACAAAAAACCCTTCATATTCATTTTTTCATTTGATAATAATTATTATAATTATAAGAAAGAATTCTATATTATATTTTATAACATATAAATATATAAAATATTATATATAAAAATAATAAAGACTATAATTATAGTTCTATTCCTGCCCCAAGGCCAGGCAATGTGAACACTCTCCTAGGCTGGGGAGAGGAGGGCAAAGGGGAAGGTCCCAAAGTTAAAACTAATCAAATATTTGGTGAGTTCTGTCTGTGTGCTCCTGCCCTCTGTTAGGTACCAGGAAGGATCCCAACAATGCCTTGCCCATAGCCTAGAGGATTGCATGGGCTTCCAAGAGAGACAAGAGAGACAACCAACAGTCACAAAATGGTCAGGAAACAAACACAAGACTGTAATAATAATAAAATAGCTGACGTTGCTGTAGACAGGGCTTATTTCTCTTTCATCAGTCTGGGGAAGCCTCTGAACCCTTCTCAGAATACATTGGTTTTAAAGGCATAAAACAAAACACTCAGGATTATAAAGGAAGCCAATTATATCAAAAATAGTTATCAGAATCTTTTTAAAAAGCAAGTTTATGAACCCCCTAAAATCTATCCCTTGAAGGTGGTCCATGTACTTCAGCTCAAGAACTCCTCCTATAGATCTTTACAGTTTCTATAGCATCATAAGACTGCTAGGTGGTCCAGTGGATGGAGTACCAGGCTTGGAATCAGGAGTATCTAAGTTCAAATCCATCCTCAGACACTTACTAGCTATGTGACCCTGGGCAAGTTACTTATCCCTGTTTGCCTCAGTTTCTTCAGTTGTAAAATGATTTGGAGAAAGGAATAGCAAACCACTCTGGTATCTTTGCCAAGAAAACCCCAAATGGGGTCATGAAGAGTTGGATATGAAGGAACAACAACAACATAGCAACTTAGACATAGCATTTCATTTGGGCATTCATAACTATGAGAGAGATACTACATGGTATTGATTAACTATGGATAAATCATTTCACCTCTTCAAAATTTTTGACCCTGGAGTTCAGAAAAGTTAAATGAATTACCCATAGTCACAGAGCTAATATCAATGGTATTATTCAAGATGATGTCCCCACTGTTTTCATGTCAGGGGCTCAGAGCAAAAAACCATGTATATGTTACAGGAACTCAGAGAAGAGAGATTGATAGTGGCTGGTGTAATCAGGGAAGACTTCCTAGAGGAGTCATTTGTAGTTTTGTACAATTTGTAGAATTTCTGTAGAATTGCCCTCCTAATTACTTTTGTTACAATGAATACTTAAAATAGACTTACCTTCCAGGTAGAGAATGGGGATAGGCAAGCCAGAGTAATGGGAAAGGGTATGTTGATATTTCAGGGAAAGAGATCTGAGACAAGAGGCATTGGCCTCAATTAAAAAGTTGTTGAAAAGAATTCATGGTGTTAGTGGGGAGGGGTTGGGGAGGTAGAATAGATGACCTCCAGCCCCACTAGTGAAGAGGAAATGGGTAGAGGGTTCGCAATGGCCTTCTAACTCTGAAGGTTTCAATAGCTGGACTAGAACTGGAAGAAGACCTAGGTTTGGTTTTGTTTTGTTTTTAAGCACCTTTCCTGAGTTTACACAGTTGATGATCGAGCTGGAACTAGAACCTTGTTTCTTTCTTTCCTTTTTTTTTGTTTTTACAGAGTAATGAGGGTTAAGTGACTTGCCTAGGGCCACACAGCTACTAAGTGTCAAGTGTCTGAGGCGAGATTTGAACTCAGGTCCTCCTGAATCCAGGGCCAGTGCTTTGTCCACTGCTCCACTTAGCTGCCTCTATTCATGGAGTTTTCTTGGCAGAGATTCTAAATTCTCTTAACATTTCCTTCTCTAGTGTGTCCCCATCTTATGGATGAGGACCATAGGCAAATAGGGATTAAGTGACTGACCCAGGGTGACACAGCTAGTAAGAATCTGAGACAGGATTTGAACTTAAATCTTTCTGACTCTAGCCCCAGTGCTCTATCCACTGCACCACCTAGCTGCTCTCTTTACCACCCCACCTCCATTCTACATTTGGAGAAATTGAGACTCAGAGGCTAAATGGCTTTCCCAGGATTACACAGTGAGGCAGAATATTTCAGCTATTTTAGAATCATCTCCAAACTTTTATCCTTCTTCACAAGAACCTGAACTTTCCCCCAACCTGGGTAGCTCTCTTTGTCTCCCTCAGATAAACTCTCCCAGCCACCCCAGGCGAGAGACCCTACTCCCTGGAGAAAACAGCTGGAACCAAAAAACAGAGCAGCAGGCAGGGCATCCAAAGTAAGCAAATCGGAGCAAAGAGAGTTGGGTTCTGCCAGCAATAACAAGGAGAAACAGAGCAGGGCAGCCTGGGGGCAGGGGAAGGGGGAGCAGAGCAGACTTGGGATTGGCAAAGCCAGCCTAATGTGGAAGGAGCAGAGACCGAAGAATGGAAATAGAAACCCTGGACAGAACACTCTCCTAGGAGCAGGAGTCAGGGGAGGGCGATTTGTGATGACCACCATTTCATGAGGCATCCAGGACATTGTCACTTCACTCTTGGCTCCACTTCCCCCTCTCTGGACTTCTCCCCGGCTTCCAAACTCATCACTCCCATATCGACACCTTCCTCCAGAGTTACCTGGGATCTCTCTCTCTCTCTCTCTCTCTCTCTCTCTCTCTCTCTCTCTCTCTCTCTCTCTCTGCAGGGCAATGGGGGTTAAGTGACTTGCCCAGGGTCACACAGCTAGTAAGTGTCAAGTGTCTGAGGCTGGATTTGAACTCAGGTCCTCCTGAATCCAGGGCTGGTGCTTTATCCACCCTGGGATCTCTTAATTGGCCAATACAATGGCCTTTGCTCAGTCCTCATCCTTCTCGACCACTTTAAAGCATTTGAGACTTCCCTTGGCCTCTCCTCCTGGATTCCCTTCCTTTTTTTGGGCTTTCATGATGGTTTCTCCTCACAATTCTATCTGTTGGATCACTCCTGAGTTGCCTTGGTTGACTCTTCCTCTATGTCATGCCTACTAACCACAGGCATCCCCCAAGATTCTGTCCTGGTCCCTTTTCTCTTTTCCCTCTCTGTTACCTCCATTAGTGATCTCATTAGCTCCCTTGGGTTAAGTTATCTGAAGATGGCTTCCAGATTGGGATAAACATCCCAAATCTCTCTCCTGACCTATATATAGTCAGGCACCACCATCTGCCTGATGGGCATCTCTAAATGGGCATTCTCAAACTCAGTATGTCCAAAAGGGAACTCATCATCTTTCCCCCCACCCTTTCAATTCTCTCCTCTTCCAAACTTCCCTATTACTGTGAAGGGTACTGCCATTCTCCACGTGCCCTAGCTGGCAACTTCAGTGTGCCATCCTCCTCTCACTCACACTCACTACTCCTACCAAATAGCATTTACATGTGGCTTTAAGATTTGCAAAGTGCTTTATGCGCATTATCTCATTTGATCCTCACAGTAACCCTATGAGGTAGGTGCTATTATTATCCCCATTTTACAGATGAGGAAACTGAGGCTGAGAAAGATAAAGTGACTTCCCCAGGGGAGGCAGGATTCAAACTTGATGTCTGCCTGACTCCAAGTCCAGCCCTCTATCTACTTTCCTACAGCTGCCAAATCTTGTGATTTCTTCACCCTTCACATCTCTCCTCTTTGTCCCTTTCTCCCACATACAGGCTCAAGCCTAAGTTAGGTCTTCAGCCCCTTTCACCTGGAGTGGTGCCTGAAAGAACAGTGGTATTCTCTACAGAATTTGGGAAGAGGGGAGGATGGGTGGTATTAACCCCTAACTGGTCTCCCTGCTCAGGTTAATCCCCCCTCCAATCTATCATTCACTTAGCAACCAACATGATTTTTCTAAAGGGTAGGTCTGACCATATCCCCTCCCTATCCAGTGAACTCCAGTGCCCCCCCTCCAGGATCAGACATAAGCCCCTTTCTTTGGCACTTAGAGCCCTTCACAACTTGACCCCCTTCCTACCTTTCCAATATTCTGTCTCAATTTCTTTAACTGTAAAATTGGGTTAATAATAGTACATACTTGGGGGCACTTAGGTGGCGTAGTAGATAAAGCACCGGCCCTGGATTCAGGAGGAACTGAGTTCAAATCCAGTCTCAGATACTTGATGCTTACTAGCTGTGTGACCCTGGGCAAGTCACTTAACCTCCATTGCCCCACAAAATAATAATAATAACAACAACAATAACAATAATAATTCCTATTTCCCAGAGTTGTTATGAGGATCAAATGTGATAATATTTGTAAAATATTTAGTGCAGTACCTGGCCCATAATAAGTACTAGATGACTACTAGCTATTATTAACTATATTATTGTTGCTGTTGTTGTTGTTCTTATTGTTGTTATTATTAAACATACACTTTTAGTCCCTTGCACTCACTCTTTGATCCAGGCCCACTGATCTGCTTGTAGTTTCTCCAGTGTACCACCCCATCCATCATGTGTCTCTGCCTTTGCACTGGCCGGCCTCCTGCCCTCTCACCTTGTCCTCTGCAGAGGAATGTTCTCTCCCTGGGATGCTCTGCCCTCTCCCCTCTCCCTCTTGGTTACTCAGGTTTCTCAGAACACACATTCTGAAGAAAGCCTTTCCTTAGTCTCTCCTAATGAGAGGTACTCTGTATCTATTTTATATATCCCTATTTGTTTACACATTGTTCCTTCCCCATTAGAATGGAAGCTTTTTGAAGGCGAGGGTTGAATCTTTGCCCTTCTTTGTATCTCCAGTACTTAGCACAGTGCCTGGCCCATATTGAGCACTTAATAAATGCTCATTGATTGATCGACTGGACAAAACAAGGACAATAATATGGTGTCTACCTACCTCAGTATCTAGGTGACTCAATAGAGTCTGGAGTCAGGAAGACCTGAGTTCAAATCCAGCCTCAGACACTCACTAGCTGCATGACCCTGGGTAAGTCACTTACCCTCCATTTGCTTTAACCCACTGGAAAAGAAAATGGCAGACCACTCCAGTGTCTTTACCAAGAAAACCCCATGGACAGTATCAGTGTGCTATGATCCACAGGGTCAGAAAGAGTTGGGACATGACTAAACAACAACAACCCACCACAGGGGTGTTATTTAAATGCACCACATTTATACGAGATAATGAATTCGCCTGAAAGTATTGTCAAGTTAAGTCATATGTTGAGTTCTTTGGCAAGGCTGACTTCAGGGTCACGTAGAAGACATCATGAAGGATGTGTTATAACCAGCAAACAAAGTAGACTGGTCCTGTAGTGAGAATGAGAGACAAAATATGCCCAGGCACATTTGTCTAATAGCTAGCATTCATCTAGAGCTTTAAGGTTTGCAGAGCACTTTACAATTATTACCTCGTTTTACCTTCATAACAGCTCTGGGAGGAAAGTATGACTATCATCTCCATTTTGCAGATGGAAAACTGGAGTCAGATAGATGTTAAGTGACTTGCCCAGGGTCACATAGCTAGTAAACACCTGAGGCTTAATTTGTACTTGGGTCTTCCAGATTCCAAGTCTAGTGTTCTGTCCACTGAAGAGTAATATACCTGAGATATTAAAAGATGCCTAGAGGAAGGCCTTCATGTGTTGGGTGGACCTTCTATGTAAGATTTATGGAAAGAAATGAATAAGAATCCCATGGGAGGAGAAGCTGTGAGTGGGTCTGCATTGATAGAACCCTACACACACACACACACACACACACACACACACACACACACCCCAAGATGGAAGATCTTTCTGTGAAAAAATTAAAATTGACATAAGCCCTATACTCCATGAGCTGACAATGTACTGGAGGATTAGGGTATGTGTTCTTTGTTTTGTTTTTTGGTGGTTGCTGTTGCTTGTTTTTTTCAGGGCAATGAGGGCTAAGTGACTTGCCCATGGTCACACAGCTAGTAAGTGTCAAGTGTCTGAATCTGGATTTGAACTCAGGTTCTCCTGAATCCAGGGCTGGTGCTTTATCCACTGTGCCACATAGTTGCCCCTTAGGATATGTGTTCTAAGAAAATCTGAGGAGAGAGACATTGCCTTCAATTGAGGGGGAATAGGGGAAATGCACTTTTGAGCCCTCTATCTCTCCCTCCTATTTCTCCTAACTCGATATCACCATCCCTAAGTTCAGCCTTGAAAGAAGAAAAAAAAAATGCAATAGGCAGAGATGTGGAGAGAATGCAGCTCAGTCATGGGAAACAGCCTCTGTAAATGCATGGCGGTGAGAGCTGCCTTGTGAAGCTCAGGAAACCATGAGTAGCTTAGTCTAGTTTGGAATACAGGGTGAATGAAGGAGAGGAGTGTGCAATGATGTCAAAAGCATAGGTGACAGGCAGGTTTTGGAGTTCCCTCAATACAAGGCTAAGCAGTTTGTATTTTATCTGATATGTCATACGTGGGAAACCACTGAAGATTTTTAAAAAGGAAAACCTGGTCCTTAGAAAGACTATTTTGGCAGTTGTTGTGAAGAGAGGATGAAGGGAGGGACTGGAGGTAGGGAGAGCTGTTAAGATAAAAGTCCAGAAGAGAGATGATGAGGCGCTGGATTAACACGACGGTCTCATGAGCAGAGAATAGTGTCCATATGAAAGAATTGTCTCAGAAATAAGCTCAATAGTCCTGGTATTGTTTCTCATCGTCTTATGTTTGCTAATTTTGTCTTCCCAATTAGACTGGGAGCTTGTTGAGGGCAGGGACCAGCCCTTCTTCCTTGGTACCAGGCTGGGTGGAGAGTAGGTACTCAGGATATTCTTGGGTTTTTTTTTTAAATTATTTAATTTGTTTTTAGTTTTCAACATTTGTTTAGATAAGATTTCTTTTTTCTTTTTTTCTTTTTTTTGTGGGGCAATGGGGGTTAAGTGACTTGCCTAGGGTCACACAGCTGGTAAGTGTCAAGTGTCTGAGGCCGGATTTGAACTCAGGTCCTCCTGAATCCAGGGCCGGTGCTTTATCCACTGCACCACCTAGCCGCCCCCTAGATAAGATTTCAAATTTCAAATTTCAAATTTTTCTCCCTCCTTCCCCTCCCTCCCCCCTCCCCTAGACAGCAAGTAATCTGATATAGGTTATATTATAAATATATATATATATAAATAAAATAACAAACATATTTCTGCATTAGTCATGTTATAAGAGAAGAATCAGAGCAAAAAGGAAAAACATCAAAAAAGAAAAACAACAGCACCAAAACCAAAACAAATAGTATGTTCCAATCAGCATCCATATTCCACAGTTCCTCTTTTTTTTCTGGATTTGGAGAGCCTTTTCCATCATGAGTCCTTTGGAATTTTCTTGTACCATTGGATTGGTGAGAAGAATCTAGTCTATCACAGTTGATCAACACATAATGTTGATGATACTGTGTATAATGTTCTTCTGGTTCTGCTCATCTCACTCATCATTGGTTCATGCAAGTTCTTCCAGGTTTCTCTGAACTCCTCCTGCTCATCATCTCTTACAGCACAATAGAATTCCATTACATTCATATACCACAACTTGTTCAGCCATTCCCCAATTGATGGGAATCCCCTCAATTTCCAATTCCTTGTCACCACAAAAAGAGCAGCTATAAATATTTTTGTACCTGTGGATCCTTTTCCCTTTTTTATGATCTCTTTGGGAAAAAGACCCAAAAGTGGTATTGCTGGGTCAAAGGGTATGCACAGCTTTATAGCCCTTTGGGCATAATTCCAAATTGCTCTCCAGAATGGTTGGATCAGTTCACAGCTCTACCAACAATGCATTAGTGTTCCATTTTTTCCACAGCTTCTCCAACATTTATTATTTTCCCTTTTTTGTCATATTAGCCAATCTGATAGATGTCAGGTGGTACCTCAGAGTTGTTTTAATTTGCATCTCTCTCATCAATACTGATTTAGAGCATTTTTTCATATGGCAATAGATGGCTTTCATTTCTCCATCAGAAAACTGCCTGTTCATATCCTTTGACCATTTCTCAATTGGGGAATGACTTGGATTCTTATAAATTTGATTTAGTTCCCTATATGTTTTAGAAATGAGGCCTTTATCAGAAGTGCTGGCCATAAAAATTGTTTCCCAGCTTTCTGCCTCCCTTCTAATTTTGGATGCATTGCTTCTGTTTGTACAAAAGCTTTTTAATTTGATGTAATCAAAATCATCCATTTTGCATTTCATAATATTCTCTATCTCTTGTTTGGTCATAAACTGTTCTCCTTTCCAAAGATCTGAGAAGTAAACTATTCCTTCCTCTCCTAGTTTGTCTATGGTATCACCTTTTATGTCTAAATCATGTACCCATTTTGACCTTATTTTAGTATAAGGTGTAAGATGTTGGTCTATGCCTAATTTCTGCCATACTATCTTACAGTTTTCCCAGTAATTTTTGTCAAATACTGAATTCCTATCCCAGAAGAGAATATTCTTGTTTATTGATTTCTCTAAGGCTAGGAGTGTTTCTTCCCCCACTTCATAACAACATTATTATGTTCCCCAAGTCTGTTTTGCTTCATATTCTGAGTCAGGGCTACTTTTCATTGCACAAAATGTGCCCAAGAATCTTCTTCATTTGCACTTAAGTAGGCCCAGATCTGCCCAGAAGGGTGGCCCCCACCTCATGCAGGCCCTTCTCCCAGGAGCAGGATTGTGGGCTAGTGGGTTGGGACTCAGTGGATTGGGTTTGGAGCACCAGCTCTGCCACTAATTAGCTCTGTGGCTTTGAGAAAGTCATTTTATCTCTAGTTCTCCATCTCCTCATCTGCCAAATGAGGTGCTTGGACTGGCTGGTTTCCAAATGCCTTCTATGAACTTGATTCCCTGGATCAACATTTCCCAAATTAATCTGGCCATGGGACACTGGCGATTGAGAGACGTGCATGGAGCCATAAATGCCAGGTTGCACGTTGGCAGGGGGTATGGAATGCCCCAGGGATGATAGAAGATGGAAGAAATCTTAGAACAAAATAGAGGAAATCAAGCTTATTTTCATACCAAGAATTTTCTGTATGTAATAGATCCTTTTCATGCGGATGTAATTTCATATTTAATGTTTTAGGAGTAAAAATCATTAAAATTATTCTTCATCACATACATGTGACAGACGAAGAAACTAAGATGACCCAGTGCCTTGTACAGAGTAGGGGCTTGGTAAATGCTCTTTCTTTCATCCATTCATTCATTCATTCACAGAGAGTTTAGGTGACTTGACCAAAGTAACACAGCACCAAGACTAGAACCTAATCTCCTGGTGCCCTCACTTTTGGGGCCAATTGGTTCACTAGGGACAACTTAGGGTCATCGATTTAGAACTGGCAGGGACCTTAGAGGTCACCAAGTCCAACACCATCATTTTATAGATGAAGGAATGAAGGCCCAGACCGGTGAAGTGACTTGCCCAAGGTCACACATTTAGTAAGTGGTAGAGTCAGAATTGGAACCCAGGTCCTCTGACTCCAGATATGGTGTTCTTTCCACAGTCTGAAGTTTTGGAAAGTACAAAAGGTATAAGTGAACGTCAGTTAAGAAGATCTCTTCCTGGTCCGAGAAGGCCAGGTCACTGGGCATGACATCTAGAAACTCAGGCCTCTTCCCAGCCCTCCCTCCCCAACCCTTTCCACCAAAAAAACATTTGGTAATATAGGTCTGCCCCACTCAGGTTATAGCTTCACATCTCCTGTGGTGCTCTTGGGAAGAAAGGAAGGAAATACTGGACATGCTAAATGCTTTACAAATACTATCTCATTTGATCTTCACAAAAACACTGGTATTATTATGGTCTCATTTTACAACTGAGGAAACTGAGGCAGAGGTTAAGTGACTTAACCCAGGACCACACAGCTAGTAAATGGCTGAAGTGGGATTTTGAGTTCATATCTTCCTGATCTTAGGTCCAAAGTGCTATTCCCTGTGCCACCTATCTACCTTAGGGGAAAGTACTTCTTCCAAGAAACCCATTTATTCTTTTTTTTCTGCAGGATTGATGCACTCTCTGCTTCAGTAAAGGAGGCTCAGTCTGTATAAGTTTAAGGACCTCTCATGCCACCCCCCTACACACACACCCTGCACTCTTTTCTGGGGCATCCTCAACCACACACATCTTGAAACTTCAAGCCTTCACATTTCCTGGGGGCCGGCCTTGGTCTTGCCTGGAGAAGAGAGCCATCTACTGCCTATCCAATCCTACTGCCCTCAGAGTCGGTCCTCCCATCTGTTGAAAAGCAGCATGGAGAAACATTCTCCAGAAGATCTCTTCCTCATTTGGTTTCATTTCTGACACTGGAGAGACTGGGGAGGGAATCACTCTAGGAAAAAACTGCGTTTGTCTGGAAGGTAGTGGTGTGGTGGATACAGTGTCAAGGTCAAGAGGATGCATATTAGCTGTGTGACCCTGGGCAAGTCCCTTCATCTCTGTTTGCCTGTTTCTTCATCTGTAAAATGGGGATAATAATAGCACCTACCTTGCAGGGCTGTTGTGAGGATCCTAATAATGTGGGACAGTAATTGGAAAGTGCTTAGCACAGTGCCCAGCACATAGTAGGCATTATATAAATGTTAGTTATATACTATGGTCTAATAGAAAAGGCATAACTAGAAATACATCCCCCCTTCTACACCAAAATATCACAGTAGCACTTTTCGTTATAGCAAATGTGGCAGAGGTGATCAGGAGCTCCCTCGCTTAATTGGATGGATTTCCCTCAATCCACTTGACGAAATTATAGGCCGTGGACTTTTTCCATAGAGCTAGACATTCACAGGATCCCCTTGCTGCAGCAACAGGAAACTCCCGATCATCCACAGTGCCTGGGGCTGTATCCAAGATCATTGACCAATGAGAGTTAGAGGTATGATTTTGTTAAAGGAATCCCACTGTGATCAAAGGGTGAGATATGGAACAGCTCTGCCTCTTTTGGATCTTTCTCCCCAGGACCCCCAAAAGAGGACAAGGGATTCCTTCTCTCCACCTCCTCCCTCCTCCCTTTACCCTACCAGAAGGAGTAAAGGTGACTGCAGAAGAAGCACAAGGCAAGTGGAGACAGGTGTTTGCCCAGGTGAGTCGGGGACTAGAGTCCATCAACTTTTTGACTCCATCCGCTTTCTTCTGCCTTTTATTTCCTTTTCTCAGTGCAGGTCTGACACTAGCAACCCTGAGAGATGCACATTCCTAATCTCATTGGCTCCCTCATGGGTTAAGAGTTCCTGAGTCTGAGGGGACAGCTACGTGGCGCAGTGGATAAAGCACCAGCCCTGGATTCAAGAGGACTTGAGTTCAAATCTGGCCTCAGACACTTGACACTTACTAGCTGTGGGACCCTGCGCAAGTCACTTAACCTTCATTGCCCCGGAAAAAAAAGTTCCTGAGTCTGAGATTTAGGCATCAGCTTCCAGGGGGAGATGTCCATCGCATCATACTTCTTGGTGGAACAAGAAGGAGGGTCTTGTAGCTGGAGAATTAAAGGCACATCCCGTCTGGGCAGGAGACCTATTCCTCTCTCCCCTACCCCACCAGGAATAACAGAAGTAGTACCTGGCAGGAGACAGCTAGGTGGCCCAGTGCATAAAGCACTGGCCCTGGATTCAGGAGGACCTGAGTTCAAATCTGGCCTCAGACACTTGACACTTACTAGCTGTGTGATCCTGGGCAAGTCATTTAACCCCAATTACCTCACCAAAAATAAAACAAAACAAAACAAAACATTTGTTTTTAGTTTTCAACATTTGTTTAGATAAGATTTCAAATTTCAAATTTTTCTCCCTCCTTCTCCTCCCCCCCCTCCCCTAGACAGCAAGTAATCTGATATAGGTTATATTATAAATATATATATATATATAAATAAAATAACATTAAACATATTTCTGCATTAGTCATGTTATAAGAGAAGAATCGGAGCAAAAAGGAAAAACCTCAAAAAAGAAAAACAACAGCACCAAAACCAAAACAAACAATATATTCCAATAAGCATCCATATTCCACAGTTCCTCTTTTTTTACTAAGTGCCTACTATGTGCTAGGCACTGTGCTAAGCTCTGGGAATACAAAGAAAGGCAAAAGATAGTGCTTGCCCTCAAGGAGGTTACAGTCTAATGGAGAGACATCCGAGGAGGTCTCCAGAACCATGGGTGGCAGTGACTTGGGACTATGGCAAGAGGAAGAAGGGTGCTCATTGATGGTTGGTTTGAATGGCAAGAGGTCAGGCGCTCCTCCAGTCCCACCAAGTTGGCCTTTCATCTCTGATATCCCAAGCAGAGAGACTCTAGGGTATCAGCAAATGCAAGAAGCTCGGCTGAACCAACCAGAGAGCTTGTCAGTGAGCCAACAAGAACATAAGCACGCAGTATGGATGCTACTCGAAAAAGGCAAGCATGAGGGGTATGAGGCAGGAGGAAGGGCCGTGTACAGTAGCCAGGGCAGAAGTAGTCTGCTGTGCTTGAGAGACCATCATGGGCACAGCGAGGCCAAGAACCTTTAGGTTTTGGAGGTAATTGTTCTACCTCACGGGGCTATTAGGAGATTCAAATGAATTAGACATAAAAGCAACATGGGAAGTTAAAGGTGTTTATTTTTAACTTATATTTTCAAAGGGCTCTCACCCTTGAGGCTTAACCTTTCAGCCTTTGGTGAGACCCTGGTAGTGGGATGACTGAGAGGGCACAGCTTTCTCTGGGAGTCTCTAGAAGTCCTCTCTATTCTGATTATTCTATTTCCTTCCTGGCACCTAGGTAGAACAGTAGCTAGATCCTGGAATCAGATAAGGCCTGACTTAAAACCCAACCTCAGACACTGACTGGCTGTGTGACCCTGGGCAAGTCACTTAACCTCTGTTTGCCTCAGTTTCCTCAACTATAAAATGAGGATAATAACAGCACCTACCTCCCTGGGTTGTTTTGAGGATCAAATGAGATAAATATGTGTAAAGTGCTTAGCACAGTGCCTAGCATATAGTAGGTGCTACATAAGTGCTTATTCCCTCATCTTTCCTTCCTTTCTCCATTCCAAAGTCACTGTCATTTGGAAATAGAGCAAAGTCCCAGAATTAGCTGTCCTAAGAAAATAAAACAAGAAACAATTTTCCCCAACCCCTTCACTGAAAAAAAAACCCACATCTTTTTTTTAAAAAAAAAAAGTAGCACCCAAACCTTTTTAGGGGATGTAACATTTTGGGGGGATATAACTTGACCAAAGTGGATGGAAATCAGGATTTGCTTAAAGTCATTAGCCTTCCAGAGGATCCAGGAGCAAGCGAAGCAATTCTCTGGGACTGATGGGCTTTGGAAGTGGTTTCAAGACAATGCCACACATAAGTACATAAGCATCATAAGCATCCAACCAGTCCTCAGCACAATGTTCCTGTCAGAATAGTTCACGGTTGGTCCTTCCCATTTCCTTCCCTTCCACTCTCCACTTGTGGCATCAATCCTTTTCCCTCTCCTTCCTTTCCACACTGACTCCCCCCCTCCATCACCACCACGATAATGCCCAGGCCTCCATACTGTGCTGCCTGCTACCAAGACCTCCTAGCTCTGACCAGTGCCCCATACTCTTCCTCACCTATTCCAGGAGTCAACATTTACCTCTGGCCATAGAAGCAACTATAGTGCAATGAAGGGTGCGGAGCTTGCATCTAGGAATCTGGGGTCAATCCTTTCTCCAACCTTACTAAACTATGGGATTCTGGGCAACTGGGCAACTGGGACTGGTTTCCTCCTCTTTAAAATTAAAGGTTTAGACAACGGAGTCTCTAAAGTTCCTTCTGGATCTAAGTCTAAAATTTTTCATGCGAAGTTTCTTAATCTGGAGCCCACAAACCCTCTCGAGATCCATGAGTAGATTTCAGGGGGATCTATGAACTTGGTTGGAAAAAAATCACATCTTTATTTCAATATAATTGGTTTCCTTTGGAGTCCTTTATATTTTATTTTGTGTGTTTAAAAAGATTATTCTGAGAATAATGAGACCCACAGTTTTCACCAGACTGCCAAAGGGATCCGTGTCACATCCAAAAGAGACCCCTGCTCTTTGTCTCTGGCAGCTTACTAGGACCGACTCCTTAAATGGCCTGGGTCTGTGTTGGTAGGCAGAGTTTTCAACCTGAGAAATCACATGTTCTTTGTGTATCACACATCATTGGGATGGGTTGTATTTCCCAAGACATTTGCATTTTTAAAAAGAGAATACTTGTGAGAAACAGCCCTTGGTGGGAAGGCTGGGGAGAGGTCTTCAGAACCTTGCAAATCGGATGGAGTGAACCTCTGAGGTCTTCTAGTCCAATCTAAAATCTTAAACTTTTCCCACTTGTGACCCTCTTTTGCCCAAGAAATTTTTACATGACTCTGGGCATTTAGGTATATAAAATAAGTATCCATAATCTTTTACTATTGTCAAATTTTTCACAAGCCCCACATTCAGTTAGTTATATGACCCCATATTGGATTGAGAACCACAGTTTAGGGGCAGCTAGGTGGCGCAGTCGATAGAGCGCTGGCCCTGGAGTCAGGAGGACCTGAGTTCAAATCCAGCCTCAGACACTTAACACTTACTAGTTGTGTGACCCTGGGCAAGTCACTTAACCCCAATTGCCTCACTAAAAAAAAAAAGTAAAAAGAGAACCACAGTTTAAGAAGCTAGGTTCTAGTCTACTCCCCCCATTTTACAGATAAGGAAACTGAGGCCCAAGGAAATTAAGTGACTTGCTCAAGGTCACATAAGTACTAAGCGTCAGAGATGGAATTTGAACCTGCATCCTCCAATTCCAGAGCCAGTGCCTTTTTGGCTGTCTCCCAAAGGCATAAGTGACATCTTTTTTTCCTACAGGCAGAGTTGTATCCTGTCCAAATGGAAACATCAGAAACCATATTGACCACACTTCTAAGGGGTCACAAGGCTGATGCTCTCAGGACATCCCTGGAGAAAAAGGCCCAACCCCCTAACCTCATCTCACTAAGAGGATGGGAATCGCAGAAGTCACCTCCGCTCAATTATTTGATTCCCAATGTCCATTTTCTGTTCGGGGACCTCAAAAGAGAATACAAGAAAGCCCTGGGGGAAACAGACATTGAGTAAATGTCAAGGAGTATAATGAGTGTGACATGAAGGCTAAAAGCCTCAATTACCCTCCCTGACAGGAAAAGGGAACATTTCTATAAAAAGAGAAACCTTCGCCTCATAAATTACTCTTGTTATAGATCACTTGAAGTCAGGCTGTGGCCATGGTTACATCATCTGCGCTGCCAGCAGCCTCCCTAGGTGACTGCAGTGATCAGCCAAGCCAGGGACCTTCAAAACCAAGAGGGCAAGTTTCCTCCAATTAAGAAAAAGAAAAAAATGTGTTAAGAAAAAGGCAGCGGGTCTTTCTAAGCCCAGGTTTCTCCCCAGAGAGGCAGCCACAAAGATCAGTCAAGAAGGGCAGCTACGTATGTGGGCAGCAATTGTTCAATCGAGCAAGACTTTATTGAACTCCTATTAATCTTTAGGCCCTGGAGGAGATGCTAAGATATATAAGGACATGAGTAAGTCCTGTAGATTCTAACTTCCCCAAATCTCCCATATACAGCACCCTGCCCCCCTCCATCTCCTCTGATACCTCCAGCTCATCCCCTCACCCTGGATAGCCTGCTGGTGGGTCTCCCTGCCCTAAGTCTCTCCCCACTCCGCACTAGAGTCATTCTCTTCTCATCTTTCAAACTGGTTTTCCTAAGACACCACTCTGGCCATATGCCCCCTCCCCCCATTTAAAAAACTCCAATTGCTCCCTATTACCACTAGGATGAAACAGAAAATCCTCTGTTTGGCTTCTCAAGCCCTTCATCCTAGGGACCCTTCCTGCATTTCTCTTCTTCTTCTACTTGAATCCCCTCAGTGAGCTCTTTTATGCAGTGACACAGACTTTTCCCTTGCCTTCCTGACATTCCTAGAATTCTCAAACTCAGTTTCCTCTCAGCTATAGTCCTGCCTTCCACAAAAACCCTTTGGTCATCTCCCTCCATCCTAGTGCCTTCTCCCTGAGATTATCTCCAATTTATCTGGTATGTATCATTTGTACATAGTTGTTTGTACATCTCTCCCCCATTAGAGGTGCAGTCCTGGAGAACAGGGTCTGCTTTAACCTTTCTTGATAAACTGGGTGCTTGGCACAGTGCCTGGCACTTAATAAATGCTTAATCACTCATGTATCTCCTTGTACAAAATGACTGATCTGGAAATGTCTTATATGATTGCACATGTATAACCTATGTCTGATTGCTTTTCATCTCAGGAAGAGGAGAGGGGAATCGGTGAGAGAAGGATAGAATTTGAAAATCAAACTTAAAAAAAATTTTTTTGCAGGTCAGTGAGGGTTAAGTGACTTTTCCAAGGCCACACAGCTAGTAAGTGTCAAGTGTCTGAGGTTGGATTTGAACTCAGATCCTACCAAATCCACAGCCAGTGCTTTATCCACCTAGCTGCCCCTAATGTAATTGGAGGAAAAGAAAATATATTTTTAAAAATTCTCATGGACTCGACTTAACTGGAAGGCTGATAGAGAAGGGTAGCCAAGATGGTGAAGGTCCTCAAATTCATAGATGTCTTCAAGTATTTAAAGGATTGTCTAGTGGAAGAGGAACCAGACTTTCTCTGCTTTGACCTCAGAGGGCAGAAGCAGCTGGAACAGCATTTGCAAAGAGGCTAGTTTAGGTTTGATGTCAGGAAAAATGTCATAGCAGTCGAAGTTATCCAAAAAGTGGGATGGGTTGCCTTTAAGGGAGTAGATTTGCCCTTAATGGAGTTCTGTAAGCAAAGACTGCATGGCCACTTTTAAGATATCTTGTAGAAAAGATTCTTTTTTCTGGCATGAATTGGACTGGATGGCTCCAAAATTTTGTGATTTCTATGAAAATACATGAGTCCTATCCTCAAGGAGCTTTCGGTCTAGTTGGGAAGAGAAAAACACTAACTCAAGTCTATATGATGTTTATGATTTATAAAGAGTTATCTCATAATGCATATTACCTCATTTGATATTCACAAATTTATGAGGCAGCAGCTGGAGCAAATAATTTTATTCCCCATAAACATGAGCAGAGGATTGCCCAAGGTCATGTGCCTAAAACTTGAGCAGCAACCACAACTCAGGTTTGCGTAGTATTTTAAGGTTTGTAAAGTGCTTTTCATGTTATCTCAATTGATCCATGAGCAGTGACTCAGATCCAAGTCTTGTGATTTCCCACTCCTGGATGGTCCCAAATCCAAATCCACTTTATCTCCTTCCTAAATTATTGCAATAGCTTTCTTTCTTTTTTTATTTTTTTTTCAAGTGAGGCAACTGGGGTTAAGTGACTTGCCCAGGGTCACATAGCTAGTGTCAAGTATCTGAGGCCAGATTTGAACTCAGATCCTCCTGAATCCAGGGCCAGTGCTTTATCCATTGCGCCACCTAGCTGCCCCATGCAATAGGTTTCTAATTAATCTCCCTATTTTCTTTTCCCTTCCATCCCATCAAAACAATCTTCCTAAGGTATGTCCTGACCATTTCACTCTTTCTTACCTCCTCAAAAAAAAATTTGTTTGACATCGTCTAATAGATGACATACAAGCTCTTTGTTGATTTGGAATTCTGGCCTGACCATATACTGACTCCCACTTCTCTTTTTCATCTTGTTTCCTACTCTTCCCCTTACTATGCTTTATAGTCCTGTAAAATTGCACTAGTAGGAATTCTTCACTCTTGTCTTGCCTTCTGCCTCTGTGCATTGGTATATGCCATCCCCATCCTGGGATGGATCTCCCCCCACTACATCCTTCTTCTCCTGTCAAGCATACCATCACAGTAAAGGAGTAGTCTGTTCCTCCCTCCTCCAAACCCAACTCTTCGTTGTATTCACAGGATTTAGTTACAGATGATGAGGTTTTAAGGCTGTAACAAGTTGTTTAACTATAAAACTTGAGCCACATCTAGGGATCCCTTTACAAAGTGTTCACACTTCTCTGATAGTCAGAAGGGAGCAACTGTGATTGGCTGAGAAATTAAATTAGCCATAGCCCTTGGGGAGGGGGAGTGGTGTTAATAGCTAAACCCTGGGGAATAAGGGGAAGTGCAGGCTAAAGATGGGGAGGAGGTGAGTTCTCTCTCCTCTCTTCCTCCTTTGGGCATGTTATCTAGCAGCAGACTAGAGGTACCTCCCTAGCTGTTCATTGTGTCTGAGGGAGTCTGAAGCAGAGATACACCCTTGACAAAGATGGATACCGAAAGGTAGCATTTGAAGGAGGAAGCCCCTTTAAGGAACAAGACCCCTTGCAGAAGAGAAGAGAGCCATTGATGGACTTGATGGAGACAGGACTGGTCATTAAGAGTAGAGCTGTGGGAGGCAGCTAGGTTGCCCAGTGGATAAAGCACAGGCCCTGGATTCAGGAGTACCTGAGTTCAAATCTGGCCTCAGACACTTAACACTTACTAGCTGTGTAACCCTGGGCAAGTCACTTAACCCTCATTGCCCCGCCCAAAAAAAAAAAAAGACTTAAAAAGAGTAGAGCTGTGGAGAGGAGCATGCCCTGGGAGACCAGCAGAGCTGGAAGGGATCCTAGAAACCATTCTGTGCAACGTCCTCATTTAAGAAATAATTAACTGAGACTCAGGGAAATGAAGCGATCTGCCCAAGGTGATATGTATCCAGGTGCTCTAACTCCAAACCCATCAGCCTCTCCACTGTACCATGCTGCCTCCCATGAGACATCTTTCCTTATCTTTAAGGCCCTACTCAGATGCTACTTTCCCTATCATTTCTTCTTTGTCTTTTTCATCATGCCCCTCCTTGGGGAGAAATAATCCCTCTTCCTCAAATATATTTTCCCTCTCTCTGTTGGGCCTTTCTACTGCATTCATATAATTTGCCTTGTGTATCCCATGGCTCAGGGCCCTCTCCCAAAGGCTCGCATAAACCTAAGTTTGGGCCTTAACCCCAAGGGGGTCCATTTCTTTCCTTGGATTTGTCTCCAACATAGAGGAAAACTACATGGAAATCACTCATATAAAACAACTGTGGCTTGTGTCTAAAATCACAAAAGAACTCAAAGTTCCATATGAATCTTAGGGATGAGACTGCTTTTTATTTCCTCCATCACAAAAAAATCTATCTGGGAGATGTCCAGGACAGAGCCAAGATGGCAGAGAAGAGGCAGTGAGCTCTCGAACTCATGACACAATTGCTCCAAAAAACATCCAAATAACGCCATAGGACAATTCCTGGAGCAGCAAAACCCACAGAAGAATGTGCTGAAATCATCTTCTAACCAAGAAAGGCTTGGAAGGTCAGAAGGAGGGAGCTGCTGTGCTGATACAGGAGTGGAGCCCAACCCCACAGTCACCCTGACACAGATCCAGTCCCAGGAAGGCCTCACCAGAGAAGGAGACTCCCAGAGCCTCTGAATCAGCTGAAGGGCCAGTGTCATCTGGAACTAAACTCACAGTCCGGTGAGTGGGCTGAGCCTTTGGCAGGGGGGAGATTACAGGGGTCTCTGCTGGTGCTGAGGCAGAACTTGGGTTTTCACCCCTGCTGGGAACCAGGAGGTAGGCTTGAGTAGCAGTGGCCCAGGTTGGGGAAGGGCACAGGCTCATTGGAGCTGACAACCACAACATATTTTCTCCATCACAGAAATAGCATAAGCGAAATAAAGATACAAAGGAACATGTGAAAAAATACAGGAAAAAAAATATTTGAATAGCCCATTAAAAGGTCCCCAAAAGGTAAAACTTTTGTGGGATTTTTGTTGTTGTTCAGTCATTTTTCAGTCATGTCCAACTTTCTGTGACCCCATTTGGGTTTTTCTTGGCAAAGATACTGGAGGGGTTTGCCATTGCCTTCTCCAGCTCATTTTACATATGGGGAAACTGAGGCAAACAGGGTTAAGTGACAAGGAGCTGAGGCCAGATTTGAACTCAGGAAGATGAGTCTTCCTGACTCCAGCCCAGCACTGTATCTACTAGGACGCCACCCACCTGCCCCTTTTTGTGGGACCACTGAACAGATATTTCACATATCTTTGTCTTACTGTGGGAAGTAAAATTATATGTGATCACCTTATTTCTGTCTCAAGTTTGGGGAAATTAACTGGAGTTTCTAATATATTTGTTAGTTATAAATTAGAAGCTTTAGCACCAGTTTTGGGCATTAAGAATTTATTAAAGCATACGAAATATTAGTAAAGAGAGCACACATGGGGACATCTAGGTGGCTCAGTGGATAAAGCACTAACCTTGGATTCAGGAGGACCTGAGTTCAAATCCAGACTCAGACACTTGACACTAGCTGTGTGACCTTGGGCAAGTCACTTAGCCCTCATTTACACACACACACACACACACACACACAAAGAAACATTTAAGAGAGCACATATAGCTCTGAAAGATAGAAAAGCCTAGCTAGGAAATAGAAGAGGACATGGCACTGCCACCACCATCTCCAAGTCTCAGTCCAAAAGAGGAAGTCCTTGTACCTCCCTGGGCAGAAGCTTCCTGTGGGTCCCAACAAGAGGAGGTCCTTACACACTGCTTCAAGCTAATTGGCCAGCATCACCCAAATCCATTGGTTCACTGGACTTGAGGGTGGTCCATGAGCAGAACGTGCCGAGGTCAGATTTCAGAACCTCCCCCCGCCCAGGCTCTCCGGTAGGTGTGGTTTCAATCAAGTCAACTTTAAGTGAGTTAATCAGCAAAGTCAATCCAATCAGTACCAATATGATCCTCTGGAGTGGGGCCTCTGGGAGTCCCAAAACCCATTATTTTCTCACACTACACTGTCCAAGAAACTCACAGCACTTCTCATGGAGAATCGGCAAGGTACAGATCAATCACATCATGGCTTTAGTCTGTTGTTACATGACAGCTCTTCTACATGGTGGCCTCCTGCCCTCTCCAAGAAACACAGGGTGAAGGAAATCCTCTGCCTCTTCTCAGATATACAAATCCTAAACTCAGAACTTTCAGCTAAAGAGGTTAAAGGCTGGAAAAATACATCTCCCATGTTCATTCACTGTCATTGACCAGTGCAGGAAAAAGGAAAGTAAAAGGTAAAAGGCAACCAACCATCCCAAGAAACTCCAGTCTTAGACTAACCTAGACAAGACCATCTTCCATTGGCATGTATTTCTTGTGTAAAGGAGAGGAACCCACCATCATTTGCTCAGAGTCCTAGAAAAGGAAAATTTACCAAGAGAACTAAATCAATAAATAAAATTTTTTAAAAGGGAGCAGTTCCTCCAACAGGAGGTCATCCTTCTTCTATTCTAAGTCACCAATCACCAGTGAGGCAACCCCAGAAATTCAAGCTTGTACTAGCAAGGACCCAATGTGAATCTCTAGTCCAATGAGAGGTACCTACCTTTTTAAAAATTTTTTAATTTATGGAATAAAGCAAACATTTCCATAACATAGTACAATTTTTAAAAAGATGATTGCACTATTGTGCTGTAAGAAATGATGAGCAGGAGGAGTTCAGAAAAACCTGGAGGGTCTTGCGTGGGCTGATGATGAGTGAGATGAGCAGAACCAGAAGAACCTTGTACACAGTATCATCAACGTTGAGTGTTGATCTACTGTGATGGACTATATTCTTCTCACCAATGCAATGGTACAGAAGAGTTCCAGGGAACTCATGATAGAAGAGGATCTCCAAAGCCAGGAAAAAAAAAAAAGAACTGTGGAGTAGATGCTGAATGAACCATACTATTTCTTTTGTTTTTGGTGCTGATGTTTTCCTATTTTGAAGTTTTTCGTCATTGCTCTGATTTTTCTCTTATAGCATGACTAATGCAGAAATATGTTTAATGTTATTATGTGTGTGTAAATATATATATAACCTATATCAGATTACCTGCTGTCTAGGGGAGGGTGGAGGGAGAGGAGGGAAGGAGAAAAATCTGAAATTGGAAAGCTTGTATAAACAAAAGTTGAGAACTATCTTTACATGTAATGGGAAAAAATAAAATACTTTATTAATTAAAAAAAATATGATTGCACATGAAACTTGAAATCTATTGTGTACAACTTGCTATTCCTTTTCAATATATAAAAGTTATTGTGTAAATTTCTTTTTTTCCTTTTTTTTTCCTCCCCCTCCTCTAGAGCTGGCTACCATTAGACACAAATAAAGATAGATAGGTAGGTAGGTAGATACATACATACATATATACATACATACATACATACATATGTAAAATCATCCTAAACACATTTCTATTTTTCAGTTCTTTCTCTAGATGCAGATAGCCTCTTCCTTCATATGTCCTTTGTAGTTAATTTGGGAATTTATAATAGTCAAAATGACTTATTCACTCAAATTTGTTCTTAAAACAATATTGCTGTTACTGTATCCAATATTCTCTTGGTTCTGCTCATTTTACTTTTCATTATTTCATTCAAGTCTATCCATATTTTTCTAAGATTGTTGTGCTCATCATTTCTTATTGCATAGTAGTATTCCATCACAATCATATACCACAACTTGTTCAGCCATTCCCCAAGTGATGGTCACTCCCACAATTTCCAGTTCTTTGCCAACATAAGAGCAGCTATAAAAATTTTATACCTACCTTTTGACAAAGGCCCACTTACAATCCCATTACATTAATTAGTGAGAGACTCCTCAAATCAAACAGAGGTTCTCCTGATCACTTCTACTACACTTGAATTATATTTATGTGTATTTATCCACCCCACTCCAGAAGCAGGGTTGGTTTGGTGGATGGACCGCAGGTTTGGAAGCTAGAGACCTGTATTAATGTTCCAATATTGAGACATATTGATGATGTGACCCTAAGCAAATCACTTCACCTCTAGGTGGCCCCAAGTAAATTTCTTTTTTTTTTTTCTTTTTCTTTTTTAGTGGGGCAATTGGGGTTAAGTGATTTGCCCAGGGTCACACAGCTAGTAATTGTTAAGTGTCTGAGGCCGGATTTGAACTCAGGTACTCCTGACTCCAGGGCCGGTGCTCTATCCACTACACCATCTAGTTGCCCCTCCAAGTAAATTTCTAAGACTACAAGTGGCAGAAAAAGTTCTGAACCACATGGGTTGAATCATGTGTTCATCGAACAGTTCCCTATACCTATGAAGTTATAGACACAGTAGCTATCCTTATTTTCCTTTCTCCTAAATTATAAATTGCTTACAGGCAGGGATTGTATTTCTTTTTAAATTTTGTGTGGCTAATTCCAAGGACAGGGCCTTAGATGTTAATACAAGCTAGTTAGATCTGGTCCCTCATGGGGAGTAAAGGAGATATACAAGTAAGAACAATTAAAGTAACTGATGAATAGTCATGACTTAAGCCCATGACCTCCAAAGAAATGCTACCAACCCCTCTGTTTAGCCATGTCTGACTTATTCATGATTGACTTATTCAAATGTAGGTGGTGTCTCCTTGCCCTGAGACCGGTAAATTTGTGAGAAGCTGAAGCTTCCTTTGTCTAGTTCAGTATAAAACCACACAGGCCCTAACATCTGTGAGTCATCCAGTGGTCAGGCTATTGTCCCTAGGCCAAACAAATATGGGGACCCAGAGGGTGGCAGTGAAATAGACCAGAATACACATATCCTCTTGTATTCTTTATTATGAAGGAATATTTACACTGGTGATATGTATATTATTCAATAAGCCTTGGAGTTAGCTTAAGGTGTGGCTGTGTCTCTCTTGAAATACCAAACCTAAGAGGCACACATGGTACTCAAATAACAAATGTTTGCTGAGACTTCTGGGTAGTAATGACCAACAAATCAGAAGACTAGAGATTTTCTCTGATCCTTACAACCTTTGAAACCTTTCCAAAATGGGAATTATGTGCAAGAGATAAATCAACTTCAGCTGTTTTCATGGTTTAAGATACTAAAAACCCTAATGAGGTAAAAACTCAGTGAATTAACAGCAGAGCAAGCTAATTCCTAACCCCTAATGCATTCACTAAGCACCCATTCTCCCACCCGAAGAAACTGATATTTCTAAAAGTGATGCACAACAGAAAAATGAGAATGCAAAATAAATGCCTTGGAAGCATTAATTCCATAATGAATATATAAACTAAAGAAGGAAAACAAAAGTATAAGGGCCAAAAGTCAAAGAATAAAAAAGTCTAAAATAGAAAAGAAGACAAATAATTAAAAGAATGTGGGAAAGAAATGGTTTATAGAAGGTACAGAAAATGAACATTTTAAAAACTAACAAACAAAACAAGTTAAAGGGGAAAAGAAGGAGGATTTTATTTGACTACTTAACTGAGAGGGAAAAAAGAGGGGAAGAAGTAGATAACTAGATAAAAGTAAGAAAAAATGGAATTAATAAGCAAAATTTGAAAATTAGGAAAAGGGGTAACAAATGGAAATTTAGAAGCTTTAGAGTGAGGGGAAGAGAGGGGAATAGGGCTGCCTTAAAATAGATTACACTTTAAAAACTGAAGAAACAAAGTACTATCCTTATTGAGAAAGAAGGGAAAATTCTAATTAGGTAAAATATTAGAGGTAAATGGAGGAAAATATAAGCTTAATTCTCATAACTTTCAATGTGAATGGAATAAACAACCCAATAAAATGAACAAGAGTGACAGACTAGATAAGAAAACAAAACAAAACTTCTCAGTCTGTTGCCGACAAGAAACCCCCCTTCCCCAGTAAAGACTCATGCAGAATAAAAATGAGGGGCAGAAATAAAATTTACTATGCAACACGTGAATCCAAAAAAGGAATTGTAATCATGCTGATGAAGCAAAGATAAACATTCAAAAAATTAAAAGGGATAAACAAGGAAACTGCATTATGCTGAAAGGAAACATAAATAACAAAACAATATTAAACTTACATTCTTTAAATTCATATAGAAAAAAACTAAGTTACAAGAAGACATAGACAGTAATACAATAATGGCAAGAGATTTCAATAACCCATTATCAGTTTAGGACAAATCTAACAGAAAGATAAATAAAATGGAAAATAGAGAATCAAATAAATAACTGGAAAATCTAGAGCTAAAAAAACTTATGGTATCTTCTAAGTGGGATTGCTAAGGAATATATACATGTTCAGCACCACATGGAACTTTTAAGTTCTATTAAGGCATAGAGATATTATAAACAAAAATACTAAATACATCTTTTATAGACCATAATGTAATAAAAACAACAATTAGTTTGTGGAGCACAACCAAAAAACATGGATCCAAAAGGAGATTTTTTTTTAATAGGTTATACATTACAATCACGTTAAACATATTTCCACATTAGTCATGTTGTAAGAGAAGAATCAGAACAAAAGGGAAAAAATTCAAGAAAGAATAAATAAGAACAGTAACAGAAAAGTAACAACAAAAGTGAAAATAGTATGCTTCAATCTGCATTCAGACTCCATAGTTATTTTTCTGAATGTGGAGAGCACTTTCCACCATAATAAGTCTTTTGGCATTATCTTGGATCATTGCATTGCTGAGAAGAGCCAAGTCCATCACAGTTGATCATTACACAATGTTGTTGATAGTGTGTACAATCTTCTCTTGGTTCTGCTCATTTCTTTCAGCATCAATTTGTGTAAGTCTTTCCAGGTTTTTCTGAAATCCATCTGCTTATTATTTCTTACAACACAATAGACTTCCATTATATTCATATACTACAATTTGTTTAGCCATTCCCCAATTGATGGGCATCCTCTCAATTTCCAATTTTTTGCTACCACAGAAAGAGCAGCTATAAATATTTTTGTTCGTGTGGGTCCTTTTCCCTTTTTTATGATTTCTTTGGATATATAGACCTACTAGTGGTATTGCTGGACCAAAGGGTTTGCAGAATTTTATAGCCTTTTGGGCAGGGTTCCAAATTGCTCTCTAGAATGGTTGGGAAAAGGAGACTTAACAATGAAAATTTATTTTAACTAATGAGTGGGTCAAAGAACAAATCATAGAAACAATGAATAATTATATAAAATAAAATGATAATGGTGAAACAACATAGCAAAATTTTTGAGATGAAACTTAAGCAGTCCTCAGGGGAAAATTATATCTTTACAAATATATATATATATATATATATATATATATATATATATATATATATATATATAAACCAAAAAGAGGATTAGTGACCTGGTTTTGCTTTTTGTTAAATTAGAGAAAAGAAAAGAGAGGACTGCCTTTTAAAATGGGCAGCTTGGTGGTGCAATGGATAGTGCACTGGACTTAAAATCAAGAAGACTCATCTTCATGAGTTTAAATATGCCATCTGACACTAGCTGAATGACTCTGGGCAAGTCACTTAACCTTGCTTGCCTCAGTTTCTCCTCTGTAAAATGAGTGGGAAATGGAAATGGCAAATCACTACAGTATCTCTGCCAAGAAAACCCCCAAAATGGAGTCACAGGGAGTCAGACATGACTGAAATGATTCAACAACAAAAATCTTTAAAAATACAAAATATACAAAGTAACAGAAGACCCCAAATAAAAAAAAAACGTACAGATAATTCAAACTCAGAAAAAGAAACAGAAATACTTATAAAGGAACTATAGGGGGCAGCTAGGTGGCACAATGGATAAAGCACGGGCCCTGAATTCAGGCGTACCTGAGTTCAAATCCAGCCTCAGACACTTGACACTTACTAGCTGTGTGACCTTGGGCAAGTCACTTAACCCTCATTGACAAGCCAAAAAGAAAAAAAGTTATAAAAGAACTATAGAAGGGGGGGGGGAACTCTTTGTCCTAGTGTATACTTCTTTTAAACAATAACAATAAAATAAATAAATAAAACAATAAAATAAAAGAATAAAAATGCAAACAAAGGCGATGTCCATCAATTGGGAACTGGATAAACAAATCATGGTACTTGAATGTGATGGATTATTACTGTGCAAATTTGATGAATACAGTGAAGATGGAAAGTTCTACACGAAATGATGCAGAGTGAAGTAAGTAGTGCCAAGGAAATAATGTACACAATTAATAAACCAATTTAAACAAAAAGAAACAAAAATTAAAAGTGGATGTTGTGAAATTACAAAGAACAAGCACAGCTCCAAAGAAGAGGGATGAGAAAACACCCCCGTGACCCCATTTTTGCAGAGGTCAGAGGTCTACAAGTGTGGCACATTGCACATATTTTCAGAATTATTCAGTGTATTGATCAATTGTATTGAGTTGTTCATCTTCTTTTTTTGTTTCTTTAAATATATTTGTTGTATGAGATGGCTTTCTTGGAGGGAGAAGAGAAAGGATAATGAAGGGAATATGGTAAGAATGAGTAAATTGTTGAATTGAAAAAAATTAAATGTTTTCCTCACTATACTATTCTACATTTAATAATGTACTGGAAGGCAGCTAGGTAGCGCAGTGGATAAAGCACCAGCCCTGGATTCATGAGGACCTGAGTTCAAATTAGGCTTCAGACACTTGACACTTACTAACTATGTGACCCTGGGCAAGTCACTTAACCCTTACTGCCCTGCCAAAAAACAACAACAACAACAAACAACATAATAATGTTCTGTTTTTAAAAAGTAAGAGGTAACTTATGGGAGGCATTGTGGTACAGTGGTGGGTAAAGAACTGGCCTTGAAGTCAGGAAAACCTGAGTCCATCAGATCAGAAGCCCCTTAAGTGCAAGGATTTAGGGGTTTTGTTTTGTTTTGTTTTGTTTTGAGGGGAGAAGGGAGTTTTCTTTGTATTCCCAGTAATTAATGCAGTGGCTGGTTCATGGTAGGATGCAAAGGCATTGAAATATCACTATCTCCCCACTCAAACAAGTTTGAAACATCAAAGTCAACTTGGATTCTTCCCTCACACTCATCCACTCCCCCACCCCACCCCCAGCAATATCATTCAATTATAATATTCTATTAATTGTATGTTCATGCCATCTCTTACTCTTATTCTCTTCTCTCCTCTCTAGACACCCATCTTCTTTCACTTGAAGCAGTGTAGTACAGTGGACAGAGTGCTGGACTTGGGAGTCAGGAAGACCTGGATTTGAATCTGGCCTCTTTCTAGCTCTTTCTGACCCTGGGAAGGCCGCTTTGATTCTCTGGGCCTCAGTTTCCTCATCTGTAAACTAAAGAGGCTGGACTCCATGACCTCAAAGGTCCCTTCCAACTCTAAAACTGGTACCAAGGACATATGAGGCTTCCCTTACTGTTGTTCTCCAGCACAACTTCAAATGCTCACTGTAGTGAGGCAAGGGAACTTCTTGTTCTTGGGGGAAGCTCTAGGAAGCCAGAATCCCATGTGCTTTCTAGCTAGATGCATTTCATTAGGAGAGGTGAACTTAGAAGAGAAGTAAATCGTAGAGTCAGGTCCTTTGTCTCCAGAGCCAGCATTCCTTCCACCATGCCACACTCTTGTTCGATGCACACACTTCAACACGGCACATCAAGCTCCAGAGACTCTGGCAGATGGGAACTCAGGAGGTGACCGCCATGGTCAGGAACCTGACAGCCCAGAGCTGGCACCAGATGACTACAATCCCAACAGATTGTAGTATATCTCCATGCCAGTTGCTGAGAGCATCCGTGCAGAGAGGAGATAAGAGAATGACTGACAGTTTTCTCACCCAGTTTCCATACCAACATGCTGAGTTGTTTCCTCACCCTTTTCCAAGGTTTTTCATTTTTTTTCTGGGACGTTTCTTTCCCATCCTTCACTTCTGGGGTTCTAGGAGATTGAGCCTATTTGTATATTGAGGCAGTTAATCAATCAGCCAAGTACCTACAAATACTTATTAAGCACCAGCTCTGAGCCAAGCACTGGGCTAGGCACACTGGGGATACAAAAACAAAAACAAAAATGAAACCTCAGAGAGCTTACATTTTATCAAGGGAGACAACAGACAGTCAAAGGACACATAAAATGTGTACAACAAAATACAGAGGCTTTTTTGGGTTTGCTTTTGCCAGGGAAGCTCTAGCAGCTGGGATGGCAGAGGGAGACAATGATTCTACAGATTGATTCTCATCTCATTGTTTACCCTGTTTTAATGTAAATCACTCAATCGACAAAACATTTGTTGAATGCTTTTGCTATTGGATTCATGAGTCTTTTATGTTCTATGAATAGAGATTTCATTCTACTTTGGGGAAATCACAGGACTAGACCATATGCATACATGTATATATATACACATATGTGTATACACATGGGTGGATATATACATTGTGTGTGATATATTATACATTTACATTGTTAACATAAATATACACATTCTCTTGCTATATGATATGGCATTTAATAACGTTCTGACTTCAAAGAGCTATGAAAAGCAGTATGCTATGGTAGTGAATGGAGAGCTGGTCTTAGTCAGAAAAACTGATATTGAAAGAAAGAGAGAGTGCTTTAATCTCTGACTCTTGTTATCCTTCTCTTCCTTTGAGTCTCCACTGGCTACAAGTTGTTTTGTATACTTTTCCCTGACACTCCACTCCAAAATGAATGTGTTCTCTGCCTCCTCAGATCTTTCTGGAGCACTTACTACATCTCTCCTACATTTCTATCACTCCCAACTTCGTTATTGCAATTACTGAGGTCCTTGTTATAGCCCTTCAATAGGACCATAAATTCCTTGAGCACAGGGGACCTTTTCATTTTTGTCTTTGTATCTCCCATGCACATCCTAGATGCTTAATAAATATTTGTTCTGGGGTAGCTAGGTGGCACAGTGGATAGAGCACTGGCCCTGGATTCAGGAGGACCTGAGTTCAAATATGGTCTCAGACACTTGACACTTACTAGCTGTGTGACCCTGGGTAAGTCACTTAACCCCAATTGCCTCATCAAATAATAATAATAATAAAATAAAAAATAAATAAACATTTGTTCTGTTGAATTTGTTGAATCAATGAATTCATTAATTGCCTATAGGGTTCCCATTACCTGGTAGCGTCTTACACTTTGAGGGATACAAAGAAAGGGCAGGTATGGTCCCTGCCCTCAAGGAACTCACAGCCCCACTGGGGAGATGAGAGGCTCTCATACACGAAACAGCTCTGAAGAAAAAGGACACCACACAATTAAACCCTTGGTGGTGTATTTCAGGCTGAACTATAGCACTTCCAGCCTAAAACACACCATCAACTATTTAATTGTGTGGTGTCTTGCTTCTCCAGAACTGTTTCGTGTCTGACTTTCCTCCCTCCAACAAGAGAAGGAGTCCAGAGAAGATAAGGCTCCTCCTAAAGGACTCTTGCAATCAAGGAAGGCTTTCCTGAAAGGGTGGCCCTTGGGACTTAACCTTCAGGGATGGGTATGGTTTGCAAAATTTGAGGGAAGGGCATTCCAAAGTAGGAAATACAATGTCTTGCATTATGAATTGGCTTATTCGGAGAAAAGAGTGGACCTCATGGAGCAGTTGCGTAGGATGGGGTCAGATTCTGAGGGATCCTCAGCACCAGAATGAGTCTGTAAGCTCCCAGACACAATGGCTTCAATCATCAGAGAATCAGAGACTGTTTCAGAAGGTACTTTAGGAATAGCAGCTTCTCAGATTTGGAAGAGAGTTACTTCAGAGGCCACCTAGTACAACCCAGACCTCAAAAACAAATCTCTTCAGTATGCTGAACAATGAAAAGAGGGCAATGTCTTGAAGAAGTCCTTTTCATTTTGGGATAACTAGTCATCTGGAGATTTCCCCTTACATAAAGCCTAAATTTCCTTCTTGGCCACTTTCACCCATTACTCTGAGTTCTGTCCCTTGGGGCCAAGCAGAATAAGTTCAATCCCTTGTCTACACGAAATCCCTTCATTACCTAGAATATAGTGATCCTGTCCCCTTCCCCTACATCTCTTCTCTAGGCTAACTGTCCCAGTTTCTTCAAAAGACAGCACAAACTCTAGGTCTTTCATTCACCATCCTGCTTGCCTTCTTCTGAATACTCTCTAGCATCTTAATGTCATTACAAAAACATGACACCCAGAACTCTAAATCACCTCATCCAACCCCCTCAGTTTACAGATAAGAAAATTGAGACCTAAAGGCAGAAGGGACCTGCCCAAGATGATCCAAGAAACCAGAGATAGCCCTTGAACCTAGATCCATGATACCTATGAATTATTTAGATAACAACAACAACAATTACTGACCTATCTATAAAGCTTTAAGATTGGCAAAACCCTACAAAAATAGTCCCATTTGAGCGCACAAGAACCCTGTGAGTTGGTCCCTACAGGTATTATCTCCCCTCTTTTACAGATGAGGAGGCAGAGAAGTTAAGTGGACACATAGCTAATAAGTGTAGGAATTAGGGTTTGAACCCAGGCGATGTCTGACCCTCATATCTTGACCTATTACCACTTCCCCATTCTACCTCCATGGAAGATCTCAAGTTCCATTCTCAAGATTCTCCATAATCTGGCTCCATCTAACATGATCTATTGCTCCATGAGACAGCTGATCACTGACTCTTTTTGCAGAAACAAAGATTGAGTTAAAATTGGAGCCTAGTTTTTTTTTTTTTAAGTCTGGGGGCAGGAGGGGAGGAGAAGAGGGGAGATATTATGCTATTTGGCACACCAAGACTGAACATTTTAGCACCTCCTTAATGTGAAAATGTGAAACCATCTTTGAATCTGGCTTGACTTTCTTTCTTTAACTGTAGCCAAAGTGCTGCTGAATTTCAACTTTTATTTAAACCTTGGAAAGCCTTGAACAGGTCTGATGCATTTTGTTTTAGTTGGGAATATTTTTGTAAATCACCTCCTAAGTCAATAAGCAACTTGAGCAATAAAGCTCAGACTTTGAGAAGTACAAGACTGAATCACCTTCAGTATGCAACGTGATGTAGTGGAAAGAATTGGGAATCAGAGCCCAGATTTGAGTCTTAGCTCGCTTTATCAGCAAATCATTTTACCTCCAAGAGCTTTTCTCATCTGTAAAATGGGGCTCATAATGTTTGTACTAAGTACCTCACAGGGCTGCTGTGAGGATTCACTGGGACAGTGCAAACTGTTTTGTCAGCTCTGAAACACTACATGAAAATGTGCTATAATTATTATTATAATTGTTATTGAAATGGGTAAAAGTTGCCAAGACACAAATTTAGACTTAATGCCAGGAAAAAATTTCCTAACATAAAAGCTAGCCCAAAGTAGAATGGGCAGCCCGGGAAGGGAGTGGCTTCCTCCCTCGTTGGAGATCTCCAAGCAAAAACTGGATGACCAAATGACCGCGCGCTGGGTGTGTTGTCATGGGGATTTATTTTCCCAGTATGGGTTGGGTATGATGACTGCTTGGGTCCCTTCCAAGTCTGACATTCTTCCATTCAGGGATGATCCTTGTTTACATCCAGGGTGGATAATCTGCCCTCAAGAATTGGGTATTTGTCTTGGAGGAAAGTGAGAAACTAAACATAGCCAAAGCATTGGGAAGGAAACACTTCTGGTCTCTCTCATAAACACTGAAGTAATGACCATTATAAGTATAGGAGGAGTACCCCCATATCAACTGAATTCTCCAACCCACTTGATGAAATTACCAGATATCATATTTTAAATGGTGCATTTGCATATGAAGGAGTTAAGATTGACAGAGCTGATGGATTTGTCTCTGGCTCTGGCATGCTACGGTTTCTTTTCTCCCACCTGCTCATTTACATGAATGAGAAAAGAAAATGAGAATTTTTTCAATGTGGGAACCTTCCATAGTGAGTCATTCAAGAAGAGAGTCAGCTATGGAGGAAAGACTGCGCTCTGAAGGATACTCTGACTTCTGGCGGGTTCACATGTTCCTCTTATAAAGGCAGGGATTTTCCCTTCCTCTCTCCCCTCTGGATAATGGGATCTTGCAGCAGAAGCACATAGCCATAGGAGACATTCCTGCATGTAACCTCAGAAGAGAATTCAAGGATGTTTCCTGAGCTCCAATGTTCTGTGTAGAGTAGTCTAGAACCTGCAGTGGGGCATCTGCTTCTCAGTGATTGCAGGATCCAGAGCCAGAATTCCAAGGGAAGCAGGACTAGAGGAGCTTCCAGCTAATTCTAGAGGAAGTTCTTTCTGAAGGAACAGAGTAGTAGCCCATTTAAGGACTTCAGTTTAATTAAAAGTTGGAGGGGGCAGCTAGGTGGTGCAGTGGATAAAAGCATAGGCCCTGGATTCAGGAGGACCTGAGTTCAAATATGATCTCAAGACACTTGACACATACTAGCTGTGTGACCCTGGGCAAGTCACTTAACCCCCACTGCCATGCCAAAAAAAAAGTTGGAAGTAGTAGAGACTACAGGCAAAGCAATATGTCCATCAGAGAGCAGCCCCAGAGGGTGCAGCAGATTACGTTGTGCTCTGTGTGTGCTTGTAAGAGAGCACCCACATCCTCAAGTTTTGGTGGGGTTTTTTAGGGGTGAGGTAAACAAAGAGTATTCTATTGTAAATCTTCTTGCTATACTATTCTAGTAAATGTCTACTTAGAGATAATTGTATCTTCTGGATGACTTTTTTTTTTTTTGTTTTCCGGGGCAACGAGAGTTAAGTGACTTGTCCAGGGTCACATAGCTAGTAAGTGTAAGTGTCTGAGGTCAGATTTGAACTCAGGTCCTCCTGAATCCAGGGCCAGTGCTTTATCCACTGCACCACCTAACTGTCCCCCTGGCTGACTTTTAAAAGGCAAAGACATCAATGGACTCTCATGAACTATATTTTTTTCAGAGTATACATCCGTGAAATACCTTGAACCTAAAGGAGCATCCTCTGAGGAATCTAATCTACCAATGAAAGTTAGGGAGATAGCCTAAAGGAGATACTACAATATTCATCTGGAATTTAATATTCCTATGTGAAATAATTATTAATAACCAACCCCATAGGGAGATTCAGCTCTCCCCCCACCTTTTTTAAACTAATGCTGTAATTTAGTCTTTGCCTTTGTTACTAATAGATTTGGACTCATGGTTTTGCACCAGACCACACCCAGGTGAAAACTAGTGTGCTCTGCTCAGCTTGTGTGGGATCTACATTCCTTAAATTGATTACCTTATATAGAGATATTTTCCTGAATCTAGCAGACTCTCAGTCCTTCATCTTAATGTAGCCCACCTTCAATTAAGTTAACCAATTAGATTTGATTGCTGCTCAATGGACCAACTCTTGTCCAAAAGGCATAAAAAGCTGAGGGAATAGCCATTTGCTCTCTTTATTGGGGGGGGGGGGTGATGAGAGGTTAAGGAGCCATTTTTGTCAATCTCTTACCAGTCATGATTGATAAAATTGATTATAATTTACTCAAAATTTTGTCTCTTGTAATTATTTTATTCATCAAATTCCCAAGCAACTGACCTCCAAGAAGACACAATCCTAGCATGCCAGGGTACTGATGCCAAACTCATACTTTCCATGGGCTATGTGTGTATCCTACTTGGAATGCAAAGCTACCAGTTGACATTGACCCAAAGCTCCACTTTGTATCTGCTGCTCTTCCTGGTTTCAATTACAGGGAACAAGATGCTCCTTTACCAGGTGACAGCAAGAAAAGCCCAAGAAAGAGTTTCTGGCTAATTAATATTAAATTTATTACATATTTGTTATTATTTGCTTATTAGACAATTTATTTATTATTTATTAATAATTGCTGTATTAGGCTAGCAAACAGTCAATAAATTGGTGGTCAGTAACCAAAGACAAACCATGGAGATCCTTGAGTGCTTAAATACCTTTGGAAAAGTGAGTGCCCCTGACAGAAGATCAACTTTGATTGGTGAAAAATCAATGGGGGTGGGGGGTGGATTTTCAAATTAGGAGGTGGGTTGAAATCTTTCAGTGGCTTGATAATGAGACTCAGCTGTCTCCAGCTATCTAGACAAAGAATCCATCTCCAACCAAGCCACTCAAATTAAACAAGGTGGTGAGGGGGTAGGGTGTTGAGGCTCAAAGGATGTGAGCCTGATGGTTTAGGGCTGGAATTCACCTAGATTACATTCTATTTCCACCTTAGTCAGAAGTAAACTCTCCGGGGGCAGCTAGGTGGCGCAGTGGATAAAACACCCGCCCTGGATTCAGGAGAACCTGAGTTCAAAGCCGGCCTCAGACGCTTGACACTAGCAGTGTGACCATGGGCAAGTCACTTAACCTTCACTGCCCTGCAAAAAAAAAAAAAAAAAAGTAAACTCTCCTAGCTGGGTAGGATCTGGCCCCAAATAGAGGAGAATGTTCCTGGAGGATTAGGCCAATCTCATTATCAGCCTTTGCCTTCAGAGATTGACTGACCTACTAGGGCTGGACCCTGAATGAGGAAGTAAAAAGAGAAAAACCTCTGAATCCCAATACTAATAACTGGTTATTAATAAAAAAGAAAAATAATCACTTCTCTCACACATACCCCCTGGTGTCCCACACCTCACTACCACTGTGTTCCTGCTTCCTTTTGTTTGTAGCCTCCCCTTTAGATCATAAACTCATTGAGAGCAGAGACTTTCTCTTTATTAATTGTATTCCCAGCACTTAGCATGGTGCTGGGTATGTCATAGGTGCTTAATAAATGTTTATTGGATTGGGTTTTATTGGATTAGGGGTTGAAAGACTATAGCCATAGATTGACCAGTAGCAACCAGGGGAACGAACTCTAGCAGACATTCTGAGACTAACATCAGCAAAGGCAGTAGAAAGATGGTTGTGGGAGAGTCCCTCTGAGTGTATGTCTTGGCCACATATATTTGCTATGTATGTGACTCTCTACTTGCACCCTCTGTATGTCCACTCTCTGATAATTCTGGGTACATTTGTGGGAAACCACATCCACGGTTTATGGGAAATGTGTTTTACCATGATTTTTCTTACTCTGCCTTTTCAGGAAGTGACTTTACTTTGAGCTAATTGTATAGTCTAGTTGACTACTGAAAGATAAACATATCAGTGAAGGCTGATGAACTGTGAGGAGTATGAACTCAAAGAATACCTTGGATATGGTACAGCTGTGCTCCACAGGACCCAATTTGTGCCTGCAAATTAGGGTAGGTGGGGCCCAGGATGCTATATAATCCTAATAAAAATCAAATAATAGAAGTATAAATATTCTATACACCACTGTCATTTCAAAGATCTTAAAGAGGCCCTTTGTTTTTCTCTCTTTGTATGACTGGGAGAAAAGCATTTAATCTCACAATGCCCCCCACTCAACTCTCTAAGATTAAAAAATTACAGAACAGTCAGTCACCATTCTGCCCAATGAGGAAAAAAGATTTTCTTTACTTTGAGTTCTCGGAGCCAACAAAAGCATAGGTCTGGGTACCAGCTCCCATCTCCCACCCCCAAATCTACTAATTAGAGATATTAGAGACATAAGAAGTCTTAGATCTTCAAACCCCTTATTTTACACATGAAGAAATGGAAGCCATGAGAGGTAGATGTACCCAAGGTAACAAAATTATTTCAAGGCATTGCTGGGATTAAAGCCCTCCCTTTTGGAGAGGTAGAATGGGGTGAAATCGCACATGAAAGAAGCACAAAAGGGCTTATGGAATAGGGGGAGAGATATGGGAGGAGTGGGGAAGTGAATAAGCCTTATACACATCAGAATTAGCTCAAAGACTTTAATCTCATCAGAGTTGTCTAAAGGAGGAAATAACATACACTCTCAATTGGGTGAGTAATCTATCTAACCCTGCAGGAAAGTAGGAGGGGAAGGGGATAAGGAGGGAGGGGTGAAAGAAGGGAGGGCAAAGTGGGGGAGGGGACAATCAGAAGCAAAACACTTTGGAGGAGGGATAGGGTAAAAGAAGATAGAAAATAGAGTAAATATCATGGGAAGGAAATAGGATGGAGGGAAACAGTTAACAATAGTAATTGTGAAAAAATTTTTGAAGCAGAGGCAAGAGTAAGATGATGATGGTAATGATAGTTGATCGATAATAATTGGAGGAAGATGAGGATTGATTGATGAGGAGGACTGATTAATGAAGAGGAGGATTCATTGACAATGAGGAGGATTGACTGAGGAAAATGATGAGAATTGATGGATGATGATTGATTATTGATTGATTATGATGGCAAAATATATGGTACTTTGCTGGGCTATTGTGAAGAAAATTCTTTGTCAAGTTTAAGGTACGATATAAAAGTTATCTATTACTGTTGTTGCAATAATCAACCTCATGGGTTCATTGTAAGGAAATCTCTCTTTAAAGTACTATATAAATGAAGTTTACTATTTTTAAAAATGATGAGCAGGATACTATCAGAAAGACCTGGAGGGACCTGTATGAGCTGATTCAAAGTAAAATCTACCGGGGCAGCTAGGTGGAGGAGTGGATAAAGCACTGGCCCTGGATTCAGGAGGACCTGAGTTCAAATCTGGCCTCCAACACTTGACACTAGCTGTGTGACTCTGAGCAAGTCACTTAACCTCATTGCCCCACAAAAAAAACCCAAAGTGAAATCTATTGTATACAAAATAACAGTAATACTGTGAGATGATCTAGATGCTATCAGAAAAACCTGGAAAGTCCTACACGAACTGATGCAGAGTGAAATGTACTGTATACAAAATAACAGCAATAGTGTAAGATGATCTGCTGTGAATGACTTGGTTATTTTCAGCAATGCAATGATCCAAGATAACTCTTAAAGACTTATGAAAATTGCAATCCATCTACAGAGAAAGAACTGATGGTATCTGAAAACAGATTGAAGCATAATTTTCTTTTGATAGTTCCTTCATCTTAAGTTTTGTTTTTGCCTGTTTTCTTTTACAACCTGTCTAATGTGGAGATGTTTTGCAAGACTACTCATGTATAACTTATATTGAATTGCTTGAGTTCTTGGGTGGAAGGGAGGGAGGAAGAGAAGTTGGAACACAAAGTTTTAAAAAATAGATG
Source organism: Dromiciops gliroides (assembly GCF_019393635.1). Taxonomy (NCBI): domain Eukaryota; kingdom Metazoa; phylum Chordata; class Mammalia; order Microbiotheria; family Microbiotheriidae; genus Dromiciops; species Dromiciops gliroides. Next base: position 604,731,113 of record NC_057862.1, on the reverse strand, counting down.
TCAAAATTTGTTTTTACGTGTAATTTGGAAAAATAAAATTCTAAATAAAAAACAAAAGGGTTTCCTTTCTCACTGTATGGGATTACTCCTGAGGCAGCTAGGTGGCACAGTGGATAAAGCACTGGCCCTGAAGTTGGGAGGACCTCAGTTAAAATCTCACCTCAGACACTAGCTGTGTGACCCTGGGTAAATCACTTAATCCCAATTACCTAAAACATCTGGGGCCATCTCTAGTCCTCCTTATATATATATCATATAACTGGACCCAGATGGTTCTGGAGGAAAGAGTGAGGTTGATGATTTTGCATGGACCTCCCTCACTTAAATTCTATTCAGTACAAGTCATGACATCATGTCCCAATGTTATGGTCCTCTTCAAGAATGAAGAATAAACAACAACAACATTGCTCCTAGAATGCTAACCACATATGAGCCAATTGCTGTGAAATCTTTCCTAAATTGCTTCACCTATGGCCATTTGGCCATAGTTTGTACTCTATGAGTTCAAAGGTCTCCCTTCGGCATTTTACTCCCTCAGAAAAACATTCAGTACACAATATATACTCAGTAAACAAACAACATATTGAAGCTGAGATTTGTATATTGGGCCAGGGAATGTGGTATTGGGCAATAGACCCCGAATGGGGTCAAGAAGAATCAAACAGGACTGAAATAACTAAACAACATCAATGTGGTGGAGTGGGAAAAGCCTTAAAAGTAAAGCGCCTAGTCTTGAATTGCAGCTTTGACTTTTACTGTGAGACTTTAGACAAATCATTGTATTTCTCTGAGTCTTGGTTTACTCATCTGCAAAGTAAGGGAATTATATTCCTAGATCATTTCTAAGGTCCCTTCCAACTAAAATGTTCTGAGTTTGGGAGAGAGGAAGGCTGATTTCATTGATACAAAGGAATCTATAAAATCATTCTTTTTTTTTGTTGTCCAAGACCATGTAGGGAATAGTTAGCTTCATTTTTCTTTGGGGCAGGGGCAGGGAGGGAAGAAGGATTTTTTAGAAAGCAGTTGTGAGGTCATTTGAACTGTTGTTGTTCAGTCATTTCAATCACATCCAACTCTTCATGACCCCATTTGGGGTTTTCTTCACAAAGATACTGAAATGGTTTGCCATTTCCTTCTCCAACACTTTTTTTGCTGATAAGGAAACTGAGGCAAATAGGGCTAAGTGACTTGGTCAGGATCACACAGATAGTAAGGGTCTGTGATGAAATAATGGGATTTAGCAGATACTCAAAGACCCACCTGGAGATTAATCTAGACTGATTGAATCAAGTGAGAGTGATTGACTGCCGATTAGCCTACTTCAAGTTAACTGGATTGTAATCACACCTGGCTAGCCCTTAAGAAGGTATTGTTCTCAGAAGCTAGACTGTGAACTCAACTTGAGAACACCTTCAAAGCCAATGGATTTGGTTGATGCCAACCAATCAGCTTGAAGCAGTGTGTAAGGACTGCCTCTGTTCCAGACCTATAAAAAGCTTCCACAATCAGCTTGCTGGAGAGTACCTGATTAAAGAAGGCTCGTGGAGGAGAACTTGAGGAAGAACCCAACCAGGCTGGAACTCTAGGCTAGATCGACCTTTTCTTAACTTTCTGAACTCCATGTTAATACCTGTATGCTTTAATAAATGTTTAATGCCCAAAGATTGGTGCTGAATCTAAGGCGATCACACAATATAGATTTTAAACATCACAGGTCTGAGACAGGCCAGGTGCTCTATTTACTGTACCACCTAGCTGCCCCTCTTTGAATAACCTTGTTCATTTGCCTTAGGAGAAGATGAGATAAAAAAAAAAAAGCAAGGGTGCCACTATAAACTCCAAGATTCAGTGAGAGATAATATAAGCAAAAGGTATAATGTTCAAGGCTTAGGGGAGGAAGTGGGTAAGCAAGATTGATTGGACAGAAATTAGCACAGAAGTGAAAACAGAGGGGCAGCTAGGTGGTACAGTGGATAGAGCACCGGCCCTGGATTGAGGAGGACCTGAGTTCAAATACAGCCTCAGACACTTAACACTAGCTGTGTGACCCTGGGCAAGTCACTTAACCCCAATTGCCTCATTAAAAAAAAGAAGTGCAAACAGAGACTTATTTGAGCAGACCAATAGGAAAATCTTCTCATAACCCTAAGATGTGAGAAGGTATGAGAAGGGAAAGGCTGTGGGAACTGGACATTCAGGGGAAAAAAGTTCCAAAAGGATGGAGGCACTCTGCTCCAGAGGTTTCTTTTGCATTGTAAAGACTTTAATCTTAGAAAGAAGCTTCAGAGTGGTTGTTCCATATAGACCAGGTGCTAGAGAGCTGGTGCCCTGGGGAAATTGACAAGCACCATCTGCTGAAGAGTGGTGGATCTTCTGATGCTAGGAACTGAGTCTCTGGATACAGAGCTATAAGAGTGCTAGGACCTTAGCTACGTAAGCCAGAGCTATCCTGAAAAGCAAGTGGAGCCTGTGAGGGCAAGCTACCATCTGTTGGAAGGTACAATCTATTCTTATAGCTCTTCTCTGGAGCCAAGTTTGAGTGTTATAATTTCACAATATTCAGTTTCTATTATTTTATTGCATTGTTTCCCATTTACGTTGTTTTAGTCATTTTGTATATTGTTTGCCTAGTTCTGTTCACTTTGCATTAGTTCATATAAATCTTCCCATGACACCCTATATAATTCATATTTATCTCTTATAGCACAAAAATATTCTATTACATTCATATGCCACAATGTTTAGCCATTCCTCAATTAGTGGCTATCTATTTTGTTTCCAGTTTTTTGTTTGTTTGCTTTTGCTACTACACAAATTGCTACTATAAATATTTTGGTGTGTATTGGGTCACTTTCTAGTTTTGACCTTTTTAGAGAATATGACTAAAATAGGGTTTCTAGGTCAAGGGCTATGGAAATTTTATTCATTTTCTTTGCATAATTACAAATTGCTTTCAAGAATCATTGGACCAATTCATAGCTCCACTAATAATGTATTAGGTGCCTATCTTTCTACAACCCCTCCAATATTATATGTCTATTAATTTTCAAATTAAATAGTTTTATTTTTTGAGCCTTGTTAGCCTGAATGTTTGTAAGGGGAATTTATGGCTTTCCTTCAGGGAGTGACATTCCATAATCCACCCTGGTAGAGTCAATAAGTCACAGAAATGAGAGGTCATAAAAGTTACACCCAGACCATTTGTGTTAAAAGGGAACATTACTTTAGGTGGGGTGGGGTAATTTGATTCATTTATTCAATTAACCATGAAGGGTTTGATTTAATTTTTTTTTAAAGGAAAAGAAGAGGGAAAAGATTACAAAATATTTTAGGACTATTCATTCTTTTCTTTAAAATGATTTTAACTTTCAGTTCCAAATTCTCTCCCTCCCTCCACCCCTTTTCCATTTTATGGAGAAGGCAAGAAATACAATACCATTATACATATGAAGTCATGCAAAACATTTCCACCTTAATTATGATGTGGGAAAAAAAGAAGAAAAATAAAGAAAAAATCTTCAATTTGTATTCATATATCATTAGTTTTCTCTCTGGAGGTGGATAACATTTTTCATCATAAGTCCTTCAGAATTGTCTTGGATCCTTGTGTTGATCAGAATAGCTAAGTCAATCACAATTGATCATCATACAATATTGCTGTTACCATGTATAATGTTCTCCTAGTTCCACTCACTTCACTTTGTATCAATTGTTATAAATCCTCCCAGGTTTTTCTGAAGGCATCTTGCTTGTCATTTCTTATAGCACAATAGTATTCTATTACAACCATATACCACAATTCATTCAGCCATTCCCCAGTTGATGGGCATCCCCTCAATTTCCAATTCTTTGCCACCATAAAAAGAGCTGCTATAAATATTTTATATATTTATATGTGTGTGTGTATATGTATGTGTATATATATATATATATATGTCCTTATCCTTCTGCTTTGATAATGTTAGGGTACAAATCTAGTAGTGGTATTGCTGGGTCAAACTATATGTGCAGTTTTATAGCTCTTTCAACATAATTCCAAATTGTTCCCCAAAATGGTTGGACCAGTACAATTTCACTAACTATAGTTTAGTGTACTTATTTTTCCACACTCCCTCTAGTATTTGTCATTTTCCTTTTCTGTCATGTTAGCCAGTCTGATAGGTATTAGGTGGTGTCTCAGAGTTGTTTTCATTTGCATATCTCTAATTATTTAGAACATTTTTTCATGTGATTATTGATGGCTTTGATTTCTTCTGAAAATTGCCTGTTCATATCTTTTGCCCATTTATTGATTGGGTAATAGTTCTTATTTTAAAATATTTGGCTCAGTTTCCTATATATTTGAGATATGAGACCTTTATAATAAAACTTGTTCTAAAATTGTTTTCCCAGTTTTCTACTTTCCATCTAATTTTAGCTACATTGGTTTTGTTTGTGCAAAACCTTTTTATTTTAATATAATAAAAATTATCCATTCTACCTCCTGTGATCAGACTCTCTATTTTTTGTTTGGTCATGAATTTTTCCCTTATCCATAAACCTAACAGGGAAATTTTTCCATGCTCTCCTACTTTTGCTTATTATCTTACTCTTTGTGTCTAAATCACGTACTCAATTTGAGCTTATCTTGCTTTAAAGTGCGAGTGTTTGTCTATGCCTAGTTTCTACCAGGCTACTTTTCAGTTTTCTCAGTAATTTTTGTCAACTAGTGAGTTTTTGCCCCAATAGCTGAGATTTTGAGGTTTATCAAATGCTAGATTACTGTGGTCACCCCTTTATATTATGTACCTAATCTATTTCACTTTGACTTTTTGTTGGCTTTTCTGCTCAGAATTCAATTTGGCATTTTCTATGATTGTTTTGTAAGAGAGATTTGGGAGGAAGTTGGGTAGTTGTAATCCTTCATTCAGTTATCTAGACTCCACCTTGGAAATAACTATTCACTTCTCATAAGCAGGTGAAAAAAACCAGGATTTTCTCCTCTTGTTATTGTTTTGTCTTTCTTTTCTGGCTATGGAGACAGCCGTTTGTGTAGTTGATAGAGTGCTGGGCCTGGAATCAGGAAGATCTGAGTTCAAATGTGGCCTCAGACACTTACCAGATATGTGACCCTGGACAGGCATTTAACCTCTGCTTGCCTCAATTTCCTCAACCATAAAATGGGGATAATAATAACACCTACCACACAGGATTGTTGTGAGGATCAAATGAGTTCATATTTGTAAAAATGCTTGGCATGGAATAGATGCCATGTAAATGTTTATCCCTCTAACTCAATGAGAAGAGAGGAAAAAACCATGAATCCCAGTCTGCATCCCTAAAGAGGGCTTCTTGTTCACTTGTTTTCAGTCATGTCTGACCCTTTTTGACCCCTTGGGGGGTTTTCTTGGCAAAGATATTGGAGTGTTTGCTATTTCCTTCTTCATCTCATTTGACAGATGAAGAAACTGAGGCAAATAAGTTAAGTCACTTGTCCAGGGTCACACAGCTGGTGTCTGAGGCCAGATTTGAACAGGAAGATGAGTCTTCCTGACTCCAGACCTGGCACTTTATCCACTATGCCACCTCTAAAGAGGGGTAGGATTGCCTTTCTTGGGAATCACACACTCGTACTTTAAATGTCTGTGATCTAACTGACTGATGTAGAATAACTACCTGACCTATGCCTTTTTCTTCTCTCTACCCAGAGAAAAAAAGGGATAAGCTTGATAGCCTATCGAAGCTAAGATCAAAGTGAAGAATGACATCATACTTCATTAACATTCTAATGCCAAGCTTTTATATGTTACTTTTGAAACATTCTCTGAGGTGATTTTCTCAACTTGTACTTCTTCTGATGTGTCTAGCACCCAGAGTGTAACTGCTATGTCCCCCAGGGCTCCCACTAGCATGATTCCTGCTAGGATGGTGAGTTGGTTTTCAATTGGGCAGCCAGATTAAATTGCCTTTTATAGGAACAAGTACAGTCAAGTTTGCAATTACATTTGTTTTGAAAACATGAATGTGTTCCATCGTGATTGATCTATTTTTACTGGTAATATTATTTCCCATTTATTTATACATGATTTTGTCAGTGAGAAATAAAACTGTACCAAGCTGAACAAAACACAAAACACACACAAGCATACAACCCAAACATCTACCAGCTGCCTCAGTTTACCACAAGTGATGAACTGCAAGGTTCAGCATCAGGCTACTTTACAATAACTCACAAGCTGTGACTCTTCCTGTACCCACATCCAAAGCAAACACCAGGTCATTTTCAAGGTAAAGTGCCATATTTTTCATATATTTTCTGGTGCAGTGGGAAATATGGGCAGTGGAAAATTGATCCACCCCTCCCCATAACCCATGTTCCAGCATGGCCAAGCCCTCCCACCCCAAATCCAGTCACAGAGCCACAGCTCAGACCAAGGAGTGGAGGGCAGTCACTGATGTTGCCACTATTTATTATAGTAATTATGTATTTCTAACCATTTAACATGTATAAAACTATGCTACCACTTTTATTAGATTCCCATCTTTTTCTTATTGTCACTGTCAAAGTATTTAATCATTGTGCTCCTAATCTCATTTTCCCCATAAGCCCTGTGGTTTTTATTGCACATTTTGCATAGGGAATCCTGTGAGTTTTAGGAATACATGACCCATTATAAGAAAACTGACTGTTCTTATTAAATTGGTAGAGTACGAACAGTTGTTATAAAGCATCCCCTCAAAAGTCTGTGACTCTTTCCCCCAATGCATGCATAGGCCCTCACTTCAAGAATACATGTGACAAAGCAATGACTGCGTCTGGTTACTATAAGTCCTTTTCTTCTCTTCATGGGGTACGGAAGAAAGCATGGTGTAGCTTCTAGAGCAGGCTCCTTGTAGACCCTCGAATCTGTGTCCGATCTGTCCTTGGCTCCCAAAGGAGAAACTGCCAGCTGCTATTCCAGGGACACTGACAGAATATTGATGAGAAGATGGGAAGTGCTCTGGATTTCTGGCCAAAGTGGGGGTGGGGAAGAGGAGAGGATGTCAAATTCAAAGCCTAAGGTGTTTCTTTGTCCTCTCCCCAAGTTACTTTTCCTCAGAGGCAGTTTCCTCTCCACTGATGAATTTCCCTCAGGCCAAAACTCACTTAATATTTTATAGATGACTCACAAGGCATGACCAAGTTTTCTTAGCTCTTCCTGAGCAATGTCACTTCCAGGTCATCCAATGGCTCATCAGGGACATCTAAATCGATCAGGGCCTTTTAACACTGAGTTGGAATGCCTCTGATTGATTTGACTCAGTGAGATGTGTTCCCATCTGGTTAAGTTACCAGAGATTAGCATTTTACCATTTCTCTAGGTGAGGTAGTGTAATTTGATGGAATTATTCAATCAATACTCCCCTACCCTCATACTTCCTTTTGATTTTTCCTTAATTCTTATTTTAATACTTCCAAACATCCATCATTTTATCAGGGTAGGCACTCCTTCCCCCATGCTGATCTCAAGCCCTACCTGTTAGTTATTCTGGCCAAAAATAAACAAAGAAATGTCAGCTGGTAGCCAACCTTAGTTGTGAACCTTTTTGAAAACAGCTAGCCAGTTCCTTGGACACTAGACAGTCTATTATTGGGACCATATTTGAAGCCTTACAAATTAGTATGGCTTACTAAAACTTATACTCTATTAGCTCAGCATTGTCACAATGAAGCATTATATTAAGATTTGGGGGGACAAATTCCTATGCAGATATTGAATTCAAGGAAACAGAGTTTACTGACAACTGAACCAGAGAGTCAACAAATATTTATTAAGTGCCTACTATGTACCAGGCACTATACCAAACACTGGGGATAAAAAAAAAACAAAACCCTGCCCTCAAGAACCTCACTGTATAATGGGGGAGAAAACATGCAAATAACTATATGCAAACTAGGTTATTGTTGTTCAGCCTTCAGTTTTGGAGAGGATTCATGTCATAACGATGCTGTAATCAGTCTGGCTGATCAGTCCAATATAAGTTCAGAAGGCGCTACCACAGGTCAGGCACACACAGTTCGTTAGAACATTTGGGATGGAGATTCTCTGGATTTGTGCAGCTCACATTTCCTTTGTGCTACTTACTGCAATTCTGCTTTGTTCATGTAGTATAGCACCTTCTTCGATGCCAGCACTCCATGCTGGGCCAGCATCTCCCATATTTCACAATCAATACCACAGTTCTTCAGAGGGCCTCATACCTGCTTCTTCCAACCACCTGGTGAACGCTTCCCTTGTGTGAATTCAAACTATAGTTATCCCTTCAACAACTTGACTTTTCCCCTTGCAGTTTTGATATATTGAAGGTCACATAAGAAATTAAATGGAAATTTGGGGGAGTTTTGCAGAAGCTGCAGACGACATGTGAAGGCCAGCAGACAACACAGAAAAAATTTAGAAACTAAGGATTGCATAAAATATATGTACAGTATTGTATAATATCAAACCAAATTTTATAATAAGGCATTGTGAACACCCCATAAAAGAAAAAGGAAAAAAAAAAACAGACTTCTGGTACAAAGGTAGGGCCAAAAATGTTATGTAGATTTTCTATATTGAGGAGGTAGTATCCCCTAACCCCCGTGATGTGGAAGAGACAACTGTAAGTTAATACAAGATAAATTGGAGATAATCTCTGAGAAAAGGCACTATCATTAAGTGGAATCAGGAAATGCTTCATGTAGAAGGTAGGAACTCTTGAACAAAGCCAAGAAATCCAGGAGGTGGATTTGTATCTTCAGGGTTTAGCACAGTGCCTTCCACATAGTAGGCATTTTAAAATGTTTATTGAATGAAAAAGGAGAGAATTCAAGGCATGGGAGAGAATCAGTGAAAATGTTGGAGTCAGGAGATGACTGTCTTGGGCAAGGAAGAGCAAGGAGCCCAGAGTCACTAGATATTAGAATATGTTAGGAAGAGCAGAAAGATAAGTGGGGGGCGGGTTATGAAGGGCTCTGAAGACCAAATCAGAAGGGAGGGGAATTCAGATTCCTTTAGGGGTCTAATATAGGCTGATGGTAGCAGAGAAGAAAGAGAAGGAAAAAATGATCTGGAGTGTTATTTGGGATTCACCTTCAGAAGCTGCCCCAGGCTTTTCTGGTATATGTCACCATACATACACTTTTCATCTGGAAGAGATCTCTAAGGACTTGGACCAGGCTCCTGCCTCTGAGAACTCAAAAGTGTATATACACTATCTTTGAGGAACTCCAGGACTCCACTCTATTCATGCATCCTCACACGCATGTTTAGAAAGCTCTTCCTTAGATAGAGTGAAAAGAGCATTTAACTCAGTCAGAGACCTGAGTTTGAGATCTAGCTTGGATCCTTGAAAGATGTGGTATCTCCAGCAATTTGCTTGAGTTTCCTTCAGTTTCTTCCTTTGCTGAATGAGAATACTAAAAGCCTCACAGTGTAGCTATGAGGAGTTTCATAAACCTTTGTAAATGTGAATTACTATCTAGCTGAAGTTGGGCCTCCCATATCCTCATTTCTTCTAGCTCTGCTTTTGGTTTAGGTTCCCTGAATTTAGTGAGCAACCTTTTTAATCTCTGAAGAATGTCATTAAGAGGCAGGACCTGGAGGGATAGGAGCAGGGAACCCCAAGGGACTATGAGGGATTGGTTGTCTGTATGCTCTGCAGATGGAATGTAGGCCTTATACTGTGGCCACTTGCACCAATGTAAGAATTTGGGTGGGTCCCTAAAATTTCCCATCCTATTCCTGTGTTAAAATAATTTCATAGACTTTGGGAGGAGCTGGGAGGAAATTTAAAGTCCATCTAGTCTAACCGTATATCATCAATATGCTATCAATCAATCAAGAAACATTTTTAGGTACCTACTGTGTACTGCATCTATCACATCTCCAGGTGGGCAGCTAGCCTTCATTTGCAGACATCTAGTGATAGGGAATTCACTATTTCATGCATCAATACATTCCATCTTTTGAACACCTCTAATTGTAAGGAAGATTTATCTTAAATTGAGCCTAAATCCGTTTCTCTACAACTTCCACCTATTGTTCCCAGTTGTTATCTGTTAAGTAGAATGAATCTTGTCTCTTATACATGATTTAGAGAAACCTTGAAGAAATCTTGTCAGTCTACTCTCATTTTCCTAGTCAATTTCTTCTGTGCCCGCTCCAGATAATCAATGACCTTCCCAAAATATGGTTACCAGAACTGAACATAATACTCCAGAATCAGAGAATTCTAGGTATTGAAGGGTCTCCAGCTGTTGTCTATCTGTCATATCTGAAAAGGAATCCCTACTATAACATGTCCAACAGAGTGGTCATCTAACCTCTGTTAAAGGCCTCTCATGACTTCCCAATGCACACCATTCCACTTTTGTATAGCTTTGTTATTAAGGTTTTCCTGACTTCCAGACTAAATTTATCCCTATACCGTCTACAGAATTGTACCAGATTTTGTCCTCTGAGGCAGACAAAACTAGTTAACCTCTCTTTCATATGACAGCCCTTCAAATGCTTGAACACAAATAGTATGTGTGTCTCTCTCCCAACTTCACCAATCACCCCCCCCCCAGTCATATTTTCTCAAGATTGATTACACATACCCAGTTCCTTCAGTTGATTCCCATATAGCATGGATTCAAGGCTCTTCACCATCTCGGATGCCTTCCTCTCAATGCTTTCCAGCTTATTGATGTCCTTAAACTTTAGGGTTTAAATTGAATGAAATAATCCCAATGTGTCTCATCAGGGCTTAATATAGAGAGATTGTCACCTCCTCTTTCCTAGAAGATGTCTCTCCATGCAGTCCAAGATCTTATTAGCCCAGTTCATAATGAACTTTTAAAACAATTTTATCATATTAGATTTGTTTAGCTTTATATTTTGTTTCATTTGTATTTTCTATATGTTTTCCTAGATTTTAGATTGTAAATTATATAGAATTATGTATGTTTTATTATATATTATTATACAATATTATTTTTATATAAATATAATTATGCTCTATTTAGTTTGGCATACAATATATTATAATAATTTAATCTATAATTATAGAATGTTATTATATAATCTATTGTTTATTATATTATATTTTATATAATTGTATTTTATATAGAAATGTATTTTAATATATTCTACATGTATTTCTATATATAAATTATACATATATATTATATATTTCACCTTTGTTTAGCTTTAGACTTACGGTGGCATTAAATCCATACTGTCAGCTTTTTCCTCTCCATATTCCCCAACACACACACACACACACACACACACCTCTTGACAATCCACTAGTCTCTAAACAAAGGATCCTATTTCATCCTCTGCCTTCTTTTTTCTCCCTATGAGAGAAAATAGAAGGAAAGCACCGATTTTCCAGATGGGAAACCCGGACAATACCTCATTGGGGGTGGGGACTGGGTCACCTTTGCATGTGTGTTTCTGGTTCCTCTCACACAGTACATGCTTTAAAATTGCTTGTGCATTGATACTGATTATCGTAGATGACCTTTCCAAAGGCTTAGGGATTTAAAGGCTTGATTCATTTTCTGTGACACACTGCTCCCCAGTGGTGATAAGCCATGGTATACATGGGTGTGGAGACAGAGGGAGATGATGGGATTGTGCTATAATAGAACGTTTTTATTCCCCTTGCACCACTTAGTGTTTTGTACCTTTTGAGTTCCCAGAGTGTCGTGCTTCAATAACCTTGGAAAAGGTTTCTGCAGCAATAAAGCATGATCAGGGATAAGGACTCTTCCTCCCTTTCCTGTTTACTGATACATGATAAAATACTGATTCTGATCTCTCACCAGATGTACAGAGTGAGATAATGGCATGAAGCAGATTAAAAGAAGAGAGGTTGGGAACAGGGGAGAGGTTGGGGTGAATCTAAGGAAGAAGAAAGTTTGAGAGATAAAGAAATCACCAAAAAGGAGTCTGGGGAAATCCTCAGAGGCTTTTGTTTGGGGATCACACTGAAGGAGAAGAAAAGCAAGAGAAAAGAGTTTGTGGAGGCAGTGAGGGAAGAGATGGAGGGCTTGAACCAAATGGGTTAGGGTTTCCCTTCTGGTTCTCATAACATGTTGATATTCTGGCTAAGGTTACATATAATACTGCCTAAAGAGGTTGCAGAACAGTGGCTACTCTGCTCCCACCCCTACCTCCCCCACTGCCCTGTCCCCCCCACCCCCAAATAGAGCTGACCAACCACAGCCCCCGGAAAATGAGAGGTAATAGTGCACATGCCCAGGGAAATGGTTCATGGCACAAGTCCACATGTCTTCAATGTTTCTCCAAGAACTGTGTCCCTGCTTCTCCCAAACTCTCATGCCTGGTCCCAGCTGTCCCAGCCTCTGTATTTGCATTTTTGCATCAATTCAGGACTTGCATCCAAATATTTAAGTTCTATGGGTCCTACTGGACTATCTCTTTCCCACCATTCCTTCCTTTTCATTCCAACTGTCACCAGCCTAGTTCAGACCTTTATCCTCTCTTACCTGGACTATTCCTTATTGTTCTCCCTCTCTCTAGTCTCTTTTGTCTCCAATCCATCTCTCATACTATTGATAGATTAATCTTCCAAAAGCATACAATCATAAGTTATGATCATAAATTGCTCCAACACTGAAAAATGGTCCATGGTTCCAAATTTCCAACTGAACAAAACCCAACACTATAGCCTGGCATTCAAATCCCTCTATAATGTTACAGCCTTATTGTATTAGACTATAGCCAAATTAGTCTATTTGCTGTCCTTTGAACATATGCTAAGCTAACTCATAAAATGGAAGCCGATAGCAGAATTGATAAGATACAAGAATCCAACAATATGTTGTTTGCAAGAAACACACTTGAAACAGAAAGACACACACAGTGAAAATAAGGGTCTGGAACAAGAATTTATTATGCTGCAGCTGAGGTTAGAAAAAAAAGGCAGGGGTGGCAATCCTGACCTCAGACAAAGAAAAAACAAAAATAGCCCTAATTAACAGAGATAATCGAGGAAACTACTGTTTGCTAAAAGGTACCATAGATAATGAAGTAATGTCAATACCAAACATTTATGCACCAAATGGCATAGTATCCATATTCTTAAAGGAAAAATTAAATGAGTAACAGGAATAAATAGACAATAAAACTATACTAGTGGGGGACCTCAACTCTCCTCTCTCAGAACTAGATAAGTCTAACCATAAAATAAATAAGAAAGAAGCTAAGAACACGAATAGACTTTTAGAAAAGTTAGATATGATAGACTTCTGGAGATAATTAAATAATAGAAAAGAGTGTAGATTTCCCTCTGCTATACATAGCACCTTCACAAAAATTAACTATATATTAAGACATAAAAACCTCACAAACAAATGCAGAAAATCAGAAATACTAAATGAATCCTTTTCAGATCATAATACAACTAACTCCAATACTATATAAACTATTTGGAGAAATAGGCCAAAAAAAAAAAAAAAGATGTCCTACCAAATTCCTTTTATGATAAAATTTGGTGGGGCAACCTAAACTAGGAAGAGCAAAAAAAAAAAAAAATAGGAAAAATCTGTAGTCCAATTTCCCTAATGAATACTCATGCAAGAAATTTAAACACAATAACACCAAGAAGATTACAGCAATATATCACAAATAGCATAAACTATGACCAGGTTGGATTTATACAAGATATGCAGGGCTGGTTCAATATTAGAAAAATTATCAGCATAATTGACCACATTAATAACAAAATAATGTTTATATCAATAGATGTAGGAAAAGCTTTAAACAAAATACAACACTCATTTGTATTAAAAAACACTGGAAAGTATAGGAATAAATTGAGCTTTCCTCAAAATAAGTAGTGTCTATCTAAAACTGTCAGCAAACATTATTTGTAATGAAGATAAACTAGAAGCCTTCCCAATAAAATCAGGGATGAAGCAAGGATGCTCATTATCACCACTACTATTCAATATTGTATTAGAAATGCTAGCTATACAGGCTTGATTGACTTATCTTGAACTTTTTTTGCAGTTATTTAAAACATTGCCATATTGTACATTTTGTACAAGAAAACTTGAATAAAAGGAAAAAATTAAATAAAGTGGAAAATAGCATGTTTCAGTCTGTGTTCCATCAATATCAATTCTTTCTTTGGAGGTGGATAGTATGCTTCATCATTAGTCCTTTGGGATTGTCTCTGATCATTGTATTGCTGAGAATAGTTAAGTCATCAAATAATGGTTCATCAAACAATATTGCTGTCTCTGCACAACGTTCTCTTGGTTCTGCTCATTTCACTATACATTGGTTCATAGAAATCTTTCTAGACCTTTCTGAAATCATCCTGCTTGTCATTTCTTATAGCATAATAATATTCCATCACTATCATGTACCACAGCTTGTTTAGCTACTCCCCAATTGATGGGTATTCCTTTGATTTCCAATTCTTAGCCACTACAAAAAAAAAAGCTGCTATAAATATTTTTGTACAAATAGGTCTTTTTCTCTTTTGGGGAATTTCTCTGGGATATAACCCTCCAGCAGTATTGCTGGATCAAAGGGTATACACAGTTCTATAGCCCTTTGAGCACACAACTCCACCAACAGTAGATTAGTGTCCCAGTTTTCCCACATCCCCTCTAATATGCAATATTTTCCTTTTCTGTTATATTTGGGGAATGTCTAAACAAGTTGTGGTATATTAATGTAATGGAATACTATTGTGCTGTAAGAAAAAATAAACTGGCAGATTTCAGAAAAACCTGGAAAGATTTACATGAATTGATGCTGAGTAAAATGAGCAGAACCAAGAGAACATTGTACACAGTATCAACAACACTGTGTGATGATCATCTGTGATAGACTGAACTCTTCTCAGCAATACAATGATCCAAGATAATTCCAAAGGACTCATGATGGAAAATGCTTTCCCCGTCCAAAAAAAAGAAACATGGAATCTGGATGCAGATTGAACCATACTGTTTCTGCTTCTTTTTTTTCTTCTTCTTCTTCGTGGTTTTTCCCTTTTGTTTGGATTCTTCTTTCACAATATGACTAATGTAGAAATATGTTTGATGTGATTGTACACAAATAGCCTATATCAGATTGCTTCTTGTCTTGGGGAGGAGGGAAGGAAGGGAGTGAGGGAGAAGAATTTGGATCTAGAAATCTTATAAAAAAATGTTGAAAACTATCTTTTCATGAAAATGGAAAATAATAAAATACTTTTATAATTAAAAATAAGATGATTGAGCTGGCTTCCCTAATGTATATAGTATAATACCCTAGGACTCCAACAAATTCTTGCTGTTTACTATATTGTCAATATTTCTCCCTCTGGATGCATAGAGAATTCATGTCCAACGAGATGAGAACAATTTGGAACTATGCCCAAAGGGCTACAAAACTGTGCATACATCCTTTGACCCAGTAATGCCACTACCACGTCTATATCCCAAAGAGATCAAAGAAAAGGAAAAAGAGCCTATATGTACAAAAATATTTATAGCAGCTTTTTTTTGTGGTGGCAAAGAATTGGAAATTGAAGGGATGTTCATCAACTGGGAAATGGCTGAACAAATTGTGGTATGTGATTCTGATGGAATACTATTGTGCTATAGGAAATGAAAAGCAAGATGGTTTCAGAAAAATCTAGGAAGACTTATAAGAACTGATACAAAGTGAAGTGAGCAGAACCAGGAGAACATTGCACACAGTAACAACAATATTGTATGATGATCAACTGTGAAAGACCTTACTATTCTGATCAACACAATGGTCAAGATAGTTCTAAAGGACTTATGATGAAAAATGATATCCACCTCCAGAGACAAAACTGATGAATTCTGGGTGCAGATTGAAGTATAATTGAAGCATATTTTTTTCAATTTATTTTTCTTGCTTTGCTTTTGCAACATGGTTAATAAGGAACATGTTTTTCATGATTTCATATGTATAATTGATATCACATTTCTTGCCTTCTCAATGGGTGGGCAAGGAGCTAGAGGGAGAGAATTTGGAACTAAAATTTTTTAAAAATAAATGTTATAAATTAATAATGAACAGAGGGGAATAGATCATGAGTTCTCTTCTTGGGGTAGACATAATATCTCCTCCTCCCTCATCCTTCATGGGAGCTTTTCAATAAATACATATGTATCGGATTATATTGAATTGACTTGTGGTATTTTTAAAATATATAGTCTTGAGGGCCAGAATGAAGAATAATTTCTACACTTGAATAAACTTGAATCTTGTTTCATATTGCTACCAGGAGAAACAAAAGGGGTTTTCACAGGCTTGCAGAATCTCCACACTGGAAGAAATCTCAGAGGCCATGTAGACCAATCCATTCCTGAATAGGAATTCTCTTAACCACATACCCGACAAGTGGTCTTTGAGACTACAGTTGCTTTCATATCATTTATTCTCACCCCACCCTAATTACTTAATTTCAAATGAATCAAGTGACTCATTCTGTCTGGATCTAGGCATTGAGAATAATTCCCAGATTTCACTAGGGGAAGTATAGAAGAACAGATGGAGTGCTAGGCTTAAAGAAAGGTAGCACTGGGTTTAAATTCTACCTCTGACTCTTATAGCTATGTAACCAACAGCAAATTCAGCTGCTTATGGCTTAGACAGTAAGTCATTGATGTGGTTAATTAAAATAGTTCCTATAGTAAAAACTGTTGAAATCACAGATTCTTCCAGTAGATCCAACTCTGTATCGGGGCTAATACAAAGCAAGGAAAAATTAATAATTTTTTTGTTCTGACTTAGAATCAGAAGATTTTATTTGAATCTTGACTCTGCCCCTCATATTAGGTAGGTGACCTGAGTTCAAATTCTGCCTTAGACACTAACTGTGTGACCCTGGGCAAGTCACTTAACTCTGTTTGCCTCAGTTTCCTCATCTGTCTGGAAAAGGAAATGAGCAAACCACTTCAGTATCTTTGCTAAGAAAACCCCAAATGGAGTCATGAATAGTCGTAAGCGACTGAAAAATAACAACATAAATAACACTCAATAATACTACCTATCTCACAAGATTGTTGTGGGGATGAGATAATAGATGTGAAAGCACTTTATAACAACCCTGTAAATTTAAGCTAATATCAGGTGTCTATGCAGAAAATGGTTCCATCCAAGAACCCCTTTCTCTCCATTCGCGCAGTTGCTACCCTAGTTCAGCCCTTCAATGCTAGCAGTACCTTTTCTCTGGGGTTCTCTTTAATTTACCCCATCTATGTCTTGTTCATACATAATGGTCTGCATGTTGTCTCCTCCATTAGACCCTGAGCTCCCTGAGAACAGGGACTGTCTTTTGACTTTCTTTGTACCCCCAGAACTTAGCACAGGGCCTGGCCAGAGTGGGCCATGAATAAATTATGGTTGACTTGACTCCTAGCTGTTGTCTCTGCCTCAATTCTCTTCCCACTCCAATCCCCCATCGGCTGAGCTGCCAAATCCTAAAGAACAGGCCTGACATAGTCACCCCAGCTCCCCCTCCCGATTCACTGAGCTTAAGAGCTTCTTGCTTATTTCTCGGATCAAATAGAACTCCTCTCCTTAGCATGTAAAGCTCTTCACCCCATCACCACTCCTTTCCTTTCCAATCTTCTTACACACTACAGTCCAGCAACAGTGGTTTATCGACAGTCCATTGCACACAGCACTTGTTTCCAGTCTTCTGTCTTTGCTCTGGCTCTCTCCCAGGCCTAAAATGCTCTCTCTCTCCCATCATCCCCACTTCTTGGTTTCTACAGATTCCTTCAAGACTTAGCTTAAATCCTACCTTGTGCAAGAGCCCTTTCTTGGTCTTTCCAGATGCTAGTGCCTTCCCTTCTGAGATTGCCTTCCATCAACTCTGAATATATCTCACATGCATGTAATTTGGGGGCAACTAGATGGCACAGTGCAGTGGACTTGGAATTAGGAAGATTCATTCATCTTTGTGAATTCAAATCTGACCTCAGACACCTACTAGCTGTGTGACCCTGGGCAAGTCACTGACCCCTGTCTGCTTCGGTTCCTCATCTATAAAATAAGCTGGAGAAGGAAATGGTGAACCGCTTCAGTGTCTCTGCCAACAAAACCACAAATGGAGTCACAAAGAGTTGGATGTGACTTAACAAAAACATGTTATTTACCTGAAAATGTCAACCCTTTGAGAGCAAGCATTGTTTTTACCTTTCTCTGTAGCCCCAGTTTTAACACAGTGCCTGACACATAGTAAATACTCAATAAATGCTTATTGACTGAATATTCTATTCCTTGAGAGCTGTCCATGGCACAAGTACTGTACCCCTGCATGGTTCTCTTGAGGGGTACCTGGAAGGGCTAGGCAACTTCCTTGTTCAAAGTTCTATAATTTTTGAGCAGGAAACCCAACATAGTGGTTCAGAGTTGAGAGATGGAAAGTCCTCTAGACCAGAGCTATCTTGTCATTTGCTAAAACCACAGCCTTACTAAGGTTCAGACCTCTTCATGGGATGGAAGGTGGGGAGAGGGTGAGAACTCAGGCAAGAAGATAAGAGAGATCTGTATTCCTAGGAGCAAGATCAGTGAAATGATGGGACCAGTGAAATGATGTTAAGGAATGGAACCAAAGCATAAATAAAACAATTGTTTTGACTCTGAAATTAATAATAACAATGATAATGATGATGGTGGTGGTAATTATGATGATGACAATAATAAAGAATACCAGTTCCTTTTTGCATGGCATGTCAAGATTTATAAAGCGCTTTACTTACAACAACCCAAATGAGGTCCTTAGTGGATCTCATTTCCCAAGTTCCTAAGCCTAGAGATTCTTTTTTTTTATTTCCCTTTTAGGCAGAAAGAAAACAATTCACAAGGGGAAATAAAGAGAGGGGGCATTTCCTTCCTCCCAGGACCTCTCGTTGATATCTTCCCCTAGAGGCCTCACAAGAGATTTTTGGTTGGCATCTCTGTAATGGACTTATCATTCAGTAATGAGTAATATTGCTATCCCAGGTGTAGCATAGTGCTCAGCACAAGAAAGCATTGAGTAAATAGATAAATTTCCACTCCCACCCCTCCTGCTCCCAGAAGATGAGTTCTTTGCAGAAGAAAGATGAAGAAACTGATGCCTGAACACCAGCCCCAAAGAGAAGCAAGGAAATTATAGGAGAACCAGAGTATTTATATTAGTGGGTAATTATTTAGGTTCATCATCTTTTTAAGTTGGTATAAAGCCCAAGTCATCTGGAATACCCTCTAGTAATTGGGCTGTGAGAAGGTCTTCCTCTGATAGTTTCACTTTCCCCTCCAGGGGTTTACAGAATGGAAGAAAAGCATTACCTTGCTATTTCCTTGATGTCCTCACTGGGTTTCCTACTTGGCATCTTCCATTAACCTCATTTACTGAGGCTTTCCCCAGAGAGATTCCCTGGGAAATGTGAATCACTATCCTCTGAATAGCTGTGTTATAATGTATACAAAGGGCTTTTAGTCCAGGCCAGCACCTCTCAGAAAGGAGCCCTATAGTCTAAGGAGGACCATGTCAGGAGGTATATGGGGACTAGGTAAGTGGTGATAGTCTTATTGTACTCCAAACCTAGTCACACTAGTCCAAGCCTAGGTGACTTGTCCAAGGTCACACAGAAGAGTCAAAATTTAAGCCCAGAATCACAAAATTAACTTACTTCAGAGGTAAATTAATCTAACCCAGACAAAAAAAAAAGTTGCTTATATAATACCCCCAAACAAATTTGCGGTAAAGATATAGTATGGAACAGGGAGATGAAGAAACATGGAGAAAGAAAAAGATTTAATCTTGGTTAATTTAGAATCTCAGAACAATAAAAGGTTGGAGTTGAAGCAGGACTTGGAGATCACCTACTCTACCTCACTGGTTTTACATATAAGGAAACTGAGGCTCAGCAGTGAGAAATGACTTGCCCAAAGTCACATAAATTATTAGTGTTAAAGGTTAGACTAAATCCAATATGTTCAGGCCCCCAGTTCTTTCTGTACTCTGACTGATTACTTATTATTAGCCACAATCAGGGCAAGGACCACATCGTAGGTACATATTTTTAAAGTCATTTCCAGTGCCTTGCCACCTCTGCAGATAGCCAGTGCTTATAAATGTTAGGTAAGTGGGGGCAGCTAGGTGGCCCAGTAGATAAAGCACTGGTCCTGGATTCAGGAGGACCTGAGTTCAAATCCAGCCTCAGACACTTGACACTTACTAGTTGTGTGACCCTGGGCAAGTCACTTAACCCTCACTGCCCAGCCCCCCCCCCAAAAAAAAATGTTAGGTAAGTGAATGAATAAATGAATCACAATTCTATGGTCAGAACAAATTACCTTAACACAAACAAATGCATTCCTAGAGCATACTCCCAGCACCAAAGTGAGGGCCATTTTGGAGAGCCACTCTGTCATCTGCTCCATATATGAAAGGACTGACCTCTTCATGAGTTTTCGCTTGGTGCCCAATGGCCTCCTTTGCCCAACCTCCAAAATTCTCAATGCCTCCCTTAGTAGAATCCACTGTCCATTTTCATGATGGAGTCAATAGAAAAAAATGTAGTCCTCAGAATAGGCCAAGCAAAGCTAGAGTTCAACAAAGGCAGGACAATAGTGGGGACTTATGTATCACTCTAAAATTGACAGAGATAGACATATATCATCTCATCTGAGCCTCACGATCCTATAAGGTGCAGATAAAGAATCTGAGGCTGAGACATTAAGCTACTTGCCCAACTTCACTCAGCTTACCAGTGTAACAGGTTTACAAAAAACCCATAGGGTTTTTGTAAGGCTCAGATGAGTTAACATACACATATGTATAATGGAGATTTGCCTCATTCCATAGGCAAAATATCTGTGAACTTTATAATGATATGCAAACGAAGTTTTATTATGTTAATATATATAATTTATATATATATATGTGTGTGTGTGTGTGTGTGTGTGTGTGTGTGTGTATGTGTGCCATATATATATATATTGTGTCATGATAAGAGTAGTAGTCTTGGAGCCAAGAAGACCTGGGTTGAAATGCTGCCTCAAACACGTACTAGTTGTGTGACCTGTGGCAAGTCAATGCCTCAGCTTCCTTATCTGTAAAATGGAAATAATGATACCTACCCCACAAGATGGTTGTGAAAATCAAATGAGATAATATATATATAAAGTACTTTGCAAACCTGAGAGTGCATTATAGGTTTTAGCTATTGTTGTTGTTGTATATTATTGTTAAAATGACCGACGTAGGGGCAGCTATGTGGCGCAGTGGATAGAGCACCGGCCCTGGAGTCAGGAGGACCTGAGTTCAAATCCGACCTCAGACACTTAACACTTACTAGCTGTGTGACCCTGGGCAAGTCACTTAACCCCAATTGCCTCACTAAAAAAAAAAAAATGACTGACATAGGAATCTCCTACAGATAGAGGTGTCATCTGAGAGTGGCTACAATTTCAGGGAATGAGATCCCTCATGCCAGAGAGAGCTGTTGTTCATGGGCTCCAAAAATGCATGGCTCCTTTGAGTCCAGCAGAGAGCTACACCTATGAGGAACCCCATGAGGTTCCACAAAGGGAAAAAAGGACTTCCAGGACCAGTGATCAAAAGCTATTCCTTGGATACATGTGTGTCTCACTGCCTATGTACTCCACTCTCCCCAGGGACCTTCTGTGTTCATCAGAGAGAGTTCCCTCATTCCCCACATATCAAACATTTTTTTTTTTTTGGTGAGGCAATTGGGGTTAAGTGACTTGCCCAGGGTCACACAGCTAGTAAGTGTTAAGTGTCTCAGGCCAGATTTGAACTCGGGTCCTTCTGAATCCAGGGTCAGTGCTCTATCCACTGCGCCACCTAGCTGCCCCCAAACATTTATTAAGTGCTCACTCTATGTCAGACACTGTGATGATGGTGGTGGTGATTGTGATTGTGATGGTGGTGATAGTGGTGTTGGTAGTGCTGGTAGTGGTGGTGATATAATAGCTAACGTTTATAACAGTTACAAATATGTCAGGAACCTGGCTAAGTGCTTTGCAATTATTATCTCATTTGGTTCCAAGTGTTGGGAATAGAAATACAAACAAAAATAAAGATAATCCTTGACCCTCAAGGAGCTTACATCTTTTTTTTAGTTTTCAACATTTGTTTTCATAAGATTTTTTAGTTCCAATTTTTTCTCCCTTCTTCCCTTCCCTCCCCCCTCCCCAAGACAGAAAGCAATCTGATATAGGTTATATGTGTACAATTACATTAAACATGTTTCTGGGGGCAGCTACGTGGTGCAGTGGATAGAGCACCAGCCCTGGAGTCAGGAGGACCTGAGTTCAAATCCAGGCTCAGACACTTGACACTTACTAGCTGTGTGACCTTGGGCACGTCACTTAACCTCTAAAAAGAAAAAAAGTAGAAATAGTATAGTTCAATTTCCATTCAGATTCTACAATTCTTTTTTTCTGGATGTGGAGAGCATTTTCCTTCCTGAGTCCTTTGGAATTATCTTGGATCATTGTATTGCTGAGAAGAGCTAAGTCTATCACAGTTAATCATCACACAATGCTGCTCTTACTGTGTACAATGTTCTCCTGGTTCCGTTCACTTCAGTTACCATCAGTCCACTTAAGTCTTTCCAGGTTTTTCTGAAATCTGCCTGCTTATTGTTTCTTACAGCACGATAATATTCCATTACTTCGTATACCACAACTTGTTTAGCCATTCTCCAATTGATGGGCATCCCCTCAATTTCCAATTCTTTGCCACCACAAAGAGAGCTGCTATGAATATTTTGGTACATGTTGGTCCTTTTCCCTTTTTTATGATCTCTTTGGGTTACAGACATAGTAGTGGTATTGCTGGGTCAAAGGGTATGTACAGCCCCACAGCCCTTTGGGCATAGTTCCAAATTGCTCTCCAGAATGGTTGGATCAGTTCACAGCTCCACCAACAATGCATTAGTGTTCCAATTTTTCCACAGCTTCTCCATATGACAAATAAAATCTAATGTGTGTGTCCTTACCTGCCCCCCCCCCCCAGTGTTTGGGCCTTAAGCATTTATTAAAGTATATTAGAAGTTAGTAAAGAGAGAACATATGGAGTTCAGAAAGATAGCCAAAGCCTATCTACCCTAGAGTTCAGAATTGACTCCTTCTTCTGCTTCCCTCAGCCACCAACCTGAGGTTCTAGCAGGAAAGAGGCCAGAGCTAAGGAGCCAGCCTCCCTTCCTACTTCCTGTCTCCCTCCTCAGAAGGAGCTGTCCTTTAAGCTGATTGGTTGAGGGTGGTCTCATGTGATGTCATAGTCCACAGCCTCTGAGAATACACCCTCCCCCACTCAGGGCCAGCCAGGTGTGGTCTCTATTTAATCAACCTTAAGTAGGTTCTCAGTCAGTCTCACCCAATTCAATCAATTCCAAATCAATCTTCAGGTGGGGCCCCTGGGCGGCTGCCAAATCCCATTATTTTATCACATCCAACATTTATTATTTTCCTTTCTTGTCATATTAGCCAATCTGATAGGAGTGAGGTGGGGAGCTTACATTCTAGTGGGAGAAGACAATGCATAAAAAAGTATCTGAAAAACATATTTGGGGGAAGTACCTAGCTTCATAGGGGCATTGTGCTAAAGTCCAGAGAGTCAAGAGGGGAGGTGGGAAAGGAGTGAAGTGTGGCTGGCTTGGGAATTTCCTCAAAATGTAGGCTCCTAGAGAAATTCACCCATGGAAGTCATTGCTCGGGGGGGGAGGGGGGCAGAGTGTGCTACATCTGCTTGCCGGAGGAAAGATGAATTCTTCTGTGTGTTGGCAAGCTACCTCCCCTTAGATGCTATATTCCTTTCACTTTGAGGTCCTGAAAACTCAGTTGCTCTCTGCTGACTCCCAAATGAAACCTGCCTCTTTGGGAGAGCTGAGTATCAGATGGAAAATGGCTAGGATGAGGCCATATCAGTTACAACAGAATCAAAGAAGAGTATCACTATTTAATGTAACTCAGGCAAAATGGCTGTGGCATGAAGATGTCCATGTGAATTTTAAATGAAAACAGTCAATACAACAAAATGGAGGGCTTTAATCAGGACAAATGAGTTGTAGCTTAGTGTGTTACACAACAAGGAATGGGGTACCCAAGGAAAGGTCTGGGAACTGGGTTTATCTAGGCTTCTAAGGTGGAGAGAAAGACTAGACTGTAGGTGACAGGGGTTAAGCATCTAACCTTTTCACCATGTAAGTTGTTTTGTATAACAAGCAAAAGTCCATAAAAAAATTGTGGGAATTTCTGGAGGGGGGAGTTTGGGAGATCTACCAAATAATTAGAGGCTGGAAGTGACTGTTTCTTGTCTGCTCCAGGCAATTCACTGGCCTGGGAAAGGTGACCAAGGCAGGGTGATCAGCTTCCCTCAATTCTCTGTCAATTGTGTTTGTTGATTATGTTTATAGTTTTCCTAATGTTGAACCAGCCCAGCATTACTGGTATAAATCCCACCTGGTCATAGTGTATTATCCTGGGGATGAATTGCTGTAATCTCCTTGATAACATTTTATTTAAGATTTTTCATCACTTACTAGCTGTGTGACCTTGGGCAAATCACTTAACCCTCACTGCCCCACCAAAGAAAAACCAAACAAACAAAAAAAACCACGATTTTTGCATAGATATTAGGCAAATTGGTCTATAATTTTCTTTCTCTGTTTTGACCCTGCCTGGTTTAGGTATCAACATAATATTTATGTCATAAAAGGAATTTGGTAGAACTCCTTCTTCAACTATTTTTCCAAATAATTTGTATAGTATTGGAATCAATTGTTCTTTAAATGTTTGGTAGAATTTACTTGTAAACCCAGTGAACTGTGTTTGTCAAAAAAAATGTAGGTTCCTCTATCTCTTCTCTATTTTCACTGGATCCATTTAAGAGCAAATTGTTAACACACTAGAAATTAGCAAATGCTACTAACAAGGGTTTGATTTGTTTTGTAAATTGCCTAGACTTAAGAAAGTGATGGAGAACATGTTAATAATGCAAATTGAACTGAAAAGTTTTTCAGGTACACTTGTTTTTCTGAGAGCAGATTGTTAAACATTTACCAGCATACCTTTGTTTCTGTGTCTCTTTTGAAATGACCAATGTCATCAACTATATATAGCAGCAGTGAAAAGCAGAATATTTCTTATCCCACTGATGCATAGAAGAGAAAAGAAAGAAAAGAGAAAACTCGGGTGGGAGATGGGGAGAGGGGAGGAACATGATAACTGTTTTTAGGTATTTGAAGGTAGGTCATATAAAAATAATAACAGAACTTGTTCTGGTTGGCCCCAGAATTGGTAAAGGTTACAGACAGGTAGATTTAGAGTTAAATATCCTAATTATCCAAGGATAGAAGAAGCTGCCAAGGTAGAAAGTTCCCTTCAGAGGAAATCTTCACATAGATGTGGAAGTAATGTAGGAGGTAAAGAAGGGGTTAACAGACAAACCTAAGACCCGAACTCTAATTTAGATCTGAGTTCCAAAAGAGATTAATGGATAACTTAAGACTTGGGCCCTCATCAAAATCAGGGTCTAGGTTCTTGTTAATTGGTACCCGGAGGTCTGGCTCCTATTAATTACCCCCAATTAATCACTACTCATAACAAAAACACAGAGAGGCAAGTCATAGAGACCTTAACTACAACAAAAACATAAAGAGACAGGTTATAGAAATCCTAACTGATAAATGTTAATAACCAGAAACTAGGCCTAAGAATGAAAAACACAGGGACACTCTGACCTTGGTAAGTTGAGGTAACATGCACAGAAAAGGCCAAATTTGTCCCCAGTTCACCTTATGACATGTAAACCCCAAAAACACACCTCCATGGAGAAAGGTACCCGCCTTGGGGTTGGCTTAAGCCCCCAGGAACTCCAGATTAGGATAGACCCTCCCCTGTACCTCCCTAAAGTGGAGATTATTATAATGAGACTGATCATCAATTTATTCATACTATAAATGTAACTGTCTGTCTTCTCTTTCCCTATTCAAAAGACACCTCCATGGTGCTCTCACTGTGGTCACTCACAGTATTGCAATAAAACTTGGGAAACTGAGTCATTGAGTCTTGTAATTCTTTGGGATGCCTCAGGATCAATCTGATCAATTAAACCCACCCCCACATCAGGATGACTACTTGCCGAGCGTGTTGTAGAAAAGATTCTTTTTTTTCAGGTATGGGACGGATTTCTAAAGTTCCTTCCAACTCCAGTTTTATGATTCTGAATGTTATGAGTTCCTGTGAGTTCTTTGTCTCTTTTTTTTTGGGGGGGGAGGCAATTGGGGTTAAGTGACTTGCCCACAGTCACACAGCTAGTATCAAGTGTCTGAGGTCAGATTTGAACTCAGGTCCTCCTGACTCCAGGGCCGGTGCTCTATCCACTGCGCCACCTAGCTGCCCCGAGTTCTTTGTCTCTTTTGCATTTTCAGTGGAGTGAAATAAAGACTGTCCTTTATCAAATGTATATTTGTCATCTTGAGTGCTTATATGGGATATGGGATCCCCCTTATCCACATCTGAAACTGTACAGAAGCTATATAGATTTCTCAGAGTAAACTCTATGTTGGGGGCACAATAAGTCTAAAACACATTTATCTTTTTAGGGTAGCACTTAGGATAAAACCTCAGTCAGTGTGAATCCAGAGCTTGGGAGGTGCTAGATAGATCAAAGGTTACACTTTGCCATTACTTCGCATCTATTTTGTATTTGATTATTTGTATGCATGTTATTTCTCTCTCCCCCTAGTAAAATGGCCGGTACTATCTTTCTATACCCAGTGCTTTGTACATAAAAGACATGGGGAAAAATTCTTGTTCAATTGAATTACTGAATCATGCTTGAAGAAACAATGGTTTGGTGTAACAAGAGGAAGAGGGAAACAGAGGAATTCCTCCATCTTCCCCAGGTAATAACTTCTTTAAGATATTAATCTTGACTTCTTAGTAAATATTGATTGTTTACTCTGAGCTGAGCCTGTATTAAGCTGTGGGGGAGACAAACACAAAGAAAAGATACCATCTCTGCCTCAAGGCATTGCAGTCCAGCTGCGGAGACAAGATCAAGCAGTTTACGACTAATGCCTACAAGAGACCAGAAGAGGGCGATCTCTCCTCTTTCAGTGCTAGCGGTGGTAAGGTGGGCTTTGAGCTAGGCCTTCATATGTAAACAAACCAGATCATTCTGACCATTCCCTTGGTGGAATAAAATTTATGATGCAGTTACTGTATTTGGGAAGCCCAAAACAGTATAACATTTCCCTTTAAGAGAGAATAACTGCTGAACCAGGGCATCAACCAGTTAGAGAAAATGGTGTTCCATGGGTCACGTATGCCACCTAGTGGTCTCGCTGTAAATTGCAGTTGTTTTATAAAATGCAGAAAACCAATTGTCCTTTAGTTTAAGTCAACAAGTATTTGTTAAGAGCCTGCAATGTTCAGGGCACTGTGCTAGGCAACTGACAGACAGAGACAAAAGCAAAAGAGACCACGTCCAGGAGTTTATATGCGCTATGCATATGCATGCAAATACTGCACCATACATGCAAAGAAATTCAAAATAATTTCAGGAGAGAGAGATAGTGCTAGTAAACCAAACACCGGGATGATATCCATCATAGAATTCGAGAAGGAAGTCATTTTAGAACTATCTGTTTTAATAAATTTCATCATGCAAATTTTGTGCTAATTATTTTTGGTCATAGCAATTCTTGAAGCCCGTCTAGCTATCGTTGCATAAATAAGACTAGGAGGACCAGAATTTATAAATATCTCAAAGGGCCAGGCAAGTTTTTGTGTCAATGGGGCACCTGGTCTTAATTTTTAAGTGACCAGTGGATTCAAGGTACATGCTAAGGGAAACAAAGATAAACTGATTACAGTCTCTGGAACTTACAATCTAATCATCAAAATCAAATTGGGCTAGGGGCAGCTAGGTGGAACAGTGGATAAAGCACCAACCCTGGATTCAGGAGGACCTGAGTTCAAATCCAGCCTCAGACACTTGACACTTACTAACTGTGTGACCCTGGGCAAGTCACTTAACCCTCACTGCCCTGGAAAAAAAAGAGAGAGAGAGAAGAAAAGGAGAGAGCTGGGTCCTCTAAAGAGGAAGAAGTTGCTTCTCATCCCAAGAACATTATAATAAAGCTGCATAAGGGATCTGTGAGAGATCATTCTCTAAGGGGCAGAAGAAGAGAAGAGGAGCAATAGGTAGTTGGTGATTCCCTCCTTGTGAGTACCAAGTCAGGTATTTGTTGGCCTGTTGTCATTTGAGGCCAAGTATCTTAGACATAACAGAGCAGCTCTAAAGACGTTATCAGAATGGATGACAACTACCCCCTTCTGGTGATTCACTAACCTAAAAAGTACTGCCAAGGACTATGAAAACCAATCTCTCTGTCTCTGTCTCCCTCTATATTGCTATATTGCCTATAGCATATGACATTGACTACCTCCTCAACATCAATCTCTCCACAATTTCTTTGGGGAGAATGACAATAAAATCTTACGATGAGATAAGCAGAAAAGGAACAGGCTTGCACACCTCCCTATTTTGATAAGCAGAGAGGGAATGGGCAGCTTTGCTAGGAGCTGAAAGGGGTCACAGGACAAGTCCTTGCCCTCCAAGCGGGTCTTCAGGACATACCTTTCACCAGCCGCTCCCAATTGCTTCTTGCAACTTTCACCCTGTTTGTTAGGATGTCCTCCTCCATCCTGCTTGCCTTGCTTCCTGATTCTTCTACCCACAAGACCTTTCCCAAGGTCAGGCCATTGACACACTGGGCTGTCTGCCCTCAAGTCAACTCGAGGTCCTTTGGATCTTAGGGAATGCCAGGGAGAGAAACTGTCAGCCAGAAGGTGGTCTGTCTCCCCTTGCTCCCTGGCCAAACCTTTTGGGAGGAACTCTGAAGGTGGGTTCCACTGAGTACTAGCATGCCAGATTTCTCACAAGAAGAAGACAGAAGAATTTTCTTTTCCTCCCTAATGAAAGAGATGTCATGCTTGGGTAGGGAACACCTCTGGCTTAGGATTTCTGACCAAACACAACTAGAACCTACTGTCTGATCTCTTACACCTTCGGGAAAGGTTTTTGCATTAAGAAATCAGGCTGGTTCCTAGTACAAGCAGGAAATCGCCAGAACACAGGCCAGAGCATGGCACAGTGGAAAGGCAGCTACCTCTCAAGTCAAAAAACTTGGGTGTTCAAATCCCCCCTCTGATGCTTACTAACTAGATGACCTCTTCCTTAGCCACTGTATCTAAATCTGGATAATGAGATTTTTTTTTTTTTAGTGACGCAATTGGGGTTAAGTGACTTGCCCAAGGTCACACAGCTAGTAAGTGTTAAGTGTCTGAGGCCGGATTTGAACTCAGGTACTCCTGACTCCAGGGCTGGTCCTCTATCCACTGTGCCACCTAGCTGCCCCTGGATAATGAGATTTTTAACATCTCATCCAAAAGAAAACTGATCATCTTTCTCCCCAAACCCTCCCTGCTTCCAAACTTCCCTATTTCTGCTGTAGATTTGTAACCTCAACTTGGTGTTATCCTGGACTTCTCATTCTCTCATCCAACTCTTGTTTCTACCTCCACAACATCCCTTACACCCACCCCCTTCTCTCCACTCACACAAGCACCAGTCCTGGATTCAGGAGGACCTGAATTCAAATCTGTCCTCAGACACTTGACACTTACTAGTTGTGTGACCCTGGGCAAGTCACTTAACTCCCATTTGTCCCAAAGGGAAAAAAAAGAAAATATGTATTAATGAGGAGTCAACTATCAGGTATTTACTGTATGTCTGAAGCTCCAGAATATGGGTAGTTTTGATTTATAAGTATAAATGAAATGTTAACTGTTAGGGAAACATCAGGAAAGATATTCAAGTCTAAGTTGTGGTTAGTGAAATTTTGCTATTTAAGTTAAAATTCCTGAGACTGTAACTTACTATTAATTTGAGTTTTGGTTACAGAGATAGGTGTATTGTCATGAAGTCAATAATTTTTTTAAATGGCATGTGCTGCAGTCTGTGCCTGAGAAAAGTTTGGGGATGACTTTACCTAGTCCAAGGTAGGATCCTCATGACCCTATTTCCCCAGTGTCCTATTTTCCTTTCTGAAAAGGAAAATTCCCTTTTGGTTAATCCCAAGCCTTGCTTTTAATACCCTGTGAATACATGATTGGCTGTCAGATATGACTCATGCCTGGAATCAAACAGAGCTAAGGGAATTTTTCCCTGTTATATGACATCATTACAACTATGTCCCTCTGTTCCTTTTATAGAAAATTTCTACAATCAAGAAGTTTTGTAAGTGTAATACTAAATCTATTAAGTAATAAATTAATGCTGGAACATCTCTGAGTTACTATTATAAGATGCAAGTATGAACATTTTACAATTTTAATTTGTATTTCTGGTCAAAGTATAATATAGATATGATATCCTCTAAGGGGGAAATGATTAGGCAAAATAATAAGACAAAGATGTAATATAAAAGTTTTCTAATTAAATGGAACAGTAAATTTTGAGAAAAGCAACATGATTAGACTGTTGTTTTTTCTGAGAACTATACACAGACATATATGATTGGCTTCCAAATGTATCTATCATGAAAATTCAGGTTTTGAATATGTTTTAGTACTAAGTTCACAAAATTGGATTAAAGATTTATTAATTAAGGATTAACTGGATTTTACACATAAATTGTATTGATGATGGTAAAGAAAGAGAAATTATTTTCCCTTTTTAAAAGTATCTGGGGCAGCTAGGTGGTGCAGTGGATAAAGCACCGGCTCTGGATTCAGGAAGACCTGAGTTCAAATTTGACACTTACTAGCTTGACACTTCCTAGCTGGGTAAGTCACTTAACCCTCATTGCCTGCCCCCCCCCCAAAAAAAAGCATCTGATATTATTAGAAGGCAGGAGAATTCATTTTACAGTTGGGCCCTCATAAACTTTTGAAAGGTTTTTATATCAGGTACAGGATTTAGTAAGGATAGAAACAGCAAATGGAATATATAAACTGAAATTCTCTGAAGTTTCAAAACTGGAGAATCAAATTTAATTGATTCTACCAAATTATATTGTCTTGTTACTAGCAGAATTATCTAGGAATCTCTAGGTTTGAAACCAGAAAAGCAGATCCCCCCTTTCAGAGCTGTCCTGAGAATAAAGCCTATTGTCTCAGAAATATCTAAGGACCAGATAAGTATATGAGACATTTGGGACTCAAAATATGTTGGTTAACTGGATATTAAAAATGGGTTGTCAGAAGAACATTGTACACAGCAACAGCAGCATTGTGTGATAATCAACTGATAGACTTACCTCTTCTCAACAATACAATGATCCAAGACAATTCCAAAGGATTCATGATAGAAAATGCTCTCCACATCCAGAAAAAAACTGTGAAATCTGAATGCAGATTGAACCATACTATTTTTTTTTTGCTTTCCCCCCTTTTTGAGGTTTTTCCCTTTTGTTCTGATTCTTTTTTTTCACAACATGACTAATGCGGAAATTTGTTTAATGTGATTGTACATACATAACCTATATCAGATTGCTTTGTCTTGGGGAGGGTAGAGGGAAGGGAGAGAGGGAGGAAAAATTGGAACTCAAAATGTTATAAAAACAA
Source organism: Dromiciops gliroides (assembly GCF_019393635.1). NCBI lineage: Eukaryota > Metazoa > Chordata > Mammalia > Microbiotheria > Microbiotheriidae > Dromiciops > Dromiciops gliroides. Next base: position 604,699,470 of record NC_057862.1, on the reverse strand, counting down.
ATGTTGGGGCAGCTAGATGGCGCAGTGGATAGAGCACCGGCCTTGGAGTCAGGAGTACCTGAATTCAAATCCGGCTTCAGACACTTAACACTCACTAACTGTATGACCCTGGGCAAGTCACTTAACCCCAATTGCCTCACTAAAAAACAAAACAAAACAAACAAACAAAAAAACAAATGTTGAAAACTATCTTTACATGTAACTGGAAAAAAAATAAAATACTATTAAGATTGGGAAAAAAAAGAATGGGTTATTAGGTTACAAGGAGACTTGATGTTAGTTAACATTGGTGATAATTATTGTATTGCTTTGGTTTTTTGTTTCAAGATGTTTTATGACTGTCTCTTGGTTACCTTGGTGACATGTAAATCTCCCCTCTCAAAACTTGCCCTTTAAGAAGTTTTCTCTGTAATCTGACATTAATGTAACTATGATTATGAATTTATGAAAAATCTTATTGTATTTTTTATCCTAGCCCTGCGTGGCTAGGAAACTGGACCATTCCTGCGCCATTGATCATTGTTTCCAAGGGCTACAAGCAGGTCCTTCTGACCACTCTCACAACTACCAAATTTATGGGTATGTACTCCCGGATCATCTGAAGAAAGCCCCTCCTCCTGAGTGAATGGCAGAACCCTCCAGGGACCTCCAGGTTCGTCTAGTATGGACCCAGAATAAGCCTCCATCGAGATGAGACAGCTGTCCCAAGATTCCAGATGAGGGCTGAATATACCGTCCTAGTTAGGTTTTGTTTTGTTTTCTCTTCTTCCCTTTTGTTATGAGCCTAACCACCAGGGCCCTGATTCAAGTGTGTGTTGGCATTTCCCTCACTCCCTCCCCCTGCTTGCAAGCAAACAATGGCTAGCAATGATACCTGGGACACCTTTCCCTAGTAGATGCCCCCCTCAAGGAACTGACCCCCTCATCAACATCTCATCCTGACCCAACTGGCCTCTTGTGGTTATTGGCCAGAAGGGTAAAGGCTCTGTCAGACCCCCTCCCTTTGGCTAAAAAGGGGAAATGACAAAATATAACCTAGACCCTGTTTTCCAGAGCTAAGGCCCAGCAAGCAAGCTGTCCCCTGAGCTTGGCAGGACAGCAATCCTTTGAGATCACCCTCTGAATCATCTCACCCTCTGGGCTAGTCACACAATCCACTAGGTGTTCTCTGATCAAAGACAAGCACTGGACAAAGTTGGAACGTCCTGCTATGAATCAAACTTGTCGCGTGCTTGCTGCTTCCTCATCGTCAGGGCTACAGCTCACTGGGCAGCCACTAGCATAGGTATTGAGATCTCCCCACACTGCCTCTGGGGTCCCCCACTAGGGATGGGATCCTGGCACATGTGTCTATAGTTCCTCCTTGCTTGCAAGCCTTTTTCCTCACTCTGAAAAGAAAACTTTAATTCCTGATTTTTTTTTTTTGCAGGGCAGTGGGGGTTAAGTGATTTGCCCAGGGTCACACAGCTAGTGTCAAGTGTCTGATGCTGGATTTGAACTCAGGTCCTCCTGAATCCAGGGCTGGTGCTTTATCCACTGCGCCACCTAGCTGCCCTAATTCCTGATTTTACTGTCTCCGGCCTGCTCTGTTCACCTCTGGCCATTCACAGGTTAGAGGTGGGTTCTGATCCGGTTGACAAAGGTGCCTAGCTATTATCATTATTATGAAACCACTTTCATTTTCCTTCCTTCTTCCAGGGTTACAGTAGCACAGATGAGCCCCCTCCCCATCGTTACTCCCCTCTTTCTCTGCCCCCTTGCCAGCCCTCCCTCCAACCCTACACACACTTTGTCAGATCGTTCTTATTTCCCTTGGCTGGCACACCGAACCCTGAGTGGGTCTCCTTAGACCTTAAGCTTCCCCTCAGTTAGAACACTAATAAAGCCAATGTTTCAAGCAGCATTGGCCCAGTTTAGGAATGAACAGCCTCTTTTAAGTTCCCAACCCAATTTTCAAAGCCAGGTCCTCAGATCCCAAAGCCAATCTTTGTCTCTTGCCCTCTATAGGGCTGTTTCCTCGAGTACTAAACAAAAGTAGGTTAGATGTTGTTTAGGGTCCCTTCCAGCTAACACTGCATGATTCAATCATTCCGTTAGGCAATTCAGAAGCTATTTATTAGATGCATACTCTATGCCTGGCAATGGGCTAGGAGGCACTCTCTATTTTCTAAGAATTGCACAAAAGCTTGTTGGATCAGAAGAGGCCCAAGATAACAAGGTTTTTGTTTGATTTTTTTTTTGTTTTGCTCAATAGACAACACCTTTGTTCTTGGTCAAAAAGAACAACTATGACTTCTTCAGTCAGTCCATAAACATTACTCTGTGCCAAGCAATGTACTAAGCTCTGGGGTTACAAAAAACCAGCAAACCAAAACAAAACACTTAAGACAGTCCCTACCCTCAAGGAACTCACAATCTCATGGGGGGAGGACAACACATAAAAAGATCCAGTTCTGGGGCATGATGAGGTGCTGCAGCTGGGGTAGGAAAATGATCTGAAGAAGTGGGTTACAGACTGGATTTCATCATCTTGTAGAATGAGTTTTTGGAAATCCAAACGAAATACTAAACTGCTTCTCCACTGGCAAAGTGAAATGTGTCACTTGGAAAATGCCAGCAAATCCGACACTTTCTGCCTGGGCCCTGGAAAGCTTTCGGCAAATGAAGTTGGCCAGTTCCAGTGTCTGGCAACAAAAGCTATCAGGCCCCGGGTGAAAAAGCTTTGCATTCTGCTCTTGGGAATGTCGTAATATGCTTAATATGCTTAACTTGGCCAGTGAAGCAGGCATCAAAAAGTCACTTAATTGCTAAGAAAAAGAAATGGCTAAAAATGGAGAATGACTTCCAAAGTGAAGTCGGTGTGGTCCTTGAATGGTAGTTGAGAACTTCATTTGAGAAAGCACCCTGATTGGGGCTAGTTTTGCCCAACCAGACCGGCGGAAGGATGCAGTTCTTTAAGGATTACTCAGGTGCTTTCTTGGACAACCTACAGGGGTGAGTTGGTATTATTATTCTCATTTTACAAATGGGGAAAGAGAGGCTCAGAGAAGCGAGTCAGTCCATAAATATGGAACGTGAACCCAGGTCTTTTGAATATAAACCCACGGCTCTTCCTACTATTCCCTGGGGTACCCCTGGATATAAAATGATAAAAATCAGCCCAAGATCAAAAGGAGCAAGAAATATGTGCTCAGGAAATCCTCCACTCTCCCATCGCTCAATTTCATCATTTTTATTACTCATATATCCAGAATAATCCATTATACAAATCTTTCAAAATAACTAGATATTACAAGAATAGTTTACAACTTAGCTCTGATTGCACAAACACTCGACACAGGAAACCATTTTTACGAATACATTTGTTTTCTCTCAAGAATACTTTAATACAGAAAATAGGTCTTTGAACATCTTAGAGCACATTTCAGTAATCAGAGATTCCTTTCCTATTAGTTATGAAAATGACATCTCGTTTCAGGTTTTCTAATGCCATTTAACACAGTATGTCGATCACATCCAAACTTGTACTGAGACAGTGCTTTTTGTCTCAGAGATGTTGTCTTACTTTTCAAATACTGTTGAGTCTACAAAGTTCAAAGGACTTTCGGCCTTTTGTACTGATCTGAAAGAATTCAAGTATTCTTTTGATTAGGAGAGCTCTATTTCAACAGCTTTCCTTCTGAAAACCTATTCTGAATGTTAAGGTGTCTCACTAACCCTTAACTGGCAGCATTCTTGTTTTCATTCTGATGAAGGTTATATTTATGTAGAACTTTATTTTATGCCCCATGACCAGGTAGAGTTTTTTGCATTCTACCTACAGCTTCTACACCATAAAATGGAACTCCAGAAACTAATGTTAAATACAAACATTAAGAAAGTTAATATTTTTGACATCGTTTGGAGCAAAGAACCACATTACATTCATTCAAGGTCTCATTCAAGGTCTCCCCCCGGGTTGAAAATGATGTTTAAAAAAAAAAATAATAGCAAAAAAAGTATAGGGATGTGGCAGTAGTCCTGTAAAATATTGAAAGACTGAAAAGCGTAAATGCTGAGGTCAACATAGGGGGTTATATACACCCAAATCAAAACTGTTTTCATCAACAGGCTCTACTGACAGTTGAGTTCAGTATTTGGCAAACATTCCTTTCTAATGTTTGTAGCTATAAACAGCCTTGCAAACAGCCACCTGCCCACAGCAAGCAACTCTCTGTACTGGGCAAGCCACAAAGAACACTGATTACATGAAAACCGATGGGGTAAATATTCGGCTGAGATTATGTGTCTGGGACACTATTTATTTCCTAGGCCACGTGAAGTTTCCCTGGCTACATGAAAGAAGTATTCATTTGACAAGATTTTCGGATAACATTAATAAAACCAAGAGTCAGGTAGTATCCTACATTCAAAACCGAGATTCTAAGCACCCCCCTCAATGACATACCACATTCTCCAAAAGTGCCTGTCTGTTAAGAAGTTAAACATCAATTCAGAAGTGGGATGCAGTGCCATCATTTTTGAGTCACAGCTCCCAAAAAGTTTCTATTTTTCCTCCGAAGTAACAAGTTGCTACAGGTCGCATCCTATAGCACTGAAGTTGGAAAAGCACAACTACTTTGCAATATGGCAAGCATTCAATCACATTATACTGGGTCACATTTGCATATAACTAGAGGACTGTCAGCAGATTTTTATTCCAGTGATTTTGCAAATTCAGCATAGTCAATGTAGCCGTCATTGTTCTTGTCATCATCCTTTAAAACATCATCTATCAAGTTCATCAGTTCTTCTTCCTTCATGGCTGGTGCCTGCTCCCCTCCTTCCTGTGAAACATAATCAGGTGTCAGTGAATAGCCCAGTCATGCTAAATCCCAGGGGGTGAAATAAGGAGAGGAGAGGTACAAAACTCATGCCAACAAACATCTGTCCCAACATGATGAAAAACACATTATGGTGGTACCAGGATTCAAGGAGATGACTAGGAAACACCATGCAGTAACCAGACTCTACTTCATCGTGTCATTTATTCATTTCTGGCATTTCAACAGTGTAGGGAATTAGCAGAATGAAGCAGATTGGTAATTCATCAGAACATGGCTTAGCTGCCAGGAGAGTGAAGTCTCACGAAAAATGGGGCTCAGAAACGGGGCTTCAACTCAGCTCTTCTGGCCCCCCAGAATGACTATCTGCCTGGTTATGTTGCCCCTCATTTAACAAAAATAAATCTTAGAAACAACTCAGAATTATTTATCCATGAAGAAAGCAGCAACAGCCTGAATAAGCCCTTATTTAGGAAAACTCCTGGAAAAATATGAGCTTTTCCCTGTCCCACAGACACAGCGCCTGAGAGCTATAGCAGACGCTCCTGAGGTGGAGGGGGTGAATGATGTGACACCAACCCATGGCCATTACTGGGGAAACAACTCATGGAGGAAGTGCCCCAATGAGGGGAGGTCAGAGTGAGCGTTTGCTATGGACACCACAGTGACCCATCCCAGATGCTCACTTCACCTATGTGAAACCATGGGGCCACAGGGGGAAGGGGAGTAAGATTATAGCCACGCAAGAGGGAAGTGGCATCAGAGAAAACCTGGGTGATGTTTAACATGGAGCTTGTTCCCAATACTTCTATAAATAGCTCACAGCAGGTCAATGTTTACAAGTCTTGTGGATTCTTCCTTCAAAATACTCCCTACAGCCATCCCATCTTTCCATTTCCAGTCACCACGTTAGCCCCAGCCCTAATCCATTGCCCAGCCCACCCCAAACATCTAGACTGCTGCAACAGCCTAACTGGTCTCACTGTCTTGTCTTCTCTTTCCAATCCATCCTGCCCACCAGTACAGATCCATCTTCCTAAAACACTGCTTCAGGCCATCTCCTTGCTCAAAACTCTTCAAGGCTTCTCATCACCAAGAGGATAACAACGAAAATCCTTAGCTTGGTATATCCATAATCTGATCCCAGCTTACATTTCCAATATGGAAACCTCTCTATCCTACCAAACATACCTTGTGTCTTCTTGCCTCCATACCTTGTTACAGATACCCTTCTACCTGAAAGGAATATCTTCTCCATTCTCTAAATTCTACCTATCAATGGAAGCCTAAGAAATCCCACATCCTCCAAGTAGTTTTCCCTGACTATCTCATGCCATCATCCCCTTCTCCTCTAAATGTCTCATCTGACAGAGCACATGTTGCCTTAAATTGTTATTTTTTTTAATGTGGCTACATCTTATTTCCCCAATTAGATTCCAAACCATACATACTTGAATCTCCAATAGGTTCTAGGAGAGTGATGAGAATACAGTAGGCTCTCATAAGCATAGGAGGCTTGAATTATAATGCAAAACAGTCTAGGTCCTTTCCTGGTAGATTTACACATCTAGTAATGTTAGGGGCCAGCAAATGCAAATTAGATGTCAGCAGGCTGTGGCTCTGCCCCTATTCTGCCATCTACCAGTCCTAGTGCCAAACTTTTCTAGACCTCAGTTCCTCATTCTATTCAGCAAGCATTTATTAATTACCTCCACTATGCATGTACAAGGCCCTAGAGATACAAAAAACAAAACAAGTGACTCCCCTATTAAAATGCAGGCTGAACTAGATGATCTCTAAAGGGCCTTTCCTTCCTGATATTTTAGAATTCCTCAATGTTAAGAAACTCCCAGGGCAGCTAGGTGGCGCAGTAGATAGAGCACCAGCCCTGGATTCAGGAGACCCGAGTTCAAATCCGGCCTCAGACACTTGACATTTACTAGCTGTGTGACCCTGAGAAGTCACTTAACCGTCATTTCCCTGCCAAAAATTAAAAGGAAAAAAAAAAAGAAACTCCCCCAGATGCTGACCATGAATTTTCTAATTTTTTTTAATTAGTATCTACATTAAATTTAAATTGGCATCTAAAACCAACGATCTGTGGCAGTGATTGGGACTGGATGATACAGAAAATCCCAAACCATCATGTTGGCCTGGAGTCAACTTATTCTACTTCCAGACCATTTTTCCCCCCTGAAAGGTGCTATCAAAAGGTGCATTTGAATTGATATGTGTTAGGTTAAAAAAAAATCCTCTAGGAAGGGAAGCTAGGTGGAGCAGTGGATAAAGCACCAGCCCTGGATTCAGGAGAACCTGGGTTTATATCTGGCCTCAGACACTTGACACTAGCTGTGTTGACCCTGGGCAAGTCACTTAACCCTCATTGCCCTGCAAAATAAATAAATAAATAAATAAATCCTCTAGTCTGTCCTCTATGGGAGGGGCAAGGGAACCAGGAAGAAAAACTAAGAGTAGTAGGGAATGACAGGAAAGTCATGAAATTATGAGGATCATCTTGTCCAACCCCTATCTGAAAAAAAGGACCCCTTCTCTAACACCCTGTAACGATTGGAATAACGCCACCTGCTGGATACTTACTGTAGAGGAGTTCTGCCCATGAAGGGAAGGTCTTTGAGGGCAAGACCAGGAGTCAGGAAGTGACGCGGGCTAGTGGGAGGAGGAAGGAAGAGACTGGCGCTCAGGCTCGCGCTCTTTCCTCTGGACTCTGGTGGAGAAGGGAGCTAAATATGTGCTCTCCCTTTAATAGATAGAAATCTAGGCCTTTTTCTCTCTCTTTACCAAATTCTTATTCTCCTTAATAAATGCTTAAAAGTCTAACTCTTGCTAAAGCTTATAATTGATTGGCGACCACTCATTAGATATTTTAGACAGTTTAGCTAGAATTTTACCCCTTAACAGATGGCTGACCACGAAGAGGAAAGCTAACCCTCAGTCTTCTTCTGATCTTCTGGTTGGGTAAGAAATTTCCCCTCCCTCTCCCTTTAACTGCTAAGTACTGGCGTACTGGCTGTGTTTTCCTTCAAATTTTTTCGAATGGACCTTTTAAACTCCCTAATTACCCTATTTTTGATTTTAGTCTGTTTAACCAGACAAATGGGAGATAAGATCATGTTAATGCTTTGTTTTTGTGGATTTTCTATTTTTTTTTTTATTTTTGTTAAAAGAGCCAGCAATTTACTCACACAAAGAAATATCTCTCCCTCTCCCAACCATGCTTTTTCAGAGAAACCTGAAGAGATTCCCGCAGCTTTTCCCAATTCTAACACTAATTGTTGCTCTAATTTTGCAAGCCTGGAGGCAAAGACCCACCCTCTAGAAGCTTTTAATCCCCTAGCGCCTGGAGGCCAAGTGGGGGAAGAGGAATCCAGGCCTGAGTTCAAAATCAAGTCTGATTCAAATTGCTCTGGTCCCTCCCCTCCTCTCCAGACCCCACCCTCTACTCCTCCTATGGCCAAGCCCATAGCTTCCCCTGCCTGGGAAGTCCAGAGATCTGATGCGCATGCTCAACTTTCTCTAACTACATTTGCAGCTTCAGGCTCAGCCCTTCCCCAGCCTGGATGTGCTTCTGAGAGAAGCTTAGAAAGCCCTTTAAATTCCACATATGCCCGTTTTGTTCATAATTTTGCTAACCTGCTTTTGTCTTTAATTAGTAATCTTATAAAGCATTTGTATGGTGAAAAGACTGACAGACAATATAGAGGGGTTAAAGAAGAAAAACTTAAGCTGAATAAGAATGACAATCACCATAGTTCAAGACTCCGCTTCTTTTGCCATGGAAGGGTATATATTTTACAGAAATGTGGAAGTAAACAGCAAGATATTGATATGAGTATTGGGGATTTTAGATATCGGAATCAAAAGTGTTCTGAATTCACTCAGAGTAATAGTATCAGTTCAGAGGTTACATAGGATTTCTATGCTATTACATATGCATTTTGAAATTAATGGTATGGGTTTATTTTCATAGAGATTTTCATGCATTTGAGATTGTGTTTTATACTTAGTTTTTAAAACAAGGAGAATATTTGTAAAAGCTTTTAATAGTCATGTGATCAAGTTTATATTTTATAATACTCTTATTAATATTAAGTTCATGTTCATATAGATTTCCTTAGTTTGAATTTCACTGTCTTTTATTGTTCCATGTGTATTTTCTTCTATTCATTTATCTAATTTTGAAAAAATTGCAAGATGGTTTTGATTTCATAATACAGTGTTAATTCTAGGAGTATTGTGCTCCCATATTCTGAGTTGTTTGTTTTTGTTATTTTTTCTCAACTGATTATTTGATCAAACTCTTTAAAGCATTTCCCTAGCAAATTGTTTGCCATGGCAAGTGTAAATTGATTCTAGAAGTATTATTTTTGATAAGCATATTCCAAAAAAAAAAAAAAAAGAGGGGAACATTTGTAAAAGTTGTCTTTGAGATTGTGTTGTGCTTTAACTTGTATTTAAATATGTTCAGATTTTTCAAAAAAGTAATTGTATGCTAAGTAAAAAAAAAGGTATTATTTGAAATTGTTGCATAATTATATATTATATTCTGAGTCAAGATGTATTCACATTTTTTGCAATCATTTATTATCCTCAATTTTTAAATCCATATGAGACTTGGATTATGGGAACTTATCATTTAAGACATTAATTGCCTTTATTCTGAGTTATCAGATGCCAGTTGGCCAAGATGCCATCCAATCACAAGAGGAATACATGCAAGAGCAGACACTGAACTGTCACATGAGGGGAGACATGCATGAAGTCAAGGTATGGCCAAGGGAACGGCTTTTGACAAATGTTGAGGTTGGATTCTCTTGGTTTAATATTTTATTTTATTTTTCCCCACAATATTGTACAGATGGCTGGAAGTATTGATCCCACCCATCTCACTTCTACACCTGGCTTCTATGCTCCCTCCTATATGCCTGATGCCATGGACCATCTCAATCCCATGCATCTGATTAAGTCTGACTCAGTTTCCTCCAATATGTTCGGTGGCATGGACGTATATTCCATCCACCTATTTTAAGCCTGGCATACTGTATGGGCAGTACATATTGCTCAAGTGTGGGAATGTTCATATCCCATCATTTCTCTGTTCTTTTATGGTAACCCCCATAATTATCTCAGGTGTCATGATAAATAACAGTGTTGAATTTGGCCTTGACATCTGTTACTAATTATATTAGATTTTAAAATTTCTCATAATGGCATGAGGATAATTAGGCAGATGATGCAAAAAGTGATGAAACAGATAAAAATTATTTTTAATAATTAATATTGCAGCAATTGTCTTCTCAATTACCCTCCATAAGGGGGGGACTATAGTAATATTATAATTTTAAAGAATGTTTCAATTTTTGTTTTATTATATGTTTCATGTGTAACAACTAAGATTCTGTATTCCCTTAGACATGTTTTTGAGAACTTTCATTGTTTGATTTTATTATTGACAAAGCTATTTTAAAGTTGTGTTAAGCTCAATTTTGTAGGAAATTTTCCTGGCTGATTACCAGCATCCATACCTCAACCCCTGAAAAGACTTCCATTCCATGACTACACCTAGAGGACATCTGAGAAAAGACTTTCAGAGACTTTAAATGAACAGTTTTGATTTGTTGTTTTTGTTGTTTTTTTCTCTTTCTGTTATAATATACACCATCTGTAACATGTATTCTCTGGAGAGGCCCTCCCTTTGCAAGACTAATGTCAAAGCGTCGGTTCATGAGGACAAAAAAAATCGCCCCTCTGGACAAAACTTTCCTCTCTTCCTTTTCTATATTGTTGTTCACATATTATTAGTTAGCAATAGTTATCATATTGTTTTTACTGTTCCGTCAAGGAAACATTTTGTTTCTTGAGGAACAACAGGGGGGACTGTAATGATTGGAATAACGCCACCTGCTGGATACTTACTGTAGAGGAGTTCTGCCCATGAAGGGAAGGTCTTTGAGGGCAAGACCAGGAGTCAGGAAGTGACGCGGGCTAGTGGGAGGAGGAAGGAAGAGACTGGCGCTCAGTCTCGCTCGCTTTTCCTCTGGACTCTGGTGGAGAAGGGAGCTAAATATGTGCTCTCCCTTTAATAGATAGAAATCTAGGCCTTTTTCTCTCTCTTTACCAAATTCTTATTCTCCTTAATAAATGCTTAAAAGTCTAACTCTTGCTAAAGCTTATAATTTATTGGCGACCACTCATTAGATATTTTAGACAGTTTAGCTAGAATTTTAGCCCTTAACAACCCCCTGTAAGTGGTTCTCCTGCCTTTTCCTGGGAGATCCAGCCCCCAAACACACACACACACACACACACACACACACGCCTCCTAAGGGTGTCTGTATAGCTCTAATTGGAAGACATCACCTCTAGATATACCTTTTGAGTACTTCCATTCATTTCTTCTGGTTCTTCCTTCTGAGACAAAAGAGAAGGCATCTTATGACTCTCCCATTTGGTGGCAAATATAATGTCTCCCCTGAGTCTTCTCTGCTCCAGGCTAAACACCCTTAGTTCTTCTATGGTATTGATCTGAGGTCCTTTTCTATCCTGAGCACGCCTCAGGCTACTCTCACATTTATCAATGTCCTTCTACAAATGTGGTGCCCAGAAGTGAACACAATTCTCCAGGTAGAAGCTACAAGGTAACGAGGCCCTTGCTACAGAAGAGCTGAAGGTCACATCAGTAACGTATTCCCAGGATTACCAAGGGACCTTTTCACACGGGCATAGCCTCCTGTGTGGTTTTCTCACTCACCTCCTTGTGGACGTGAGAGATAGCAGTAGCGAGTTCTAAGCCATCGAGCAAATTATTGCCATCGTAGTCATGCATCTTGAAGTAATGGAGCTGCAGCTCCTGTGGAGACATCTCCGACTCTGTTTTCTCAATGACACCCTCTAGATGTTCCATGATGTGCCTAAAAACCAACAGTCAGACTGAGACCGCTGCAAAGGCTTATGGCGACTTCAATCAGCTCGAACTGTCGCAAAGGAGGAACCCAGGAGTAATCGGGTCTGGCTGCAATCATGACTTAAAGCTCAGGCCTTTTATCAGAGCAGCAAACAGTAATGGAAGCCTGGCTGAAGTGACCTGAGCCACCCCAGGACAAGGAAGATTTAAGGGGGAAGACAACGCTGTAAGGTTATTTCTCATACACCAAGGGAAAAGACATGGCAATGCAGGGAGAGAGGATATGTAGGCACCAGTTGTGGCTGTCCCATTAACTCACTTAACTTCTCTGGGCCTCAGTTTCCCCACTCATGTGGCTGGCGATAGTAACCAACATGACTTACCCACCTCCCAGGGTTTGCTGCTTGGATCAAATGAAATCAGGGATTGGAATATGCTTTAGGAAAAAATCACGTCCTGTTGCAGCTGCAGCTGCCACTGGCCAGGCACAATCTCCAGCGCCTGGCAGCCCCCACAACACGTACTCTTTGTCCTGCACCATGTTCTTATCCAGGCGAACTCCAGCATGGCCATCCACGTGCTCTTCTGCCCCAGCCCTCAGGGTGCCAAATGCCCCAAGGAGGCAGCACAGGAGAGTGGCTCTAAGCATCCTTGGGGAGCTTATGTCCATATCTAGTAAGAGGAAATACAGAGGGTGATAATGACAACTAAAGTTCCCATAAAGATTTGCATTCTAGTCATCGCTCCTGCTAATTCAAAGAAGCAACCTGGTACCTGGCCCACTGGACTTGGGGGAAGGGGACGTGAGGAGGGGTCCTAGGTCTGCCTCCAGCTCAATGTGTGACTTTAGACTATTTCTTATCTGTCCAATGGGGCCTCATAACCCCTGGCCTGCCTGTCTCACCAGGCTGCTAGGATGATTTAAAGAATGGCACAACAGATGTGAAGGGATTAAGTGCTATGGAGATGGAGTACCCTGGAAGCCTGGCACAGTATGACCTGCCAAGAAGTCACAGTTTACAACAATTAAAGGCAAAAAGTCCCAGGCCTTTGCTGACTCAACCATCTGGTCTGGAGGCAGCAGGTAAATAAATAACCAAAGCGGGAGAACAGCTTGCAAAGTGCAAAGGCCCAATGGACACAATAACTGGGGAGGAGGTGGGCAGCAGGTCCTACTGAGACTCCCTGATACAGACCATCCACGTGGCCAGCGGGAGTCCATAAACCTTTGGGTTATAGCATAGGCTGGTGCAGTGGAATGCTCCCCAAACTCAGCAAGGGGGAGGGGAGGGGCGTCTGGAACCATTCCTTCTCCCATCTCTTGCAAAGAACAGCTGTCATCCAAAGGGCACTGTCATTGGCTCACCTCATCCCCAGCCTCCCAAAAATGCCATTGGCATATACTCCAAGGAGGTCAATAACATCGAGGAAAGTCCCAGGGATAAGACACCATTCAGAGCAGCTGGCAACAAAGTGACTGGAGGAGGGCAGGGGGACATAATGGAAGAGCCTTACACTGGATGTGAGAAGTTAACAAAGACGTGGAATTCTGAGGAATGTGGAAAGACGTGTATGAAGTGACAGAGATGCAGAACAAGGAAATCAGAACTGGGAGAACACATACCATGATGTAAATAGCACAGATGACAACAACACTAAAGGGCAGCTAAACTCCAATAATTACAGTGGAACAATCTTGATTCCAAGAACAGATGAAAAGGACACATCCCTGACCTGTCTGGGGAGGGGTCAAGTGGGGGAATGCAGGGAACTAAGATTTCATGCTTCGTCAGTTTGTTTTGCAGAACTGGTTTTCTTTGTTTTAAGGAGGTTCGATGTAGAGTGGAGGAAACATTCAAGGACATAACTGATGTTAAAACAAAGTTGTCAACCAAAAAGAGGAGGGGAAAGTGGAGGGTTGGTATCATTCTTGGCAGCAATGCCCCAGCACTCCCCAGAGAGGCACTCATTTGGACAGACATGCAGTGAATAGAGTATTTGTGTAGACGATCCAAAAGGTTTCCGTGTGAATTGTCATCTCACTAGAACAAAAAGTAGGGCAATTAGGTGACGCAAAGGATAGATTGCTGGGCCTGGAGTTAAGAAGACTCATCTTTGTGAGTTCTAATCTAGCCTCAGACCCAGCTGTGTGACCCTGAGCAAGTCACTTCACCCTGTTTGCCTCAGTTTCTTTCTTCATCTGTAAAATGATCTGGAGAAGGAAATGGTAAACCACTCCAGTATCTCTGCCAAGAAAACTCCAAATGAGGTCACAGAGTCAGACGCAACTAAAAATGACCAAACAACAAAAATAACAACAACAACAAAAAAAAAGTCAATAACAGAGAGAAACTACATTCTAACTTTCAAATGTCAAATTTCAGCAGTGAATGTAAACTTAAGTCACCTCTAAGTGTGACTATTCAGGCCTTATAATTCTAAGAAACATGAGAAGGGGGCAGGAATGCCAGTTCTTCCCTGATATTTCCAACTTGGGCATTCGTTGTCAAATCCAAACAATAAGAATCATTTGGGGTATTTGGCTCAATCCCTCTCACGGCACCTCCCTTAGCTCCCTCTAAAAACAGCAATTACCATATGTTTCTAACTCTCAGGAACAAGAAAGAACAAACCAACCGAACAGAAGAAAAACAAAACACAACACCCCCTGTCAAGTCCTGGCTTGGGCATGACAATTTGAGAGTCCCCGGCTAGTATCTAATGATACAACCTAAATTCCAAATGCCCACTTCAAAAAAATGTCTCAAGACCAAGGCATCACCAGCAAGTCAGAACAAGGACTTAGCTGCTCCACGTACAGACAGACAGCCTGACACATAAACTACAGGAGCAACGTCCCCATATCTCAGTGTTGCCCCAGAAAATGACATGCTCTTCATTACAGAGGGGTAATGAATGAGTGACTCAGCTCCAGAGATGGGTTCTTAGTTAAGATAGCTTACTCATCCAAGGAAAAATCACCAGCTTAAAAAAGTTCAGTCCGGAATCTTCATTAATACCAGACCCAACAGTGTCTTGGCCACAGCAGGCATACAATGAGTATTTGTGGATTTGGGTTTAAAGAGAAAAGACAAGGACTGGCTTCCAACTTGAGAGATGGAATAGAATCCTTTCCTCCAGCCTAAACTTCTTACGTTGGCATTTGAGGCCCTCCACCATTTACCCCCACTCTAACTATCCTATTTATTTTTTTCTCTTTCCCCCAACATACTTTCTCTGCCCCACCAAGAGTTTCCTTGCTTCTATATCATGCCAGACTATTCCTGCCTATATTTTCTTTCTTTCTTTTTTTTTTTTTTGGTTTGTGAGGCAATTGGGGTTAAGTGACTTGCCCAGGGTCACACAGCTAGTAAGTGTTAAGTGTCTGAGGTCGGATTTGAACTCAGGTCCTCCTGAATCCAGGGCCGGTGCTCTATCCACTGCACCATCTAGCTGCCCCGTCCTGCCTATATTTTCACTCCCAATGGTCTCTCCCCATCTTCAACCTCCATCTAAAGCCTCATCCTTCAGTGTCAAAGGTTCAAATCTCAGAGTTACCATGGAGCAGTATGGTTTGGTGGAAAGGGCACCAACTCTGGAGTCAGAAGACCTCTCAAGCTTACTAAACCTGTGTGACCTCGGGCAAGGTACTTTATCCCTGTGGGCCTTAGTTTTCTCATCTGTAAAATGAGAAGATCCATCCAGATGACCTCTAAGGTCCCTTCCAGCTACAGACCCTTGAGTACACTGTTAACTATTTCAAGCAACCCAGACGCTTCCCTTCTGTTACTATCTATAGGCCTTACTGTCTAAAGCATCATATGGTAGAGTGCTGGATTCCAGGTCAGTTAAAGACTTGAATTCAATCCTGCCTCAGGAATGCAACAATGTGACCGTGAGCGAATCACTAATAGCCTCAGTTTCTTACCCTGTAAAATGGAGATTATAATGCTTACTTTGCAGGATTGGTCTGCAGATTAAAGCACTTTGAAAATATTAAAGTGCTTTTTGTTGTTGTCCGGTAGTTTTTCAGTCATTTGTCCAACTCTTCATGAGCCCATTTTGGGTTTTCTTGGCAAAGATAATGGAGTGGTTTGCTATTTTCTTGTCCAGATCCTTTTATAGATGAGGAAACTCAGGCAAACAAGGTAAAGTGACTAGCCCAGGGTCACACAGCTACTAAGTGTCTGAGGCTGGATTTGAACTCACTAGAATGAGTTGTCTTGACTCTAGGCCCAGCACTCTATCCACTGTGCCACCTAGCTGGCCTTTAAAATGCTATATGCCAGTTATTTAATATTCGTGTAGGCACTTATTGTGTACATGAGAGCAGGACTTCTTAAACTTTTCCCCCACGTAATTTCTACATGACACCGGGAATATAAGTAGATAACTAGATATACATAACCTTTTACTGTTGCCAAATTTTTCTCAACCCCCACATTCAGTTCCGTGACCCCATATGGGGTCGTGACCTACAGTTTAAGAAGTTAGGCATTAGACTCTTCTTTCCTACTAGATTATGAAATTTGAGGGAAAATCTTTGGTTGTCTCATATCGTTCATAGCACCTAGAGATGAACGTACACCAGGCACTTGGTAAAACTCGGGTTGAACTGAAAGGAATGTAATCTGATAGGTTTTTTGTATATTCCTGAACCAGGGAAGGAGATTTTGAAACCTCCAGACATGTGCTGGATTTGGAGTCAAATGATTTGAGTTGAGATCCCAGCTTCGTCCTGTACTGCCCATGTAACCTTAGAAAAGTCACGGAGCTTAACTAGACCTGTTTTTTCATCTGTACAATGAGAGGATTGGATTGGTCGCCCTCTGTGGTTCTTTTCCTGCTCAGGTCAACCCATCAGCTGGACAAGCCCAGCTACGTTACTACTGAAGAACATGATGTTGCAAGGGACCTCTGACATTTCCTACTTGAAGCAACCAAGTTATCGTTAGTCCAGTTAGAATCTGAAAGCATTTGGTTACCCTCTTACCTCCCCCAAATGATCACAAGCTGTTAGTTAGCTCTCCTAGCCTGGGAGGAACCAAAAACAAAGCTCCTGCAGCACGTTACTGATGCCGTACACACTGTGCCCAAGATAATCTCTACCCAAGGCAAGGGACAAAGTGACAGAGGCAAGGTAGGCAGTTTTGCCTGTCAAGATCGTAGGGTCACACATTTAGAGCCGGAAAGGCCCTTGGATAACACTGAGTCCAATTCCCTCATTTTACAGATGAGGAAATAGGCAATGACGAAGATAAATGACTTTTCCCAAGGTTCCACAGCAGCCAATGTGTTCATGGTAGGAGGTGACCTGGGTCTTCCTGATTCCAAGCCCTGTACCCTGTTTCACAACACCTCTGCTCCTGGCCTGCACTGGGGAGAGGAAGCATATGCTTGAGGGAGTTTGGCAGGTTCACTCAGGCAGGTTCAAAGCAGACCTCTAAAGTGGAAGAGCTGAGAAACCCTCCATTGCTCTGCTCAAAAGCAGGTATTACAAGCAGACCTTAATTTGGGGACTTCTAGAAACACCCCTGATTCTGATACTCAGCTGCCTCTGCCTTCTAAGGGTCCCAGCTAAGACCCTGGGCAGTGCCCTGAACTACCTGGAACAGACTCACCTAGACCTTGTCACTTCTCCCTGCGGGGTCTGTGTTGGAGGGAGGGGGAACAGAGCAAAGACCTTTCGGGCCGGGGTATCTGCCCTGATCCATGCAGGGAAGAAGATGCAGCTGCTACCTTGGGTCTCAGGGAAGTACAGGGTGCATGCAGCCTTTTGGGACCCTTCTGCTTCAAAACCCACCTGCAGCCTCCTGAGAGACTGCTCCCTCCATCCAAGGGAATCACCCTCTAGAGCCTTCACCTTGCACGATCTCCCTGATCCCTCAACCCTATTGCACCCCCGGATTCCATGAGCTTAGCATGCTCTCAGATACCTGGGATCTCTCTCTGGGCATCCAGATCACTAGCCTGCTCCGAGATTCACAGTCCCCAGATCCCTATCTCCCTCCCTCTGGATCCCCAGACCCTTATCCTCTCTCTGGATCCCCAAGGTCCCAAACCCCTAATCTTCTCCCACGGTCCCCAGGCCTCTACTTCGTTCCTTGGGTCTCCAGACCCCTACCCTGAAGCCTCAACCACCTTCCCCGGGCCCCCTCCCCATACTCCGCAGAGCCGTGTCCCGGGCCGCGGTTTACCGGATCCCACGGCCAGATCCGCCCAGATTCCCTCAGGAGCCCCCCTCTCAGCCCCCGGTTCCGCTCCTTTCGGTCCTGGGGTCCCGTTAGCTGGGCTGTCCCGCCGGAAGCCGCCTCCAGGCCGAGGTTTGGGAACTCAGAGTTCCAGACCCCGGCCCCCCACTCACCCTGGCCGCAGTCAGTGAGCACTGAACACCGAGCCTGCCAGGGAGCTTCTCAGTCTCCCCGGTCCCGCGTCCCAGTTCTCTTCCTCCTCTTGCTCCGCCCCTTCGGGAACTCCCTTCTAGCGCATGCGCGCCCCTTTATCGTTCGCCTATTGGCAACCTCTCCGCCCCGCCTTCCCACTTCCCGGAGTCCCGCTTGTGGCAATTCTCTGAGCTTTCCACGTGTAACCGGGCCCAGGCTGAGGGGCGGGGCCTTCCGCCGGGTCCTGCTCTAGCCACCCAGCCCAACTTCCTCCCTCTGCCCCCGACCTCCGCCACGGCGGTGAGACTCCACCCCCTAACTCTCCTCCCCCCGCGAGGAGAGAAGGCTGGTTGCCCAGCGACCAAACACGCCACAAGGCATGACCTGGTGATGGGGCCCCCCAGTGGCTGAGTTTAAAACTGCACCTACTTCAAAGAGTAAAAAAGAGAAAAAGGACCCATACATACAAAAATATAAGTGTGTTGTTGTCTTGGGGGGTTTTTTGTTGGGGTTTTTTTTGGGGGGTGGGGTGGGAAAAGACTCAGGAAGTTAAGGGATGTCCATCACTTTGGGAATAGCTGAACAA
Organism: Dromiciops gliroides; assembly: GCF_019393635.1. Classification (NCBI taxonomy): domain Eukaryota; kingdom Metazoa; phylum Chordata; class Mammalia; order Microbiotheria; family Microbiotheriidae; genus Dromiciops; species Dromiciops gliroides. The sequence continues at coordinate 604,680,756 of NC_057862.1, read as the reverse complement.
ATTATGGTATATAACTGTGTTGTAATAAATGATGGAGGGAATGATTTCAGAAAAACGTTGGAAGACTTGTATGAACTGATGATTAACTTTGAAAGCCTTAGAAACTCTCATACACACAATGACCAAAAATCCAAAGAACTCATGATGAAATATACTATCCACATCCAAGGAGAACTGATGAGTTCAGTAGGCAAACTGAAGCATAGTTTTCTTTTCCTTCCTTCCTTTCTTTTCTTTCTGTCTTTTTTTTTTTTTGACATGGCTAACACAGGAATTTGTTTTGCATGACCAGACATATTTCTAACGGGTTTTGTTTGTTTGTTGTCGTTGGGGTTTTTTGTCTCCTGGACAAATGAAGGAAGGGAAAAGGGAAGAAGAGAATTCAGAATTGAATACAAAATAAAATTGAATTAAAAAAATAAATACAGTGAGACCTTGCATTCCATAGTCACTGATGTGACTATAAAGATGCTGTAGAATAGCATTTGAAAAGTCTTATCTGATCCCCTCTCAAAATTCCATCAAGGATACTCTTGTTGTGTTTGTAGAAGACTTAAAGTTTTTTAGAGATGGAAATATAAAACATATGTCATGTTGTTCCACATTCTCCACCTCTGCAGAGGACTTGGGGGAGGTCTCTTATCACATCTTTTCCTTGGGAACATGCTTCTTTGTAATTTTGCAACATTAATTTCCATGGTTTTATAATGGTTGTTCTTTCCATTTACTATGTTGTCATAATTGTATATATTGTTTTCTTGGCTCTGGTTACTTTACAGTGTATCAGTTCATATAAGTCTTTCCACATTTCTCTATATTCATCATATTTGTTTTTTATTACAAAACAGTGTTCTATTACATTCACATATCACAATTTGTTTCGTCATTCTGAATCAATAGATACTAATTTGTTTCCAGTTCTTTGCTACTACAAAAAGCGCTGCTATAATTATTATTTTTTTGGTTAAAATTGAATAAACTGTTTAGTGTATTTACTGACTTGTGAAGAAAACAGCAGAAGCAAGATCTGGAGTTATGGATGGGGGAAGAGGAGGAAGAACACCTATGAGGTCTACTTTCAGCCTCCACTACATTCCTCCAGTCTGTATTTCCATATTCCTCTCTCCCCACACTTCCCAATCCACACTTCTGCCCATCCTTCAAGGCCCTGCTTCAATCTTTTTTTTTTTTTTTTTTTTAGTGAGGCAATTGGGGTTAAGTGACTTGCCCAGGGTCACACAGCTAGTAAGTGTTAAGTGTCTGAGGCTGGATTTGAACTCAGGTACTCCTGACTCCAGGGCTGGTGCTCTATTCACTGCGCCACCTAGCTGTGCCCCCTGCTTCAATCTTACTAAAATAATTTTTCCTTCCTACTAACTTCCGCAGTGAAGACATCCCCCAGCAGAATGGGCAGATGAGAACAATTCATTCCAATGGCCATGAAGGCAGCTGAGGGAGATGCTATAGAGTGCTTAGAGCTTGGCCAGACATCAGACGCCTGGGTCACCATGACATTCCATGCCATCACTAGTCAACTTGACTTTTGTCCTAACACTGGACTTCAATGATTCTGGAAGAGAGAGTGAGGCTGACAACCTCTTTTATTTAAAACCTGTGTAACTGTGGGCAAATCACTTCTACCTATACCCGGTACAGGTCTCAGTTTCCTTATCTGTAAAATGAGGGGTGCAGTGGACTAGATTCCAGCTTAAACCAAAGCTGTTTTTGTCTTTTTTCCCTATTCAAGGATTTTTCCAAGGCAAAGATTGTCTTATTTGTCTTTGTAAGCCCCACAATATTGCAGAGGTATCCACTGAGAGAATCATAAACCTGGAGGGCGAGGGTCACTCCATTTTTTGTCTTCATATCCTCAAGACCTAGCACACTGGAAGCACTAATAAATGCTTGTTAATTAATTAAACAGAGTAGGCACTTAACAACTATTTGGTGATTTGAGTTAATATAGGATAAACATACAAAGTGTGTAGTAAAGGCCAGTCAAGGGGTTCTTCCTAAGAGGCCCAGACTATTTTCAGTAACCCTGGGGCAAAGTCTATATAAATAAAGTGCAACCTGTGTAGAACTGGCTCCCTGGAAATTCATTTCAACTTCAGTTGAGCAATCCTTTTATTCATTTTATATTGATTCTCTAATGTTCTCTAATCTCTTTAAGCCTCTAACCTTCCCCTACTTAGATTCACATATTGCATTTTACTAAGAAGATTGAGATCATCAGTTAATCAGTTAACCAATAGTAAATGCTGTCAAATATTTACTATTTTTTTAAAGAGGTTCCTTCGGGACACAAAGTACACAAGTACGATTTGGTAGTAGATTAAATGAACTGGCTCTTTTGACTAATAGAACCCACCCAGGATACCTAGGATATTGTGTACCTTGTGTTCTACAGAGAACAGCAAACTATAGCCCATGGGTCATAGTGTGCTGACTCCTGCCAAATCAAAAATGGATGCTTTTCAGCATCCTCTTAAATTCAGTACTTTGGAGAAAACCTCTAGTTGTTCTGACCCAATTATGGCTTGGACCCCTAGTATACTAAGGCAACTTACCACTTACAAGCACACAATTTACAATACTATAGGGAAAACTTGTATTTAAAATATATTTTATACAAAAATATAAATATATATATTTTTTATTTTATATGCATTATATAATACATATATATCATAAAATAGACTACTTTTAATTAATAAGCATATATTAAGCACCTTCTGTGAGACAGACACTATGCTAGGCACTAGGAAAATAAATCCAAAGACTAAATCTCTATCCGGAAGGAGTAAATATCTATATTTAAATATAAAGAAAATAAATAGAAGGTAGTTTGGAAGAGAAGTTTGCCAGCAGCTGGCGGAGGGGGGAGGGGTGCAGGGGCAGGAGAGAGATTTGACTTCATAACAAAGCTGGTACTTCAGTTGTGACTTAAAGAGAAGGATTCTGTGGAGTAAACGGGAGGGAGCCCACTTCAGGCACTGGGGAAGAGCCGGTTCAAAGCAAGGAGACAGGAGTATTGGGTGAGCAGAACAGACAGAAGGCTAATGTGGCCGGTGTGGGAGGGGAATGTTCAATGAGGCTTGCAGAATAGGTTGGGAGCCAGGTTGTGAATAGCTTTAATAGACAAATAAAGGAATTTGTATTTTATCCTAAAGTCAATAGCCATTGGAGTTTATTGAGTAGGCTGGATATGGTTGCTTAAGTAAACTCACTTTCACCTCTACTGTCTGGAGAAGGGACAAGGCTTGAGGCAAGGAGGCCAATGAAAGGAGTCATTTGCAGTAATGTAGGTGACCTAAGATGGTGGCTGTGTGAACAGAGAGAAGAATTCAGTTTCTAGAGATGTTATGTTTTGGTTTTGTTGTTGTTGTTGTTTTGAGGGGGGGTGAGGCAGTTGGGGTTAAATGACTTGCCTAGGGTCACACAGCTAGTAAGTGTTAAGTGTCTGAGGCTGGATTTGAACTCAGGTCCTCCTGACTTCAGGGCCAGTGCTCTATCCACTGCACCACCTAGCTGCCCCCTAGAGATATTATGGAGGTAAAAATGGCAAGATCTGGCAGCTGACTGGATATGTGGGATGAGGAAAAACGGGGAGACAAGGATAGTGCCAAGGTTACAAATACAGGAGGCTGGAAGAATGGGTGATACCTGGAGGAGTGTGGAAGAGGGGAGGATTGGGGAAAAAAGATAATGAGTTCTGATTTACATATGCTGAGTTTGAGTGTCTCTGAATCTCCAGTTTGAAATATCCAATAGGAGATAGGTAATATGTAACTGGAGCTCAGGAGAAAGACAAGGCCTAGATATAAAGCTCTGAGTTATATGAACAGTTGTTGTTGTTCAGTCATGTCTGACTCTTCAGGGACCCATTTGGAGTTTTCTTGGCAAAGATACTGGAGCGGTTTGCCATTTCCTTCTCCTGCTCATTTTGCAGATGAGGAAACTGAGCCATACAGGGATAAGTGACTTGCCCAGGGTCACATAGCTACTAAGTGTCCAAAGCCAGATATAAACTCAGGAAGATTAGTCTTCCTTCTTCCAAGTCTGGCCCTCTATCCACTCCATTGCCTAGCTGCCCTATGATATATCATAAGCACTTAATAAATGCTTTTTGACAACTTATTTTGCCGGACTATGTAAATATGTTTTGAGGGATTCCCTTTTCAGTTTTGTTCTTTCAATTTGCTTGATGGGGGAAAAGGGGGGGGGTGACAAAGACAATTTTCTTTTTAAATACTTGTTCCTTGAAAAATAAAATTAATAGAGAACAGTTAGGTGATGCAGTGGATAGAGTTCAGGACTTGGAGTTAGGAAGATCTGAGTTCAAATCCTGCCTCAGAAACATATTAGCTGTTTATCCTGGTCATGTAGACAGACACCTTTGTGTCTCAGTTTCTCTATTTGTAGAATGGGGGTAATAATTGCAACTCCTTCACTGGGTTATTGCCAGGATAAAAAGAATTAATTCATGTAAAGCACTTTACAAACTCTAAGGTGTTATATAAATAGTATTATTATTAACAATAACAACAATAACTTTTAAAAAGATAAGGAGAGGCAGCCTGAGATAACAGAAAGTGCACTGGACTAGAAGTTAGTGCCCATCATTCTGCTGGCTCTTGTTTTTGTACCATAGCTATTTCCCCTATAATAAGTAATGAAGTTTTTTTTGGGGGGGGTGGCAGGGTAAAGAGGGTTAAGTAACTTGCCCAAGGTCACACAGCTAATAAGTGTCAAGTGTCTGAGGCCAAATTTGAACTCAGGTCCTCCGGAATCCAGGACTGGTGCTTTATCTACTTTGCCATCTAGCTGCCCTCCCCCATCATTCTAATCTCAGCTGTGTAACCCAAAGAAAATGGCTTCACTTCTCTTGTCCTCAGTTTCTTCATCTATAAAATTAACTGGATAATCTCTAAATTTCCTTCTGGTTCTAAAGTTGTTTCCAAGATAAATTACAAAAGGATAGAGCAGACACACTGGCACATGAGGAGCTCTTAATAAATGCTTGTTTCTTGACTTGATATAGAAGTTCAGAGGAGAAAACTGTGGGTTGAGGTCGGCAGGGAATTTTCATTAGTAAATGGGACACAAATGATGACTTATCAGTAGGAGACTGGATGGAAGAGGACATTTTGAGGGAAGAGAATGCCAGTATGAGCAGCAGCATTGTGGGTGTGGGAAGGAAAAAGCATTTATTAGGCACCTACTGTGTATGTTCCAGGCACTGTGCTAAGCCCTTTTTACAAATATTGTCTCATTTTATCCTCACAACAACCCTAGGAATTAGGTGCTATTATTTCCATGTTAGAGAGATGAGAAAACTGATGCAAACAGAGTTTAAGTGACTTGCTCAGGGTCACACAGTTAATAAGTGTCGTAGGGCAGACTTGAACTCAGATCTTCCTGACTCCAGGTCCAATGCTCTATCCACTGTACCACTTAGCTTCCTCAGGCATATAAAAGGCTCCTCTACTCTTCTGGAGTTTTTTTTCTTCAATTTTGCATTCATGTATGTCTTATTTGCCTAACTCCGGTTTATGGGTATTCAAGGAGGACTAGTGCCTCTGGTGCGAGGGCTTATCCAGCCCTTTTCCAGACTGCTCATCTACCTGTGATATCCACCTGACACTCAATTCTCCAAGAAGTTATAGCATGCCCAGGGGCCACACACCGATAACCATCTTGGCAGACCGGCTAAACCAGGTTTAGGGTAACCAGTGGGACACAAATCCATTGATGAGTTAGTGGGGTAGCTACTCCAAGCATGTGAAGACTTTCTGTGGTGGAATGTGAAAATAAGAACAATTTGTTCCAACAGCCATGAAGGTGGCTATCGCAGACACCATGGAGAACTTAGAACTTGGTCAGCCATCAAAGGCACCAAGGTCCTCCATTGCGTACCTGGCTGTCACCAGTGGTCCTGACTTCTGTCTGGCCACTGGACTTCAATGACTCTGAAAGAGGGAGCGAGGATGACAACTCTGTGTAACTCTGCTTCACTTAAATCCAATTCACACACGAGTCAAAACATCACCCTGTGATGTCATTGGCCCTCTTCAAAAATGAAGGAAAAAACCAAACAAACAAACAAAAAAAATGAAGGACAAACAACAACAGCAACATTTGCCTAACTAATAACAGCTGAAGTGTAGGGCTTTAAAGTTTAAAAAAAAAAAAAAAGGGGGCAGCTAGATGGTACAGTGGATAGAGCACTGGCCCTGGATTCAGGAGGACCTGAGTTCAAATCCAGCCCCAGACACTTAACAATTATTAGCTGTGTGACCCTGGGCAAGTCACTTAACCCCAATTGCCTCACACACAAAAAAATAAAACAATTAAAATGAAGTTTTAAAAAGGCTTTACCTGTACAATCTCATTTGAGAATACTATAGATATGCCTCAAAGAAATCTCATAAGTGACTACCACATTTCTTTTTCTTAAATTAATTTTTTTCAATGAACAAGAATATATTTTCTTTCCCTCCCACCTCCTCCCCCTGATTGGGGAAAAAAGGAAAAGAAAAATAAATATGTGTAGTCAAACAAAACAAATTCCCATCATGTCCATGTCCAAAAATGTCATGTCTCATACTGCACTACAGGACTCTGGGACAGCATGAGAAATGGCTAAATACAACGTCGGATGACCAGGAGATTCTCCTCTGAAGTTGTTACCTGACAAGAAAATCAGCTCCTCAGAGCCTCTGCTGAGCACCTGGGTCATAGAGTATCTCAGGCGCAATTAAGCACTGACCCCAAAAGTCATTCATTATTCACCAACTGGTCACATGTAAAAAAAAAATCTTTGAGAGCAAAAGACTTTCTAAGTTTTAGTGATTTTGACTGAAAATTTGTGTAGAATTTTACCGTTATGTTTAGCCTCCCAACAAGCTCACTTGTGGTTGATTAGAACTGAAGGCAGAAAGGAAAGAATGAGCATTTTTCCTGGTCTGCCCTCTTTGGCACAGTTTGTAGACGGGATGAAAAACATTGAACAGGCTTTTAAATTCTTGATCAGCTGCCTCGCTCATGCGCCAGTGTTGGCTTGTTCAAACCCGAGCAAGCCCCTGTGTTATATATTGATGCTCTAGCCTGGGAGGCCCTTTCAAAAGCCGTAGAGCTTGGGCCAGATGTGCACCCCATGACTACCACCCAGAGAGAATGCCCAATGCAACCGAGGAGGAGGGAAGGGAGGACTGTAATGCTTCGGCTCCAGGTTTTTGTTTGGATGAAGCCAGCATCAAGAAAGCACTGAAGTGGGGACTGGCTGTGTTTGGTGATCAGAACACAGGTGAGCCTTGCCTTATACCAAAGGGCCTTCAACAGTTCATTTGCAATCAGCCAATCAATAGTGAAAGCTGAATGGGTCCAATGCAGACTGGTGGCCGCTGCTGACAAAAAAAGTCCCCCCATCCCTCCTAGTAAATATCCTGTGTCTGACTGTTTGGAATGTTAGGGAAACCCAGGAAGAGGGTCAAGTATCTGTAGTGGGGATGCACACAAGACATTCATAGCTAAAGGAGCCACATTACTACAAGACAGTCCTTTGCTTCTCACAGCTGTAAGAAGAAGAAGAAGAAGAAGAAGAAGAAGAAGAAGAAGAAGAAGAAGAAGAAGAAGAAGAAGAAGAAGAAGAAGAAGAAGAAGAAGAAGGAGAAGGAGAAGGAGAAGGAGAAGGAGAAGGAGAAGGAGAAGGAGAAGGAGAAGGAGAAGGAGAAGGAGAAGGAGAAGGAGAAGGAGAAGGAGAAGGAGAAGAAGAAGAAGAAGAAGAAGAAGAAGAAGAAGAAGAAGAAGAAGAAGAAGAAGAAGAAGCCCTTCAGCTTATTAGGAAAACTGCCAAGTTCCAAAGCACAGATAGAGACCCTGGTGCCTAGGATTCCACCTCCAGAGGTACCTGGGGTGGTAACTAAGGCAGAGAAGACTGGGGACACTGAGATGTATACCAAGAGTGATAGCTTCATCTCCCTCAGCCTTGTCCTGCCCTGCTCAACATACTCAGCTGAGGCTAAAGAGCTGTCCAGGTAGTTCAGACTAGAGTGTGATTGTTTTCTTGGCAAAGATACTAGAGTGGTTTGCCATTTCATTTTATAGATAAGGAAACTGAGGCAAACAGGGGTTAAGTGACTTGCCCAGGGTCACATAGCTAAACACTAGTGTCTGAGGCTGGATTTGAACTAATGAAGATAAGTCTTCCTGACTTCAGATCACTCTATCCTTTATCCACTCTACCCACCTAGCTGCTAGGGAGAAGCTTGGAGAAATCATCTATGATAAGAGTCTGGGTGGATACTGCCAGGAGCAAAGACTGAGGGAATGAGGAAGCAGTTGGAGGATGTGTGGTGAGGAGCTGAGCCATAGGTAGAAGTAGAAAACACAGAAAAAGGCTTAGTCTTCTGGCTATTTAATCTATAACATTCACAATTCCTTTTATTTTCTTCCTCAGTGGCTTGGAAAATAGGGTGTTGTCACAAGTACAGCAGCACTTGATAAAGGCTACCCTTTTCAGTTAAGGATCTGGTACCTGGTACAGAGGGTGAATGTTTGTGGATCACTAAGAAAAAACAGACACTGACTAGCTGTGTGACCCTGGGCAAGTCACTTAGTCCTGTTTACCACAGTTCCTCATCTATAAAATGAGCTGGAGAAGGAAATAGCCAACCGCTCCAGTATCTCTGTCAAGAAAACCCCAAATTCAGTCATAAAAAGCCAGATGCAACTGAAACAACTGAACAACAACACAAGAAGAGACCGTTGGAAAGAAGTAACAACAATAACACCAGCATCGATATCACATTTGAAGGTTTACAAAGCTCTATACATGTTATTTATTTGACCCTCACAATGAACCTGGGAGATAATTTCTATTATTATCTCTCATTTTACAGATGAGGAAACTGAGGACCAGAGAGGGGAAGGTGTTTTCTCATGATCACAGGACATTTGGGAATACATCCTTCCTGTCCTGATACTGCCACTGCTGACCCCAGAATACACGAATGCATCAATCAGCATGCAGTATCTGATGACAGATGGTCCCAGAACCATGACATTTGTGGCACAATTGGTACTTTTCTTCTTTCTGCAGCCTGAGAGAGTATTTGGAGGACCTATTTTCTGTTCTGTGTTTCTGCCTATTTTGAAGACCCTAAAGCTGTTCAGCATTAGGAGGTGAAAATGTATAATCTCCATCTCAGGGGAGAATAAATACTCACTGGCCTCTGGGATAACCCAGAAGACCTAGGGCTGAAGCCCAGCCTGTGTGAACTTGGACAAGTCACTTCATCAATATCTCTGGGCCTCAGTTCCCACATCTGTAAAATGAGGGGGTTGTACTAGATGACAACTAAGATCTCTGCAAGCTTATCTCTCATCCTTATTGCACATTATTTATCTCCACTCTCTCGGGGGTCTGTCCAAAGTGGACTTCTTGCTTACATGAGAACCCATCACATGTTGTCTTCTCTGACTAGATTATAAGTTCCTCAAGAGCAAAACTATTTTCACTTTTGTCTTTGTACCACCAGCACCTAGCACAGGGCACACAGTAAGCGCTTAATAAATGCTAGTTGGCTGATTGATTGTTCCTATAGATTGACTGAGTAAAGCTTGCCAGCCAGGCAAGAAATAGACTAGATGAGCTCTGGAGGTCTTTGTTCACTCAATCAGTCAACCAACTAGCATCTATTAAGCGCTTACTGTTTCCTAAATGTGCTGCAGATACAAAGAATGAAAAAAAAACCTCTACTTTTATAGCATTTAATTTAATCTTGGGGTACTTTGATTTATTCTTCATGGTTAAAGATTCACTCCCTCTACCGAGCACTTCAAGGAAATTGTGGTTTTCACTAACATATCCTTATAGGCTTTAGAGCAATTTATGTCAGTGTAATGGAGATCTGGTGCACGTGCAAAGTACCTCGGATGTTGTGCCCATGTGAAGGATAGTAGGGAGAGTATGGTATCTCTCCGTGTGGAGGATGCCAGTAAGAAGATGGCACCTCTCCACAGGGGGGATGCTAGGGAGATGATGGTGTCTCTTCGTGCAGAGGATGCTAGTAGTGAGCTGATCCTAGGAGAATCATGATGGGGCAGCTAAGTGGAGCAGTGGATAAAGCACTGGCCCTGGATTCAGGAGGCCCTGAGTTCAAATCCAGCTTCAGACACTTGACACTAGCTGTGTGACCCTGGGTAAGTCACTTAAACCCAATTGCCTCACCAAAAAAAGAGAGAGAGGGAGAGAGAGAATGATGATGATGCCTTTGATAGAGATAGTGTGTGGAGCATGTGTCGATATCCCTTCTGGCTGGCTGACTGAGTGTTGAAAAGGAGAATTCTCCTTTGGACAGTCAGCCTCAGCTACCTCACTTTGCTCCAGCACTCTCGAAGGGAAGACAGTTCAAAAGATTCAGAGGGCTCCCCAGCATCTCGTCATTCCAGAGTTCGGGTTTGCAACCAGTCCAGTAATGATTCCCCTTAGGTTCTGAAGGGAGTGGGGCCTCCCTCAGCATTCCTGTAGTTCATAGTCCTGGCTAAAAGCCAGCACAGCATCAGTGCATTGAGGCACAAAAAGTGACCTTCAAGACCCCAGCCTAGTAATTAGTGGCTGAGAAAAGCCTTATACAGCAGACATACCACCTTTGAACGTGAATTTGTTGGCTTTCATTCTAGAGAGGAATGGAACTATGTCGAACCTACTCCCCCCCAGAGAAAAAGGGGGTGCAGGGGAGAGTTTGCCCTTGAGGGATGGGGTATATGTGTGTGTATGTGCACCCATGTATGAATGTATGGAATGTTTGTGCTTTGTTGTTATATCTTCAAAAGAAATATTCCTTTGTAAAAGATATTCTATATGAAGTGGTTAAATAGAACTATGCTTCTAGTCATTGGCCCTAAGCTAAGCCAGTGGAGGGCTTAAGGCCTCACAAACTCCTCTGGCTACCCTAGCATGGGGAGATATAGCAGGCCTGGCCCTAAAAGAATGGAGCCCGAGTATATATTGGGTAAAGAGTTGATTATATCATCTAGATAGCTTTCTCTTTCTTGCCTTAGAGGCAAGATAACCTGGATGGAAAGGGTAATATTTGTACTCTCTACCTGATGAGGGCGTCATGATTTAAGTACTTTACAAACTTTAGAGCATTATATAGATCTGAGTGATCATTACTATTCAACATACCTAAGACATTTGAGCAAAAACATGAGACATACTCGTAGAACAGGACTCCAGCGATGGCTCTGCCGATGCTTTGCCCTGTGGCCTTGGCAGAATCACTCTGGATCTGTTTCTTCATTCATGAAATGAGATGGTGGATGAAGTCACTTCCAAGGTCCCTTTCTGTGTAATAGGTCATGAGATTAATCAGCCAAGATGTGGAGGTGGGTTTTGATATATTTTATTGCCATCATTTATCCAGTAGCTACTGGAAATCCTGTTTTTCCTTCTGGTTCAGTGAAGTCTTAACAATACTTGTCATAAATGCTCAGAGAAATAGAAGCAGAACAGCCATCTAGTGTCTCTATTTTCTTTAAGGTTAATTTGGGAAGAAAGGAGAGAGGCCATAGACCATCAGAATGCTTTCTGATTACTTCTACTTTAACTTTACTTCTACTAATTACTTCCACTTTAACAAATTTAGAGTTGCATCTTAATCAAGTTTTTAAAGATATATGCTTCTGTTTTTTGTTTTGTTTTGTTTTTTTAGTGAGGCAATTGGGGTTAAGTGACTTGCCCAGGGTCACACAGCTAGTAAGTGTTAAGTGTCTGAGGCCAGATTTGAACCCAGGTACTCCTGAATCCTGGGCTGGTACTTTATCCACTGCACCATCTAGCTGCCCCAAAAAGATATATGCTTCTTAGTGGGTTGGCTAATATGGTCTTTCATCACCCTAGCATGGGCTTTTGGTTTGCTCATACACAAGGGTAATAAGTGGGACGATGCTTTGCTGGGTGGTGATGAAGAGTCCTGTAGTAGCTAATAAAAGGAGTTGTAAAGCCTATAACAGAAGAGATATGGGGGGGGGGGGCGCTTCAGTAGGAGGGAGGTAGAGAACCTCCTTTGTAGAGAGGCCTTAAGATTGATTTAGAGGAAGTTATAATACATAAGCAATAAGGTGGCATACTTGGAGTTTTCTACAATCTCCGTGACCTCTCAAATCTCCCTAAAAAAAAAAATTATGGGAAAAAATTTAAAAATAAAAAGAAATTATGGGACAAAAATAAAACAACTTCAGTTATTTCCATGGTCTAAGACACCAAGAATCCAAAAGGGTAAAACAAAAGCAAACAAACAAACAAAAAAACCCTAAGAACTAATGCTCACTGACCCTGAGCATATTGTAACGATTGGAATAACGCCACCTGCTGGATACTAACTGTAGAAGAGTTCTGCCCATGAAGCGAAGGTCTTTGAGGGCAAGACCAGGAGTCTTGTCTTTGGTATCAGGAAGTGACGCGGACTAGTGGGAGGAGGAAGGAAGAGACTGGCGCGGAGTCTCGGGCTCTTTCCTGAGGACGCTGGCGGAGAAGGGAGCTAGAAATGTGCTCTCCCTTTAATAGATAGAAATCTAGGCCTTTTCTTCTCTCTTTACCAAATTCTTATTCTCCTTAATAAATGCTTAAAAGTCTAACTCTTGCTAAAGCTTGTAATTGATTGGCGACCACTCATTAGATATTTTAGACAGTTTAGCTAGAATTTTAGCCCTTAACAGATGGCTGACCACGAAGAGGAAAGCTAAACTTCAGTCTTCTTCTGATCTTCTGGTTGGGTAAGAAATTTCCCCTCCCTTTCCCTTTAACTGCCAAGTACTGGCGTACTGGCTGTGTTTTCCCTTTAAATTTTTTCGAATGGACCTTTTAAACTCCCTAATTACCCTATTTTTGATTTTAGTCTGTTTAACCAGACAAATGGGAGATAAGATCATGTTAATGCTTTGTTTTTGTGGATTTTCTATTTTTCTTTTTATTTTTGTTAAAAGAGCCAGCAACTTACTCACACAAGGAAATATCTCTCCCTCTCCCAACCATGCTTTTTCAGAGAAACCTGAAGAGATTCCCACAGCTTTTCCCAGTTCTAACAGTAATTGTTGCTTTAATTTTGCATGCCTGGAGGCAATGACCCACCCTCTAGAAGCTTTTAATCCCCTAGCACCTGGAGGCAAAGTGGGGGAAGAGGAATCCAGGCCTGAGTTCAAAATCAAGTCTGATTCAAATTGCTCTGGTCCCTCCCCTCCTCTCCAGACCCCACCCTCTACTCCTCCTATGGCCAAGCCCATTGCTTCCCCTGCCTGGGAAGTCCAGAGATCTGATGCGCATGCTCAACTTTCTCTAACTACATTTGCAGCTTCAGGCTCAGCCCTTCCCCAGCCTGGCTGTGCTTCTGAGACAACCTTAGAAAGCCCTTTAAATTCCAGATATGCTTGTTTTGTTCATAATTTTGCTAACCTGCTTTTGTCTTTAATTAGTAATCTTATAAAGCATTTGTATGGTGAAAAGACTGACAGACAATATAGAGGGGTTAAAGAAGAAAAACTTAAGTTGAATAAGAATGACAATCATCAACATAGTTCAAGACTCTGCTTCTTTTGCCATGGAAGGATATATATTTTACAGAAATGTAGAAGTAAGCAGCAAGGTATTGATATGAGTATTGGGGATTTTAGATATCGGAATCAAAAGTGTTCTGAATTCACTCAGAGTAATTGTATCAGTTCAGAGGTTACATAGGATTTCTATGCTATTACATCTACATTTTGAAATTAATGGTAATGGGTTTATTTTCATAGAGATTTTCATGCTTTTGAGATTGTGTCTTATACTTAGTTTTTAAAACAAGGAGAATATTTGTAAAAGCTTTTTATAGTCATGTGATCAAGTTTATATTTTATAATACTCTTATTAATATTAAGTTCACATTCATTTAGTCCTAGTTTGAATTTCATTGTTTTTTATTGTTCCATGTGTATTTTCTTCTATTCGTTTATCTATCTAATTTTGAAAAAATTGCAAGATGGTTTTGATTTCATAATACAATGTTAATTCTAGGAGTATTGTGCTCCCATATTCTGAGTTGTTTGTTTTTGTTTTTCTCAACTGATTATTTGATCAAACTCTTTAAAGCATTTCCTTGGCAGATTGGTTGCCATGGCAAGTGTAAATTGATTCTAGAAGTATTATTTTTGATAAGCACATTCCAAAAAAAAAAAAAAGAGGGGAACATTTGTAAAAGTTTTCTTTTTTCAAAAAAAAGTTTTCTTTGAGATTCTGTTGTGCTTTAACTTGTATTTAAATATGTTCAGATTTTTCAAAAAAGTAATTGTATACTAAGTTAAAAAAAAGGGGTATTATTTGAAATTGTTGCATAATTATATATTGTGTTCTGAGTCAAGATGTATTCACATTTTTTGCAATCATTTATTATCCTCAATTTTTAAATCCATATGAGACTTGGATTATGGGAACTTATCATTTAAGACACTAATTACCTTTATTCTGAGTTATCAGATGCCAGTTGGCCAAGGTGCCATCCAATCACAAGAGGAATACATGCAAGAGCAGACACTGAACTGTCACATGAGGGGAGACATGCATGAAGTCAAGGTATGGCCGAGAGAACGGCTTTTGACAAATGTTGAGGTTGGATTCTCTTGGTTTAATATTTTATTCTCTTTTTCCCCACAATATTGTACAGATGGCTGGAAGTATTCATCCCACCCATCTCACTTCTACACCTGGCTTCTATGCTCCCTCCTATATGCCTGATGCCATGGACATCTCAATCCCATGCATCTGATTAAGTCTGACTCAGTTTCTTCCAATATGTTCGGTGGCATGGACATATATTCCATCCACCTATTTTAAGCCTGGCATACTGTATGGGCAGTACATATTGCTCAAGTGTGGGAATGCTCATATCCCATCATTTCTCTGTTCTTTTATGGTAACCCCCATAATTATCTCAGGTGTCATGATAAATACAGTGTTGAATTTGGCCTTGACACCTGTTACCAATTATATTAGATTTTTTAATTTCTCATAATGGCATGAGGATAATTAGGCAGATGATGCAAAAAGTGATGAAACAAAGATAAAAAATTATTTTTAATAATTAATATCGCAGCAATTGTCTTCTCAATTACCCTCCATAAGGGGGGGACTATAGTAATATTATAATTTTAAAGAATGGTTCAATTTTTGTTTTATTATATGTTTCATGTGTAACAACTAAGATTCTGAATTCCCTTAGACATGTTTTTGAGAACTTTCATTGTTTGATTTGATTATTGACAAAGCTATTTTAAAGTTGTGTTAAGCTCAATTTTGTAGGAAATTTTCCTGGCTGATTACCAGCATCCACACATCAACCCCTGAAAAGACTTCCATTCCACGACTACACCTAGAGGACATCTGAGAAAAGACTTTCAGAGACTTTAAATGAACAGTTTTGATTTGTTCTTTTTGTTGTTTTTTTTCTCTTTCTGTTATAATATACACCATCTGTAACATGTATTCTCTGCAGAGGCCCTCCCTTTGCAAGACTAATGTCAAAGCGTCGGTTCATGAGGACAAAAAAAATCGCCCCTCTGGACAAAACTTTCCTCTCTTCCTTTTCTATATTGTTGTTCACATATTATTAGTTATCAATAGTTATTATATTCTTTTTACTGTTCCGTCAAGGAAACATTTTGTTTCTTGAGGAACAACAGGGGGGACTGTAACGATTGGAATAACGCCACCTGCTGGATACTAACTGTAGAAGAGTTCTGCCCATGAAGCGAAGGTCTTTGAGGGCAAGACCAGGAGTCTTGTCTTTGGTATCAGGAAGTGACGCGGACTAGTGGGAGGAGGAAGGAAGAGACTGGCGCGGAGTCTCGGGCTCTTTCCTGAGGACGCTGGCGGAGAAGGGAGCTAGAAATGTG
Organism: Dromiciops gliroides; assembly: GCF_019393635.1. Classification (NCBI taxonomy): domain Eukaryota; kingdom Metazoa; phylum Chordata; class Mammalia; order Microbiotheria; family Microbiotheriidae; genus Dromiciops; species Dromiciops gliroides. The sequence continues at coordinate 604,664,823 of NC_057862.1, read as the reverse complement.
CTCTCCCTTTAATAGATAGAAATCTAGGCCTTTTCTTCTCTCTTTACCAAATTCTTATTCTCCTTAATAAATGCTTAAAAGTCTAACTCTTGCTAAAGCTTGTAATTGATTGGCGACCACTCATTAGATATTTTAGACAGTTTAGCTAGAATTTTAGCCCTTAACAATATTCAGCATCCCTCCCCCACCTCCTATGCTACCAGCAGTAAGGCAGTACCAGCAGACCCAAGGACATGATATAAGATCACATCAAAACCCACCCCTATACCATGGTCTCCCTCCCTTCATTCCAGTATCATGGACTCCCTGGCTCCAGGTTATGGAAGTTTCACTGGGCCTTGACAGCTAGCTTGGACACAGCTCTTCAGGAGCAGAAGGCCTCTGGAGGATGCAACCTGTAAGTACCAACAGTGGGAAACTCTGGACTTCTTTTATCTCTGAACAGCTGGTGCTGGGGAAAACAGGCTTTGAACTGCCAGTGCCAAGACAAAGAACCAAGGAACAGAGGGCATGGAACGGGTCACCAAGACAGGAAAGTGCATGTGAGGAGCTGCACAGCACTCTGATAAGCCTGAAAGAAGAGCATAGCATCAGGCCGGGGCCAGCTCTGACCACCCAAAGGTCAGCTGGAGACCCAGGCTGGTGAATTGCCTGGTATGGGAGGAAGCTTAGATACTTTGAGATCCAGCCCCCAAGGGAACCATAATCAGGGGGGAGGGAATCAGAACTGACCAATAAGGAAAATAAGGAGGGAGGGGGAGGTGGTTAGGGGAGACTGATAATACTAAAGATTTTCAGGAAGAAGAAATCTCAAAGATCTTTTTTTTTTTTTTTTTAGTGAGGCAATTGGGGTTAAGTGACTTGCCCAGGGTCACACAGCTAGTAAGTGTTATGTGTCTGAGGCCGGATTTGAACTCAGGTACTCCTGACTCCAGGGCCGGTGCTCTATCCACTGCGCCACCTAGCTGCCCCAATCTCAAAGATCTTAAACACCAAAGAATAAGGAATTATTACATAGTGTTCCTATGTGATTTAAAGAGAAATGAGAATTACAAGAGCAAAAATAATGAGAAAGGGCAGCTAGGTGGTGCAGTGGATAAAGCACCGGCCCTGGATTCAGGACTCTCTGAGTTCAAATCCGGCCTCAGACACTTGACACTTAACTAGCTGTGTGACCCTGGGCAAGTCACTTAACCCTCATTGTCCTGCCAAAAAAAAAAAAAAAAAAAGAATGAGAAGAATAGAAAAACTTGAATCTGCAATGGCAAGCCTCACCAAGGAAACAAAAGAGAGAATAATAGTTTGGGAAGGAAAATACACAGACATGAAAGACAATCTAGAAGACGAGAAGCAAAAGATTAGAATGTTAAAAAATATGCTTACTAAACAGTCAGAACATACAGATGTCAAAGAGGGGATGTATAGAGATAACCTAAGGATCCTAAGTCTCCCAGAAGAACAGGGCAGGATAAAAAACTTTAACACTACAATGAAGGAAATAATTAAAAAAGAATTATCCAGAACTTCTGAATATAGAAAATTAAATTCCAATGGAAAGATTTCACAGATTGCCTCCAGAAAAAACAACAAGAAGCTTGCAAACTCCAAGACACATAATAGTTAAATTTAACAATTCAATTCAGAAACAAATATTGCAAGCCATCAGGAGAAAGACCTTCAAATACAAAGGAAAGGGCATTCAAATAAGACAAGACTATTCCACACCCATTAGAAAAAGGAGAAGAAAATGGAAGAATGTGTTGCAAAGGGCAATAGAGTTCAGGATGCAGTCCAGAGTAACTTATCCTGCAATATCTGAGCCTAGTCATTCAGGATAAAAGGAACTTCAATAATAAAGGAATTTTTGAAATATTATTACAAAAAAAAAGAAGTGAAGAGATTATTTTGCCTCACACACCTCAAAGAACAGAAATGCAGACAACAGAGTGACCAGTAAATGCACACAAGGAGACAGGGGGTGAATATGGAAATCTAGGAGAAGCATGAATGAAGAGACGGACAAGGGGCATAATGGGATAGAACCCAGTGATCCCCTGACTATAGGTGAATGGTTCTTTTGTGGTACCACATAACAACATGGAAGGGTACATGAAAAGGGGGAAGAGGAACATGGAGATAGAGAGGACTGGGTGATGTGCTTGGGCCAAATCAAGGGCTGGCAATGAGGGGAGGGTGATCTCAGAAAAAAGAACCTACAGGAAAGTGGGTGAGGAGGAGGGAGGAAAGATTGAAAAAGGGAGGAAAGGAAGGAGACCTTATTTTGGAGGTGGGAGGGGGTTCAACTGATGGGTAAAGGGAGATAGGACTTTACACTAGATGAGGCCTGGGGGTTTTGGTGTGTGAGAAGCCTACTTGTCTAGTGAGGAAGGGGGAGTTGGAACCACTGGGTAACTGGCACCTGGAGGAGTAGGAGAGCATGGACTCAGGGAGGAGATTTCAAGGCAAATGGAGTGGGGAAAAATCAACAAGAAAAGATATAGATCAGTACAGGGGAAGGAGATGCCCTACCATGGGGAAGTGTCCTCTCTGATACCTGAAATAATTACCATTGTTCTGAGAGTAAGGCACAATGGAAAAGGGGAACCCATGGAAGAAGGCCTACAAGCAGTGCTCAAAGGCATCTAGAGGGCAGAGCCTAGAATGGATATCTTGGAAGCTTTGATTGTATGAAGAATACAAGGGAAAATGAGAGATCAGATGATTATAGGGGTCATGAACCAGAAAATGAAGGTCTGGAGCAAACACCAAAAAAAGATAGATAATGAAAAGAGTAAAAGAAATCTTATTTTTCAAAGAGGCACCAAAAAATGGAATTTAAAAAACACTCTAATGAACAAAACTAGCTAAAAGGAAGGAGAGAAAGGGGAATCTACCTAACAAAGAGGAAAAAAGAGGGAGTAGAAATATATAACCAGAAAAAAACAACAGGAGGGAGTAACTAAAAAACAAAACCCTAAAGGGAAAGGAGTAACAAAGGAAAAAATGGGTTCAGAGGTTATGGGAAGAGAGCCAGTGGGAACAGGGCCACTTAAAAAAAGATTAATGTAACTGAAGGAACATAATACTGAGCTTACAGCAAAAGAAGGGGAAAATTATAACTTGAGGGGAAAAAAAACTATTTTAGATAGATAGAGGAAAATATAAACCTAACTCTTATAACCTTAAATGTGAATAGATCTAACAATCCAATAAAATGAAAAAGAGTGATAGATTAGATAAGAAAAGAAAACCCTACAATCTGTTGCTTACAAAAAACACATTTTTAAAATAAAGACATACACAAAATAAAATTGAAGAGATAGGGAAAAAATTTACTATGCATCAAGTGAATCCAAAAAAAGCAGAAGGCATCATGAGGTTATCAGACAAAGCAAAAACAAACATTGAAAAAATAAAAAATGATAAACAAGGAAATTGTTATGCTGGAAAGAACAAATCAATATTAGTAATAAAATTATATACTCCAAAAACCTTAGCATCCAACTCTATAAGGAAAAATATTGTCTGAGCTTCAAGAAGACATAAACAGTAACCCAATAGTGAGAGGAGACTTTCTATATGTTTCTATCAGCTTTGGATAAGTATAACAGAAAGATTTTTTTAAAAGGAAAATATGGAACTGAACAAATTTCCAGAGAAACTGGAATTAAAAGACTTATGGCATCTTCTAAATGAGACAGCAAAAGAATATATATATTTCTCTGAACCACGTGGAACTTTTATAAAAATTGGCCATTTACCAGGGCACAAAGATATTGCAAACAAATATAAAAAAGAAGAAATAATCAATATATCCTTTACAAACCATAAAGCATAGAAATTAGTTCAGGAAGCATAAACAAAATAATATAAACCCAAATAGAGATTTAAAAATGAAATCTTATATAATGAGTGGGCCAAAGACTAAATCACAAAAACAATGAATAACTACGTAAAGGAAAATGATAATGATGAAACACTACCAAAATTTTGGGGATGTAGCCAACAGTTCTCAGGGGGGAAATTATATCCTTACAATCATACATTAGGGAAACAGAAAAAGAGAAGACTAATGAACTGAATACAAATTCAAAAAATTAGGGAATCAAAAAATAAACAAACCTAAAATAAGTACAGAAAAGGAGATATTTAAAATTAGAGGAAAAAGAGATAAATAGGAAACAAAAAAATGATAAATAAAAATTGAGTTTTTTTTAAATTCTAATAAAATTAATAAATCTTTAGCTAATCTGATTTTTAAAAGAGCAGAAGATCAAATCAATTAAACAGGAAGTGTGCAGGGTGAAATCAGAGCAAAACTAAATGAAATAAAAAGAATAATCAGAATATATTATGCACATTTTTATACTAACAGAGAGCACAAAAGAAATAAAGTAATACTTTCAAAAATATAAAATACCCAAACTATAAGAAGATGAGATAGAACTTTTTGTTTTATTTTTAAATAATTTATATTTATTTCATTAAATATTTTAATGATATCGAAAAAAATTAACAATTAAAAAAAATGAGTTTCTATACTCAAAGGGCTATAAAACTATGCATATCCTTTGATCCAGAAATACTACTGCTAGGTCTATATCCCAAAGATATTCCCAAAAAGGGAAAAGGATCTATTTGTACAAAAATATTTATAGCAGCTCTTTTTATAGTAGCAAAGAATTGGAAATCAAAGGAATGCCCATCAATTGGGGAATGGCTAAACAAGCTGTGGTATATGATTATAATGGAATATTATTGTGCTATAAGAAATGACAAGCGGGATGATTTCAGAAAACCCTGGAAAGACTTACATGAACTGATATATAGTGAAGTGAACAGAACCAGGAGAGCATTGTACACAGTAACAGCAATAGTGTTTGATGAAGAATTGTGAATGGCTTAGCTATTCTCAGCAATACAACATCCAAGATAATTCCAAAGGACTAATGATGATGCATACTATCTTCTTCCAGAGAAAGAACTGATACTGTTTGAATACAGATGCATGCTATTTTTTACTTTCTTTTTTCCTTTTTTTCAAGTCTTCTTATAGAAAATGACTAATATGGTAATGTTTCACATAATTGCACATGTATATAACCCATTATCTGATTGCTTACCATATCAGGGCAGGTAGGGGTGGGGGGTGGGGAGGAAAAAGGGAGGGAGAGAATTTGGAAATCAAAACTTGTTTTAAAAATGTTTTTAAAATGGGGAAAAATTTTTGAGTTACAAATTCTGTCCCTCCCTCCTATACCTCCCCTCTCCTTGAGAAGGCAAGCAATTTGATTTCTACTATACATGTGAAATTATGCAAAACACATTTACATATCACTCATGTTGCAAAAGGAAACACAAACAAGATAAAACAATGTAAAAGTTTTAAAAATATGATTTAATCTGCATTCAATGTTCACCCATTTTCTCTCTAGGAGTGGATAGCATTTTTCATCATGGGATTTTTGGAATTGTTTTGGATCATTATTTTGTTCAGAATAACTCAGTCTTTCCCAATTGATGATCCTTACAATATTGATGTTACTGTGTTCTGTATACTCCACTTAGCATGAGTTGTCATAAATCTTCCCAGTTTTTTAAAAGCATCCTCTTCATTTCTTATAACTCAAAAATAATATTCCATCACAATCATATACCACAACTTATTCAGCTTTTCCCTCAACTGATTGAGGAACCCTGCAATTTCCAGTTCTTTTCCACCACAAAAAGAGCTGCTATAATTATTTTTGTACAAATAAGTCTTTTCCCCTTTTCTTTGATATTTTTGGGATACAGACCTCATATTTGCTTGGTCAATGAGTATACAAAAGTTTTATATTATTCTCCAGAATGGTTGGATCTTTTCACAACTCCACCAACAATGCATTAGTGTCCCAATTTTTCTATATCCCTTCTAGCATTTGTCATTTTCTTTTTTTGTCATATTAGCCAATCTGATAGATGTGGGGTGTTATCTTAGAGTTGGTGCATTTCTCTATTCAGTAATTATTTAGAGCATGTTTTCATGTGATTATTAATAGCTTTGATTTCTTCTTCTGGAAACTGCATGCTTATATCCTTTGATCATTTATCAACTTGGGAATGGCTCTTATTTTTTAAAAAATTTGGTTTGGTTCCCTATATATTTGAAAAATAAGGTCTCTAGCAGAAAAACTTGATGCGAAATTTCCCCCCAGTTTCCTGTTTTCGTTCTAATTTTGACTGCATTAGTTTCGTTTGTGAAAAAGTCTTTTAATTTCATGTAATCAAAATTATCTATTTTATTTCTGCAATCTCCTCTATTTCTTGTTTGGTCATAAACTCTTCCCTTATCCATTGATCTGACAGGTACATCTTCCCATGAGATAGAGATTTTAAATAATCTTATCTCAGAAAAGGAAACAAGTCTAGCTGTAAAGGGATCTGATGAATTCATAGTAGAATTCTATTAAATTTTTAAAGAATAGTTAGTACCCTACTTTACAAATTATTCTCAAAAATTGAAAAAGAACCCTACCAGAATCATTTTATGAGACAAATATAGTCCAAATATCTAAACCAGAAAAAATGTAAAAGAAAGAAAAGTATAGGTCAATATCATTAATGAATATTGACTCAAAAATTTTAAATAAAATCCTATCAAAGAAATTACAATTTATCAAATAAATCATTCATTATGATAAAGTGGGATTTATACCAGAAATGCAAAGATGTTTCAACATTAGGAAAACATTAATAAAAACCAAAACATCCCAAACCACATGATCATTTCAATAGATGCAGAAAAATCCTTTGACAAAGTACAATACTCTTTTATGCTAAAAACCCTAGAAATTATAGACATTAAGGGACCTTTTAAAAATATTATTAAAAGCATCTATCTAAACGCAAAAGCAAGCATATATGCAATGGGAATATACTAGAACCTGTGATGAAATAATTTACATTCATTTATCATTTACATGTCATTGTGACTATGTATACTGTGGTTTGGAATTATTGTATATATTACAAGTACATCATCAGTTATGCAGCATAACATGCATTTTTACCATCATACTGTCTTTGGTGAAATTAATATGAGATTTATGAATTATGGAAACTTATCATCTCAGAGACTAACTACTCTTACAATGAGTTTGATATAGGCCCTGTAGAGAATATATGTACAACAGGAGGAGAGACAGGCACATGTAAGTCTATGGTTTGCTTATGATGGCAACTATATAGACCACAATTGCTGGACACAGTCCAGTTTCTTCCTCTCTCCCTTCTAAAAGTTTTCTTTTTCTTTCACTAAGTCTGATGGCATGGTCAGAATCCATCCACCTGTGGTCTAGCACAATTACTGGATGTCTCGAAACCATGGTATGATAACCTTTCCATAACATTTTCAGGTGTCATGAATACATTACTAAATTTGGCTTTGATCTAGACACATGGTGGTAAGAAGTGTTATAGATTGCATAACTACCTCAACCCTCTATTATATAAAGGAGGGAATGTAATGGAATGTATTAAATTTGATCAGTGACAATGCTATGCTAAGGTTTAGTAAAAAATCCAGCAATTCAAACAGTTAGAGAAGAAGAATCCAGCTTTCCAGACCAGAATCCAGCTTCCTCCTGATGACATCTTACCACTCCAAGAAGACAAGAGAACTGAGAAAAGACTTCCAAAGACTTAATTATTTTTTAGTGTTTCATCAAGGAACACCTGTTCCTAGAAGAAACAAAGGGGGGGATGTGATGAAATAATGGGATTTAGCAGATACTCAAAGACCCACCTGGAGATTAATCAAGACTGATTGAATCAAGTGAGAGTAATTGACTGCTGATTAAGCCTACTTCAAGTTAATTGGATTGTAATCACACCTGGCTATCCCTTAAGAAGGTATTGTTCTCAGAAACTAGACTGTGAACTCAACTTGAGAACACCTTCAAAGACAATGGATTTGGATGACACCAACCAATCACCTTGAAGCAGTGTGTAAGGACCGCCTCTGTTCCAGATCTATAAAAAAGCTTCCACAAACAGCTTGCTGAGGAATGCTGATTAAAACAGGCTGGGGAAGGAGTTCCTGATTAAGACAGGCTCGTTGAGGAGTTCCTGATTAAAGCAGGCTTGTGGAGGAGGACTTCAGGAAGAACCCAAACAAGCTGGAACTCTAGGCTAGGTAGGACTTCTTTTTCATAACCTTCTGAACTCTTTGTAAATATCTCTATGTTCTAATAAATGTTTAATGCCCAAAGACTGGTACTGAAGCCTTTTAATTTTTGGCGACCACAATTTACATTTTAAACATCACAAACCTTTTCCAATAAATACAAGAGTAAAGCAAAGATGACCATTTTCTTCTATTGTGTGATATTGTTCTGAAAATGCTAGCAATAGCAATAAGACAAGGGAAAGGAATTAAAGGAATACCGATAGGTAGGGAAGAAATAAAACTAACCCTGTTTGTTGATAATATGATGGTTTACTTGGAAAACCCCAGGGAACCAGCAAAAATACTGGAGACAATGGATAGCTTCAGCAAAGTTGAAGGTCATAAAATAAATCCTCAAAAATCAACAGCATTGGGGCAGCTAGGTGGTGCAGTGGATAAAGCACCAGCTCTGGATTCAGGAGTACCTGAGTTCAAATCTGGTCTCAGACACTTGACACTTACTAGCTGTGTGACCCTGGGCAAGTCACTTAACCCCCATTGCCCCGCAAAAAAAAAAAAAATTAGAAGAGAAATACAGCATATGCTTCTTCCAGTTATGGGTATGTGAGAGATACATTCTTAACCAAACAAAACATAGAGACAATTAGAATAGATAAGTCATTTTGATTACTTGAAACTGAAAAACTTCTCCATGGGAAAAAAAAATTAATGTATTTAGGATAAGAAGAGGAATAGTTAAATAGAAATAAAAATCTTTGTATCAGATTTCTTTTATAAGGGTTTGGTATCCAGGATGTATAAACAATTAATAAATACATGCAAAACTAATAGCCAAGTCCCAATAAATAAATGGCCAAAGAATATGAACAAACAGTTCTCAGAACTACAAAGTATTCAGAATCACATGAAATAAAATGCTCCAAACACTAGTAACAAGAGAAATGTAAACCAAAACAACACGAAGATTTGAACTAACTCCCTAGAAGTTGGCAAAAATGACCAAAAAAATGGCCACAGTCAATTTTGGAAGGGTAGTGGGAAGATTGGTACACTAATACATTGTTAGTAATTATACAAATAAAGTGACTAAAATATCCATATCCTTTGAACCAGAGACTCTATTGCTCGGCCTGTACCCCAAAGAAGACATTTATAAGAAAAAAGTCCACATATACTCCAAAGTATTCATTGTGGCACTTTTTGTGATAGCAAAGCATTAGAAACAAAGTAAATGCCAATCAATCAGGGAAATAGCTAAACAAATTGTAGTATACAAATGTAATGGAATGCTACTGTGCTATAAGAAATGAAGCACATGATGAACAGAGAGGCATGGAAAGGTTGATATGTACTGATGAAGAGAGAAGCAAGCCGAGCCAAAAAAACCCACAATATACACATTGACTACAAAAATATAAATGGAAACAACAGCACACAAACAACTCAAAAGTAAAATGGAACAAAATTACAAAGATCAAGTGAGGGGGAAGCTAGGTGGTGCAGTGGATAGAGCACCAGCCCTGGAGTCAGGAGGACCTGAGTTCAAATTTGGCCTCAGACACTTAACACTTACTAGCTGTGTGACCCTGGGCAAGTCACTTAACCCCAATTGCCTCACTTAAAAAAAAAAAAACCAAAAAGATCAAGTGAGATATGAATGGAGAGATATGAGAAGCCATCCCTAAGTTACCCCTTTGTGAAGGTGGGAGGTGCACAGGCGTTAGACATTGCACATATTTTTGAACTTTCTCAATGTATTGGTCAATTGTAGAGCCTCTTTTCCTCTCTTTAAAAAACAAAACAAAACAACCAAACCCATTATTTGTCGAAGCCAGAGGAAGGAGGAAAGGTAGGCTCTAAGGTAGAGGAAGGGGGAAAAATACATGGGATACTATGTGATATAAGAAACAGAAACCATCAATAAAAATTATTTTAAATTTTAAAAATAAAGGAAGTTGTAGAATTGGGACAGCTTGGGTGAAGAGCATTAGAAAAATGTTATCTGTTCACTGGTTAGAGCAATCAGTTAAACCCCATATCTGCTTCAGGACATACTGGTTGAAAAGTGAACACCTTCCTTAAGCCTCAGTTTTCTGCTTAGTGAATATACTCCCCTCTGTGGGCTCAGATACACAACACCATCTTTTTTCTTCCTACATCTCTGCCCATGTTTTTTCTAGCTCTTTCACAAATACCTTGTTCAAGCTCTTTCTCCTCTTTGAATATGAGTGTTTCCCATTGTTCTGTTCTTGAACTTCATTTCTCCCTCTACACTTTTTTCCTTAGTAGCATCGTCTACTTGGATAGCTTCATCCTTTGTACAGATGCATCCCAAATGTATCTCCCCAACTCTGATCTCTCTGAGATCCAAACCCTATGCGATATCAATCGAATGTCCTACAGACACTACAAATTCAACATGTCTAAACCCACCTTATGACCCTTCTCCTTTCTTCTTTTTCTGAGACTTCATTGTTTCTTTCCATAGTGCCGCCACTGAACCAGGCACCCATATTCGAAATCTTGATGTCATCTTTGATACTACCCTGAGCTCTTGTATCCACCTTCATTTTTTTTAAATGATAAATATTTTATTTAAAGTTTTGAGTTCCAAATTTTGTCCCTCTTTCCCTCATTCCTCTCCCCGCTCCCTGAGGCAATAAGCAATCGGATATAGGTCATACATGTGCAATTATGTAAAACGTTACCATATTAGCCATTTTCTATAAGAACACTAAGATAAAAGAAAAAAAGAAAGTGAAAAATAGCATGCATCAGTCTGTATTCAAACAGTATCAGTTCTTTCTCTGGAAGAAGATAGTATGCTTCATCATTAGTCCTTTGGAATTGTCTTGGATCATTGTATTGCTGAGAATAGCTACGCCATTCACAATTCATCATCAAACAATATTGCTGTTACTGTGTACAACGTTCTCCTGGTTCTGTTCACTTAACTATACATCAGTTCATGTAAGTCTTTCCAGGGTTTTCTGAAGTCATCCTGCTTCTCTTCTAAATTTTTGTGGGATAATAATAAAAATGGTAATAATAACAATGATCAAATTTATTTCAAATTTTATTTAAACTTTAAAGTTTACAAAATGATTTACAAATATTATTTCATTGTATCCTCACATTAATCTTAGGAAATTTGTGTTATTATTATGAGGAAATTGAGTCTGAGAAATGTTAAGTGACTTGACCAAGGTCATACAGCTAGAAAACATCCGAGGTTGTATTTTAACTCAGCTTTCCTTACTTGAGGTCCAACACTCTTGTTCATTATGACACTTTAAAAGGATGATAATAACAGAAATTTAGAAGAGAACAAGGTCATGTATTTTTCACAGCTACAACTATGGGATAAATTCTTAATCAAACAAGAGATAGAGGCAATCATATAAAATAAAATAAGATCATTTCAATTACATGAAATTGAAAAGCTTTTGCAGAAACACAATACAACCAGGATAATTAGAGAAGCAGTATCTTTGTATCAAGTATCTCTGATAATCCTGATCTGATAATATGACAAAAAAAGAAAATGGCAATGTTGGAGAAAGTATAGGGACATTAATGCATGGTTGATGGAGTTATGAATTGGCCCAGCCATTCCAGAAAGCAATTTAAAATAATACTTTAAAAATCAATAAATTGGGCATACCCTTTAACTCATCAATGTTATTATTGGGCTTATATCCCAAAGAAAAATCAAAGAAAGAGAGAAAAGCTGTTTTTGTATAACAAAGAGCAGAAAATTAAGATGGTCCCTATCAATTGGGTGATGGCTAAACAATTTATGGAATATGAATGAAATGGAACATCGTGCTGTACAAAATCATGAAAGGGACAGTATTAGAGAAATTTGGGGAGATCTGTTTGAACTCAGGCAGAGTACAATAAAGAGAATCAGAGGGGCAACTAGGTGGTGCAGTGGATAAAGCACCAGCCCTGGATTCAGGAAGACCTGAGTTCAAATCTGGCCTCAGACACTTGACACTTACTAGCTGTGTGACCCTGGGCAAGTCAATTAACCCCCATTGCCCTGCAAAACAAACAAACAAAAATTAAAAAAAATAATAATCAGGAGAGCAATTTACACAATAACAATGAAGCTGTAAAGAAAAACAAGTTTGAAAGACTTAAGAACTCTGATCAGTACACAGTGACCAAGCAGGATTCCAGAGGATCTATGATAAAGCATGCTGCCCACCTCCTGACAGAGATGCAGAATGAGGCATAAATTTCTGGAAATGGCCAATGTAGACATTTGTTTTGTTGGATTATACATACTTGTTACAATGGTTTAGGTTTTGTGGGGGTTTTGTGTGGGGGTGGGGGTGTATGGGAGAGATACAAGGGCTAGCCATAGAGTTCCAAAAAGAAAAAAGAAAAGAAGAAAAAGAGGGCCATTGAAACTTTTTTAAAACACACAGAAGACACTGAAAGAAAGGTCAGATGGAAACACAGACAAGCAGGATAGCTTTGAATGTTATATGTGGAATTGTTGTTGTTGAGTCCTTTCAGTCATGTCCAACTTTTCATGACCCCATTTGGGGTTTTCTTCGTAAAGATACTGGAGTGGTTTGCCATTTCCTTCTCCAGCTTATTTTACAGAGGAGGAAACTGAGGCAAACAGGGTGGAGTGACTTGCCCAGGGTCACACAGTTGGTGAATTACATAACATTCAGTTTCACTTTTTATATTCTTTCCATTTACATTATTATATTTATCATGTCGCTTCTTGCTTCAGTTCATTCTTCCTTTGCTTCTCTGGTTCATAGTCAACATTTTTAGAACATTGTAGTCATTCCTTAAAGCCCAATTCACATACTTTCTACTCCTTGAAGGCTTCTTTGACATCCTCCCCCATCAAAACCCGTTCCCCGTCAGATCTTATGTAGCAACTTATTTTGCAGCTCTTTGATGAATATATTGTGCATGATAGAGATCAATATTTCTGACTCATACTCTGATTAGATAAGTTGTTCCACAATGGCAGAGACCTTTACCTAAATGTTTGCTGAATGAACAAAGGAATGAATGGGGAAAATCTACCTTCCCCTGTAGCAGAGATGCATTAAGGTACCCCTGGGAAAGTGTGTCTGTGGAGATCCTTGGAACAGAGGGTTCTGTATACATTAATACTCTCCAATGCTGCTTTGAAATAAATCAATTTAACCTCCACAGAATGAATGCCTTCCTCAGTGTGACATGTTTTAGGAGGGAGAGACCTCGCCTTTAAATATTTTGGAGACCACCCAATACATTTTGAACTAGTGCACTAGTCGACAAATGATACAATCATCCAATCCAATCCAATAACTATTTATTGAGCATCAGATGTTGCCTAGCATCATGCGAGCACAGTATGGGGGAGGGGGGAAGGATTGCTGTGCTTTTGGTCATTTAACTCCCTGGCTGACTGGTTTTGACAGTTCAGTCAGTGGCCAGGGAGTCATGTCATCCCGTCGACCATAGCAACAACATCCCACATCACTGCACATACAACTTAACACATTCAGCCTTTCCTCACTCCCCTCCACAGCTCCAAGTACTGTTCTTCCGAGAACCTACCAGTGATTCCTTCTCTGTCCAGTTCAGTCCTTATCAAACTAAAATCTCTTATAATCTTATTGAGAGGAGATTTTTGCTCCCAAAGTAGTGAAAGGTGAAGATATCATATGACAAAGAATGAGCGGTATAGACAATAGGTACAATAGGTGTTTAGAAACAGTAAGAGTCACTTTGCTAGAATAACCTTGGAAAAAGCTTCCTATTATATGAGAGAAATGCACTGGGCCTTGAAAGATAGATAACTGATGTGCTAAATGAGTACCTTAGGCCTGTATAGGCTGAAAGGATGAGCAGATAAAATGAAATAAATTAAAATTTATAGATAAGTTAAATGTAAAATGTGTAAGTATAAAAATTACATTAAAATTCATTTTAAAAAATAAAGGCAGTGCCAGGTGCTAGCTTCAGCTTTCTGGGACCACTGATTCCCTGTGGCTACACACAGTCTTCATCTTTCTGGGCCTTAATGTCCTCATCTATAAAATGAGCATTGAACTGGAAAGTCTCTTCCAAATCAGTGACTCTCAAGAAGGTGGATTATTGGCTTTATATAAAGTTCTTCACTTTATGAAGGGGTTTGTCACAAAATACCTTTAAATAAAAAGTTGTTAACTTGGTGTCTATGAACTTGTTTTTTAAAAAATATTTTATGCCTGTATTTCAATACATGTATATTTTCTATTATATAATATGTACATATTTATTATATATTGTATATGTGCATACTGTTTTGTATTACATATTTTGTATTTATGTTTATTATATTATTGTATTTATATATTTTTTTGTATAAAATGTATATAATATATATGTATAATTCTATGTGTATGTGTGTATGTCTCTATACATACATACATACATACATATATATAAAACACCATGTACATTTTATACATTTAAAAACATTCTTCTGAAAAGGGATACATAAATATGACCAAAGGAATCCAGGGCATAGAATAAGATTTTTTACAAAAGACCAAAACGTTTGCTATCTCCCAGTGACTTGAAAATATAATTTTCTATGTTTATTTTAATGTGAAACTCTTCAGTCTTACAGATATTACAAAGTAGTCATTCCCACATGGTTACATTATCCTAATCTCCTCAGCTTCTTTTAGCTAACCAGATTTACCCCCAGAATTAGTTCAATCCTTTTGCTTGCTTAAGTAGTTATTTCAATTGTTCCCTGTAAGGGATTGGAGGTTCACAGTGAACAGAGCCAACCTGTAGGTGCCACTTTTGACACTAAGCAATTTAAAGTTGGGGGAGGGGTTCCTGTCTTTGATAGAAAAGTGTTAGGGTAGAAGTAAACCATGCTAGCTTCTGGTCTTTGGGTTCTTGGAAGGTGGGATTGGTTTTAGGATCTTCATTTCTCTTATAATTGCTGAAACAGGTCCTTCCCCCTCTCGGACTTAATTGCATCTGAATAAATGAGAGTGTTGCTCTTGATCCCTAAGGTGTTTTTTTTCTAGCCTTGAATCCTAGCACATCTTGATCACCATTTCCAAAAGGCCAGAAAGAGACTGAGAGTTAATATTTGAAAGGAAAAGAGGCCTGTAAATTAGTCACTCATTTCTGACCCCCAACACGGTCTCCTTTAGGCTAATGTTTGCTTTTACTTTGTCTGTTTTTCTCTCACCAGGCTGATTAATTGAAATCATTCCATGCTAGCTTTGAAGGTGAACTTTACCTATCCATGACTTGTGAGAGTGATGGACAACACCCACCTGGATAACTGCTGGACATGATGTTTTCTTGGATTGTGACCTTCAGGCGTTATGGGATGGGGTGTGTGTGTGTGTGTGTGTGTGTGTGTGTGAGAGAGAGAGAGAGAGAGAGAGAGAGAGAGAGAGCACCCATTCAACTCACTTCTTTGTGGAGTGTTCTATTCCGGGGCTGATGCATCTGTATTTTCACAAAGTTGGGAATAAGAATGGGAGGAGTCAGACTCCTCAAATATAGGATAGAGGTCGATGAACCTGGAATCAGGAAAAGGAGTGCAAATCCGACCTCAGACACGTAATACCTATGTGACCCTGGGCAAGTTACGTGATCTGTTTGCCTTAATTTTCTCTTCTGTACATTGGGGATAAAAGCAACACCCACCTCATGGGGTGTTTTGTGAGGATCAAATGAGATACTATTTGTATAGCTATGTACAAACCTTAACACACTGTATAAATGAAAGCTATTTAGCAGCAGCAGCAGCAGTAGAAACTGAAGGCATCAACTATACATTTTCAGAGGATAAATGAGAAACTGAGAGAAAGATCCTAGGAAAAACCCCACAACCTTTAAACACCTGGATGGGGATGGGAAGGCTGCTGCCAATTAAGTGCAGACAAGGTTTGCTTTTAACTAATATCCTAGGGGCAGCTAAGTGGCGCAGTGGATAAAGCACCGGCCCTAGATTCAGGAGGACTTGAGTTCAAATCTGGCCTGAGACACTTGACACTTACTAGCTGTGTGACCCTGGGCAAGTCACTTAACCCCCATTGCCCCACACAAAACAAAAACTAATATCCTCACCATCTAGGTGGATGGTACTGACAAAGATAAACATGGAAAAGGGCACAGGGATGGACACAGTAAACTGTGCAAAGGTCAAACTGAGAAGTGGATATATTATTTACAACATGAATATACTTTGTTATACTCTTGCTTTTTTCTCTCCCAAGTGGGGGAATATTGGAGCTTCAATATCATGTCAGTTTCCTGAGAAGCAGAATGAGAGATCCCAGGAAAAGATTGGACTCCAAGCCCCATTTCAGAAACAGAGAACTATGGCAGATGCCAGGAAGTGAACAAAACCTGTATGTTCTCTTCCATTTCTTCCACAGATTTCCTTGATGACGTAATATTTCTGCCACATTTTGTTGTCAGTGCTTGGATAATATTATGAAAGTGTGAGCGGCTCAGTCCTCAATTCAACAATGGGCTGTTTTCTGCACCTTTTGTGGACATTTTAGCATCTGGAATTTGGGGTACATTTGCCAGAAAAACAATTTTTATAGAAGGTGGTTAGGTAAGCCCATGGAACACGTGCTGACAAAAAATAGAGCTGAACTATAATGCTCATAATGGTAGCTTGAATTCCCCTACCTGGGAGCAAGGAGCCTTGTAATAGAGGAAGTAGGAGAAAGAGGAACAAACGTTTCCTCCCCCTCTCCTGGGCACAAGGTCCTCCTTGGGCATGATGTTGAAATAGATTATTTTTTTTGGCATCATCTCACCTTATCTCACTTCCTCATGCCTTTCTTCCCAGGCACTGAAACTGCAGGGACACTGCTCTTATTCCCCAAACTGCTCCAGACTCCCAGATTACCTATAGCCCTATGTTGCACTCTCCCCCAACAACCCCACCCTTACTCTCATTCCCATTCCAGGCACCCCTAAGAACTTTCAGTCCCTCATCTAGCCTTTTCAGTTAGGTTTTAGGAGGGAACAAGTCAACAAGTCATGTCAAAACAACAAGCACTTATTACGTGCCTGTGATGTGCTAGGTACTGTGCTAGGCACTGGGGATGCAAAGAAAGGCCTCCCCAATCCTCCCCCCAAAAGTCTCTGCTCTTAAGAAGCTTACAGTCTGATGGGAGGAGACAACATACAAACAACTATGTACAAACAAATTACACACAGTATAAACTGGAGATAATCTAAGAGGGAAAGCTCTAACCTTAAAGGAAGTACAATGGAATATATTTACACTAAAATCTGAATGTCTGATGGTCTTAATTCTCCAGAAAACATTTGTATTTCCTAAGACCATGTTGGTTAACTCAAATGAATCTCTAACTGGTAGAATTTCAGGCAGTGTAATAAATCAATGTTCTTTCCAAAGTCACTAGTGCTATCTGTTAATTGACAAATCTGGTGGCCTTTTTCCTTCCTCCCTCCCTTCCTTCCTTCCTTCCTTCCTTCCTTCCTTCCTTCCTTCCTTCCTTCCTTCCTTCCTTCCTTCCTTCCTTCCTTCCTTCCTTCTTTCTTTCCTCCCTTCCCTCCTCCCTCCCTCCCTCCCTTCCTTCCTTCCCTCCTTCCTTCTTTCCTTCTGTCCTTTCCTCCTTCCTGTTCTTCTTTCCTTTCTTTTTTAAAAATACATTTTATGTGACAAATATGGTAATGTTCTACATAATTATACATGTATAACCTATATCTGATTGTTAGCCACTTCAGGGAGCGGGGAGGAGAGGGAGAGAAAGAGGGATAAGAATTGGAACCCAAAATTGTAAATAAAAATGTTTATTATAAAAAAATACATTTTATGAATATCTTTTGTTTTTATATCATATATATTTCCCACTGTATTTTTCCATCCAACCCTTCCCAAAGAGCCATCTCTTATAATAATGTGTGAAGGGAGGAAGACAAGAAAAAGAAATTGTACAAAACTAAGCAACATATCAAAAAAGCATGATGTTATATACAGGGTCCCACACCCATGGTCCCCTATAAAGGAGGGAAGGGAGAAGTTATCACTTCATAGTTCTTCTTGAGGGCCAATTTTGGTCATTTTAATTTTTGCAGAATTCAGTTTTGATTGTTCTATACATTTTTATTGCTGTTCTTTCCATTTACATTGTTATAGTCATGGTCTATATAATTGTGGATTTTTTTGGTGAGATAATTGGGGTTAAGTGACTTGCCCAGGGTCACCAGATAGTAAGTGTTAAGTGTCTGAGGCCAGATCCAAATTCAGGTCCTCCTGACTCCAGGGTCGGTGCTCTGTCCACTGCACCACCTAGCTGCCCCCAACTGTGCCACCTAGCTACCCCCTATGTAATTTTACTGGTCGGTGAGTTAAGGAGAGGTCTACCCCAAGCATGTGCATGGGTGGATGAGAAGAATTTGTTCCAACATTCATGAAGGTGGCTGAAACAGGCTCTCTGGAGGGTTAGAGCTTGGTCAGCCATCAGACACCAAGGACATCCACTGTATCCTTGGCCATCACCTGGTGTCTTGACTTTTGTCTTGCTGCTGGACTTCAATGACTCAGGAAGAGAGAGTGGGGCTGACAACTTTGTGCAACTCTGCCTCATTTAAATCCAATTCAGAAGCAAGTCAAGACATCACCCTGTGATGTCACTGGACCTCTTCAAAAACGAAGGATGAACAACAACTGGTTCTGCTCAATTCATTTTGCATTAGCTTCCATCAGTCTTTCCATATTTATCTTTATTCATCATTTTTCTAGCACAGAAATATTCTGTTTACATACTATAATTTGTTTAGCAATCTCCCAATAAATTGGGCTGTTTGTTTCTATCTCTGTTACATAAAAATTCCTCCATAATCTCCACAACTCTCACCTTCAGCCTCTTCTTTCCAGTTATGCTGCCTAGTTCAAGTCCATATCACCCACAACTAGGCTATTTCATATATCTCTGCTTCAGGTCTCACCCCCTTCCAATCCACTTAGCACTGGGCTAAGTACTAGAGATACCAAGAAAATAAAAAACTGTCCCTTCTCCCAAAGGGCTCACATTCTGACGGGAGATACAATATATAGAGAATCATGTCTGGGGGAGACATATATGGTGTTAATGGAAGATAATCTTAGAGAGAAGGGACTGGTTGGGGAAGAAGAGAACCTCTTGTTGAAGAGGGGATTTGAGTTGAGTTTTGAGGGAAGACTTAAAGGAAGAAAAGTACCTGAAGATGGTTATAAATCAATCAGGCAACTAGCATTTATTACGCACCTCCTATGTTCCAGAAGGGGAGCTAGGTGGCATAGTGGATAGAGCACCAGCCCTAGATTCAGGAGGACCTGAGTTCAAAGCCAGCCCCAGACACTTGACACTTACTAGCTGTGTGATCTTGGGCAAGTCACTTAACCCCAATTGCCTCACCAAAAAGAAAAAAGAAAAAAGAAAAGAAAAAGAATGACTCAGACTGAGGGCAGCTAGGTGGCGAAGTAGATAAAGGACCAGTCTTGGATTCAGGAGGACCTGACTTCAAATCTGGCCTCAGACACTTACTAGCTGTGTGACCCTGGGCAAGTCACTTAACCCTCATTGCCCTGCCCCCCCCCCCAAAAAAAAGAATGACTCAGACTATGAGAAATGCTATAGATTTCCATACTTGCTGGATTTCAGCAAGGCATTTGATAGGAGTCACAGCATCCTTATGGACAGACTAGAGATAGAGAGATCAGGTGATAGCTGTTAGGTTGATTCAGAAAGGGAAGAATGACTGGACCAATGCTGACCTGGAGGAAGGTAAGGTATTCTTAGAACAGTCCTGCCCCATTTATATCAGTGACTTGGATAAAGGTACAATTGGTGTGCTTGTCAAATTTATAGATGATTTAGAGCTAGGAGAGATGGCTAATATCCCCTAGAACCAAAATTTGGAAAGATGGAACAATGTGCTGAATCTAATAAGACAAACTTACTAGGGCTAAACGTAAATGTCATGTCACTCCCTCTTCTCTCTACAATCCCTCACTACCTCCAGCTTCAGTGAGGGGTGTTTTGTGCCTCATGGATGAATATTGCACTTGGAGTCAGGAAGACCTAAGTTCATAATCCTTCCTCAGACACAGTCCAGTGACTGGGCAAGTCATCTGAATTCTCTCAGCCTCAGTTTCCCCATCCATAAAATGGGAATGATAATAGCACCTACCTCCCAGGGTTATTATGAGGATCAAGTGAGATAGATAACACATGTAAAATTCTTGCAAACCTTAGAGTGCTTTTAAAATGTCCCTGATTGTTATTATTATTATTAAATACAGTTCAAATGTACATTATATTCGAGACCAGGCAGACCTTTAAATAGTCAGATTAATTGAGAGAGAATAGCAAAGCAAAAAACGGCAATTAAAGCAACGCAATCATTTAAAGACTCCACACATTGACAAATATCCTAGTCCTGAAATACTCTTGCAAGGGGGAGAACTTTTCCTTTTTTTCCTGTGTGGATGGGTGGGATGAAAGAAAGGGGCATCCTTGGTCTGGCTTCAGCAGATGGTGTGAAGACCAGCTTTGGTCTCTTGAATGCAGACATATATCCACTTTGCTGGCTCTAGAACCAAAAAGTTGGACAAAATGCTATCTGGCGTTCAAAGCCCTTTATTACCTGGACCCCTCCTGCCTTTCCAGTCTTCTCACACCTTACTCCCTGATGTGAACTCTTCAGTCCACTGACACTGACCTCGTGGTTGTTGCATAAACAAGACACTCCATCTCTCACATCTGCATGCCTGGAATCCTCTTTCTCCTCTGCTCTGATCACTAGCCTCCCTGGTTTCCTATAAGTGCCAAATAAAATCTCGCCTTCTATAGGAAATCTTCCCCAGTGTCTTCCTCTGTTAATTATTTCCTATTTATCCTGTATATAGTTTGCTTTGTATATATTTGTTTGCATATTGTTTCCCCTATTAGACTGTAAGTTTCTTGAGGGCAGGCACTGTCTTTTACCAATTTTGTATCCCCTCAATTAGCACAGTGCCCAGCACATAGTAGACAACTTATTTGTTTATTAACTGATTGACACCTGGGTTCAATAACACTGGATGTTATTGCAGATTTAACCAATATTGTGCCCCAGTCTCCAAGAGCTACTGTCTGGTTGGGTCCTCTTCACTTTTGCTATCTTTATATTCTAGTAGTCCTACTTTTTATACCTTCTGCCTCCTAGAAGGTGCCCCATTCAAGTCCTTATCTGTTACCACCACTTTGCATACAACCTTCTGGGAAATTGGAGACCAGAGAATTTCCCCCAAAGTGAATAATGCTTCAGGTTGTAAGCATTATAGGAAATGAAATCTTGGAGACTTTATTACTATTTCACCATGTCCACTAACTAAATGATTATGTTTGGGTTCAATTCATAGTACTTATGAATTGCACAGGTATGGTGTGGGAAAGACATGGTTAACAGTTTGTGTCAAAAGGATAGGTAGTTCAAGATAATTCAGAAGTGTGACATGATTGCCAAAAAAAAAAAAAAAAAAAGGAATGCTAGTTTAAGTACTATTAATAGGAGCATAGTATCCAGAATGGCAGTGGTGATGGTCCCATTGCATTCTGCCCAGGTCTGAGCACACATTCTGTCAGAAGCACCACATTTCAGGAAGAACAGAAGTAAGTTGGAATAGGCCCAGAGGAATATGATCAGGAAGACTTTAACTATACAATATTAATTTACACATTCAAGATACGTAAAGGAGAAGTAGTATGGTATATGACCACAGACAAATCACTTAATTTCTTAGTACCTCCCCCCACACACACCTCCAGGTCCCTCAGAACAGATACTGATAGATGCTGATCTATATTAGTGGGTACAGCTTCTATACTGGAAGCTTCCCACAGAAAATGAAATCACAGATCAGGACAAAAAAAAGCACCTTGGATTTTTTAAAGGGTTCTTATTTGGCCTAGAAATGATGTGATGGAGTCATTAGAGTTCCAAGCACAGGTGTGTGGGTAAATGTTTAACACCTGGATCTACACACACACACGCACACGCACACACACACGCACACACATGCGTGTAGGCTAGATGATTTTTTTTCTTGGAACATTTTATCTATTTTTATTTTAAAATAAAATTTAAAAGCTATTATTTATTTATTTTAGACATTCTTATCTTTTTAAATTTTGAGTTCCAAATTATCTCCCTCATTCCAGCCCCCTCCCATACCAACTAAGAAGGCAATCAGCATATCAATTATACATGTGGAATTAACAAAACATTTCTATATTAGACACATTTCCAAAAAAAGCAAAAAAATAAAGAAACTTATACTTCAATTTCCATCCAAAGTTTACCAGTTCTGTCTCTCAAGGTAGATAGCATTTTTTCATTGTGAATCCTTTGGAACTGTCTGGGATCATTGTATTGATCAGAGTAGCCAAGTCTTTCACAGTTGATCATCATTTCAGCATTGCTTTTACTGTGTACTGGAGAAATAATACCAAATGTATAACGGAGCAGCACTGGGCCTTGCAAGAAAACTTTGTAGGTGAAAGATTATCAATAATTTTGGAAAGTAGGTCCTAAATGTCAGTAGGGGATGTAGTCCCTAATCCTATTGCTATATTCATCAGAGAAAAAGGGCTGATTTCTCCCCTCATTTAAGCCATGGTGCTCCATGATCACAAATGAGCAGGCTGATAATGGAATAAGGGGAAGAAGATGATAAAAGATGGGATAAAAGGGAAGAGAGAAGAGGGTGAAGCATGGGTACTTTTGCTTTCTTCAAAGTCATAGAGTGGAAAAAATTGTGGGCTATGGAATTAGAAGATGTAGGTATGACTCCTAAGTCTGCCACTCTCTCACTACCTCTCTATGCCTCTATTTCCCTACCTATAAAATGAGGTATTTTGATTAGTTCTCTTCCAACTCTAAATGACCTTGTGATCCCAAACCCTTGTCCCTCTTGCCCCCTCTTATCCACAGTCTCTAAAGGAGGGTTATCACTGAATGGGAAGATTGGGAGGTCATTTCAAGGCCTGCAGCCATTCATTACTGAAGTTGCAAAGGATAAATGGTCAAGTCCTTGGGCAAGTCATGCCCTGTTTTCTTATCTTATCAAATCAATACAAGTAAAATCAGTCTAAAATTAACATCAAGGGCAACGAGGAAAGGATAAGAAATCATTAGAAAATGGTCTCCTCAAGGGCAGAAATCTCATTTTGGCCTTACTTTGTATACCCAGTGCTTGGCACGGTGAAATCATTTAATAAGCAGGTGCTTACAAGAGGCCTCTGGTGGAGGCTCATTAGCAGCTCAGGAGATGGGAAAGCTTCCCTGGGGGAGGGCTGTAAAGGGCTGGTAGCAATTCATCAGAGGGAGACGGGGGAGGAAGCCATTCTAGGTTTAGGGTAGACGCTGCCCAAGCAGGGACACAGAGGCAAGGGAGCATGGTATTTTCAGAGCTGAGAGCTTCCCGGACAGAAGCCATAGGCCGGAGCAATAGACAGAAGTTACAAAGAGCCGTATCTGGACTTGATGTAAGGAGAAACTTCCTAACAGTGAGAGCTATCCCAAAGTGCAATGGGCTATTTGGGGAGGTAGTGGATTCCTCTGTAACTGAGGTCTTCAAATTAAGGCTGGGTGACCTCTTGTCAGGTGTGCCGTAGTACGGTGGGAGATGAGAAGAGAGGGAGGGATTCTTTTTCAGGTACAGTGTGAACTGTCTGGGAGTAACTGGAGGAGTCACCTGAGGCTTGGCAAGTAGGTGGCACAGGGGATAGAGCACTGAACTTGGAACTAGGAAGACCTGAGCTTGTATCTTGCCTCACACTTGGCTGAGTGTGACCCTAGGCAAGTCACTTATCCACTTCAAACCTTTGTTACCTTATCTATAAAATGGGGATAACAATAGGATTGTTGTAAGGATCAAATGTGGTCCAGTGGATAGAGTACCAGGCCTGGGGTCAGGAAGACTCATCTTCCTTGGGTTCAAAGCTGGCCTCAGACACTAACTAGCTGTATGACCCTAGGCAAGTCACTTAAGCCCATTTGCTTCAGTTTCCTTATCTCTAAAATGAGCTGGAGAAGGAAATGGCAAACCATTTCAGTATCTGTGTCAAGAAAGCCCCCAGATGGAGTCACACAAAAATCAGGCAACTGAAAACATCCAACAACAAGTTCAAGCCTTGATAGACTCCACCTCCCTCAGCTTCCTCTCCCTTCAGGTTGGAGGGCTAGAGGATGAAGTACCAAACTCCTTTCAGTGTCTTCCTTTATTGTAGGAGGCAGAAACTGGACTCTCAGTTTAGTCTAGTCCTCTGCATCTGCAGCTCTGCCAAGTTTCAGCTACTTGTGTCCTTTTGTGTGTTGTCTTCCCTTTTAGACTGTAAGCTCCTTGAGGGCGGGGACTATCTTTTTTTTTTTGTGGGGCAATGGGGGTTAAGTGACTTACCCAGGGTCACACAGCTAGTAAGTGTCAAGTGTCTGAGGCCAAATTTGAACTCAGGTACTCCTGAATACAGGGCCAGTGCTTTATCCACTGTGCCACCTAGCTGCTCCCAGGGACTATCTTTTTATTAATTGTATCCCCAGTGCTGGCACACAGTGGATACTTAATAAGTGTTGATTAGAGTGGGTGATGGTGGTAATGGTGGTGGTAGTAGTAGTAGTAGTGGTGGTGGTGGTGGTGGTGGTGGTGGTGGTGGTAGTAGCAGCAGTAGAGGCACACAGAGTTAAATGACCTGCCTAGGGTCACAAAGCTAGTAAGCATCTGAGGCTATTTTTGAACTCAGGAAGATGAGGCTTCCTGACACCAGGAATAAAAGTATATTGTGTACCTAGTAGCTGTTGTCATTGTTATCCAAATCACTGGGAACAAGGGCCTGTACCAGGGTGGTGAAAGAGGGACTACCATAGATGGGGACGGACATTTCTGTAACACTTCAAGGTTTGCAAAGTGTTTTATGTAAATTTATGTGAGCCTCCTGGACATGATGAAGAGGGTACTGACTCCCCATTTTACAGATGAAGAACCTGAACCTCATGGAGTTTAAGTGACTTGCCCATTGTCAAAGCTGGTAGGTAGCAGAGGCAAGATTAGAACCCAGATCTCACCTGACTCTGAGACAGATGCAGATAGAGGAGATGCTAGAGCCTTCTTCATAGGGTTGGAGCTTTGAGAGTCCATGAGATTGCCAAAGGAAAGAATACAAAGAGAAAATAGAATCGACAACAGACATTTTGGGAAAACCACAGCAAGAGATCTGAAGTCAGTCAGTCAGTCAATTAGCATTTATTGTTTAACATAAATACCCATGCATGTATGTATGTATATGCATTGGACACTGTGTTAAGTGAAGGAAGGTGAAGTGGAGCACAGACATCAAGGAAGCAAATATGTACAAACAGGTTACACACACATATGCATTGTATGTGTATATGTTTGTATATATATGTAGGTACATATGTACATAAATATATCTATAAAGATATACATTACAGATGATATATACCTATATGTATATAGATATACATAAAAGTATATTGCATACCTTTATTTTGTTGTTGTTTAGTTGTGTCTAATTCTTCCTGACTCCATTATTATTTTATTTATATTTTTTTTTGTGGGGCAATGAGGGTTAAAGTGACTTGCCCAGGGTCACACAGCTAGTATGTGTCAAATGTCTGAGGCCTGATGTGAACTCAGGTCCTCCTGAATCCAGGGCTGGTGCTTTATCCATTGTACCACCTAGCTGCCCCATCTGACTTCATTTGGGGGGATTCTTGGCAAAGATACTGCAGTGGTTTGTCATTTCTTTCTCCAGCTCATTTTACATATAAGGAATAGAGGTACACAGGGTTAAGTGACTTGCCCAGGGTTTTCACAAAGTTAGTAAGTGTATGAAACCATTTTTCTTTATTTTGGCTGGTCAAGGAGGGTTAAGTGACTTGCCCAGGGTCACACAGCTAGTAAGTGTCAAATGTCTTGAGGTGGAATTTGAACTCAGTTCCTTCTGAATCCAGGGCCAGTGCTTTTATACACTGCACCACCTAGCTGCCCTTGAAGCCATTTTTGAACTCAGGAATATGAGTCTTCTTGACAACCAGGCCAGGTGCTCTATCCATTAACACCTAGCTGCCCACATTGCTATACACATACATTTATCTATACCTTTTTATTCATGTAGGTATATATTTCAATATATGTATCTTCACATACATATAGGTGTATGTACACATATATACCTTTATATATATCTTCACATACAGATAGGTATATATCTATATACATATAAATGCCAAATGTACATCTTTATATATTGCTTTATGTACATAAATGCCTATATGCATTATTTTATATTATTTAAATAGCTTTATATACATAGCTTCATTTAGAGTAGATATATCTTTACATATGCCTATATGCATATATAATCTTTATATACACATATACCCATATGTATATCTTCATATATCTTTATAAACACTTATCGATATGTATATAAAATCTTTATATACTTATATGTATATCTCAGTACAAGTTTTGTTGTTGCTTAGTCCTTCGTGGTGTAAGGGGCTAAAATTCTAGTGATACCATCTAAAATCTAATGAGTGGTCGCCAATAAATTATAAACTTTAGCAAGAGTATTTAAGTGTTTAAGTATTTATTAAAGAGCATTAGGATCAGAGAGAAAGGTAAAAATCGAACTATTTCTGAGACCCTATCATTCGACCCACCATGGTGAGGTCAGGAACCAAAAAGAGACAGAACCCCTCCACCACCCTCCACTTCCTACTTCGCGTCCTCCTCCCAGAAATGGGAGGCTCAAGTTGATTGGCTGGTAGCCTTGATAGTACCCACAAGCAAACTCTGACGCCAAGGACCTTGACCCCATGGCTTGCCCTCAGAGGCCTTCTCCTCATGGCTGAGCTTTTCTACAGTAAGACTCCAGCAGGTGGCGTCATTCCAATCCTTACAGTGGTCCCATTTGGGGTTTTCTTGGCATATATTGTGGTGGTCCTCATTTTATGGATGAGGAAACTGAGGCAGACAGGGATACCAGTGACTAGCCCAGGATCACACAGCTAGTAAGTATCTGAGGTCTGATTTAAATTCAGGAAGATAAATCTATTTGACTCCAGGCCCAGAGCTCTATGTATTGTGCCACCTAGCTGCCCATACATATAGGTACATCTTTATATACATATAGGTATATATCTATCTCTATACATACATGCACATTTCCATATACACATAAGCATATATACACACATGTACATCACCATATATAGCTATTCATACACATAGGTGTATACAACCTATACATATACATGTAAATTGTTATAGACATATAAGGGTGGGTCTATATTCTCATGTACCTCTTTATATACATATATAGGTATATATATATCTACACACATATAGGTATATCCCTATATACACATACATGTACATCACCATATACATATAAGCACGTATCTATATGCACATGTACATCTTTATAGACATACAGATATGTGTATTTCTATTCACAGATGTATATACAGATATATGTATATCACTATATACATATGTATAGATCTATAGCCATATTTACAGCTTTATATACACATATACATGCATATATAGATCTATATCTATCTACACATACACTGCCATATACACATAAGTGTATATCTCTATATACATCTTTATATACATACACATATAGGTATATACACTATCTGTACATAACCAAATACATATAAGCAAATATCTACATCTTTAGATTTTAGACTGTATACGAGTGTAGAGTCACACAAGTGTAGATTTTAGACTATACACGTGTGTATATAGTCACGCAAGTGACACATGCACACAGATCGACTCTCGGGCCACCCACACAAAGTTGGAGAGCCACTTTAGGGCCGCTTTCAAAAGGACCGAGAAGCCTGTTTAAAGAAGTAGTTGAGGCCGCTCCTGGGGGGTGGGGTGGGGGTGCGGGGCAGAGCTATTTAGAACGCGAAGGGCCCCAGGTGGGCGGGGCCTCCCCGAAGCCTGGTCCCGGCCCCTGAGTCGTGCCCTCCGGGACTCGGAACTTGACCCCGGAGAGCCGTTTCCGCCTCCCCCCGACCCCCACCCAGGCAGGCGGAGGGGCACGCGGGGCTCGGAGCGGCGAGCTGGGTCGCCGAAGGGCCTGGGCCTGGCCGCGCGCTCAGTGGGCTCGGGCTCCAGTTTCCGATCGCCTCGTGGCGGGCTGGGGGGGGGGGGGAGGGCAGGAGGGAGGCCTCTCCCCGGATTTGTGACGTGCCCGCAGGGGGACACCACACAAAGCGGTGCGGAGGGGCGGGGGTCCCCTCAAAGCACCCCCGCGGGGAGGGCCAGGGCACCCAGATGGGACTGGACGGGGCCACCTCGAGGCGCTGGGCAGCCCGCCGGTATTAAAGTGAGCGCCGCGCCGGCGTCGGCCTCGGCGTGGAGCGCGGCGCGGCGAGCCCGGGAGCGCACGCGGCGCAGCTGGCCGCTCTATCTCCGCTGGAGGCCAGCACGATTCCTACGCCATGCCCGGGGCACGCCCCCGCCGGGGTGGAGCCGAGCCCAGGGGCGGCGCCGCAGCTGGAAAAGGCCGAGACCGAGGCCGGGGCTGTGGCAGCTCCTGCAGCAGAGGCGGCGGCAGCAGCGGGACGCGCTGCTCCTGCGAAGGAGGCGCCTGCCGCCGGCCTCGCCGCGCTCGCGCAGCCCCAGCCCCGGCCCCGGCCCCAGCCCGGCTCGGACCGCGGCACTGCGGGCAGCGGCGGCGGCGGCGGCGGTGGTGGCGGCGGCCGCGGCCACGGGAAGCTTTCTTTTGCCTCGCCCGCCTCCCCGGGCCGCGCCGCTCCTGCCGCCGCCGCCGCAGCTCCCGCTGCCGCAGCCGTCCCCTCCGGCTCAGTCTCTTACATCGGGCCCCCAGCCGGGCCGCCGCCCCCGGCCGGGTCTCCTCCACTTCCCCACCGCTCCTCCGATGACACCATCCTCCGCTCGAAGATGGCTACGAAGGGCGCGCACGGCACCCACCTGAAGCTGGAGAGCGAGCTGGAGCGCTGCCGCGCCGAGGGCCACTGGGAGAGGGTGCCCGCCCTCGTCTATCAGAGGCAGAGCATCCCGATCGGTGGCTCCAGCGGCCGGCGGGCCGGCAGCCGGAGCGTCTCCCTCGCCAAGCAGGACATCGGTGAGTCTGGGCTCCCCGGGCCGGCCGCCCCACCCGCGCGGGGCCGCACCCGCGGCTGCTGCTCGGCGTGCTCAGACGGCCCCCCGCCGCGGTCCCCTGGTCAGCACCTCCCCCTGAACCCCACACCCAGCACTCGCCTGTAATTAACAAGCCTCCTCTTCCCTCTCCGAAAACTTGACGAGTTCTGAGGGTCCTCCCAGCACCCCTAAATGCACTTGCCTGTAAGGTACAACTGTTCCCTGCAAATCTGACCGATCCCCCCCTCTCCCCCCCCCCCCGTGCACTTGCCCATAATTTACAACTCTCCTCTCCCGAAAACTGGAATGATCCCGAGGGTCCCCCCTTCCCGAGCATTTCCCCAGTGCCTTGTAATGTACAACTTTTCCTTTCTCCCGCCCCCTCGAAAAACTTAACTGAACCTCCGAGATGATCCCGAGAGTCCAGCTTCACGGACCCCTCCCCCTATAGCACCGCACCCCGCCCCCCCTCCGCATTTGCCTATAATTTACAACTTTCGTCCCTCTGAAAACTTGACGGATCCCTCCGGGGGTGGTGACGAGGGTACCGCTTCTTCAGTCCCTCCCCCAGAGCGTATCCCCCTCCACCCAGTGCTCTTACCTGTAAATTACAACTCTCCCTCCCCCTTTGAAAACTTGACCAATTCCTCTGGGAGGTTCTGGAAGCAATTCTTTCGTTGACCAATCTCTAGTGGTGAGGGTCCCGTTTCATCAGCCCCTCACCTGGAGTAACCCTTAGTGCACATGGCTATAATTCACAAGACTTCTCTCCTCCTCCCGCCCCGGACAGTTGCCTGTAATTTACCCCCCCCCCCCCCCAAACAACAACAACAACAACTTAATCGATCCTTCTTGGAGGGTCTGGAAGTAGTTCGTTCTGTCTCCCTGAGGCCCTGGCCAGGCAGGTAGGGATGGGCGAGGAAAATGAGCAGCTCACTTTAACTTACTAGGAGTCTTCGGGTAGATCAGTCGGCCCGCCGGAGGAAAAAAGCAGTAAGTTCATTCCTGTTTAAAATAGGGAAATTAATCATGCAGTAGGTGCTGTTTTGGATGGTCACTGAAGCGGTTTCCCCTTCCCTTATGCAGTTGAGCCCCTCTGCAGTGGAGTTTGTCCTATTACCCATTTGAGTATAGTTTCTGCCTTAAACGTCTTTTCCCCCCTCCCCCTTTTCCTACTCTGGGGTTATGAGAAAGAGGCGGGGGCGAGTAGAAGGGGAAGGTAAGAGGGTGGGGCAGAAGGAGAGAAACTGAAACATACACAAGTAGAAAAGTTGAAATTGAAAGAGGAAGTTGGCATGTTGTAGTGTGTGTTAAACTGATGCTTTTAGCCAGCTGGAAATTAGAAGCTGGGTATTTGCAAGCCTTGAAGGGAGTTCTTGCTACCCTTCAAAGTGCTAGCCAATCAGTCTTCGTAGCACTTTCCCCCCTTGAAACCCTCAGAAAACGATTCTGAATGGGCTAGCCACCTGGGGAACATTACTCTGTGAACTGAAATGACTCCAAACCAGAACAACTATTGGCTGAAGGACAGTGGTTGTGAATGGGGGAAGGGATGAAGCATTTTAAAACGATTTCCCTCCCCGGACAGCTTCCAGTTAAGCACATGAATAACATGGAGAAAACTTTTCAGACTTGAGTAAGGTTTCATTGCCTTTTCTCACTCCAGAGTCACTGGTTTATATGAAATCGGAAGAGATGCTTGTTTTCCAAGTGGAAACGTTTTCTTGTTCACTCTCCAATGTCTGTATCAGTGTGAGTTCCCCATCCCAGTTCTGGGCTAAAACACGATTGCAGTCCGTAATCAGTTTACTTTTTAAGCACTTATTTATGTTTTCCTTTTTACAGGAGTTGGGACCTCTAGACTATAGCTCCAAACAGAGGCCGGGGCCCCTAAAAATGTAAACGCTTAAAAGATTTGAGCTAAGGTAGGGTCATAAATTTAGAATTGGAAAAAAAACCACATCAGAGAGCATCTAGGGGTGTAGATCATGGTGAATGAGCCCTGTGGCTAGGTGTTGGGAAGACCTGGGTTCAAATTCCACCTAATAAGCTGGACCTGGACAAGTCCTGCAACCCTCCTCTGGTCTGTGTTTCCTCATCGATAACATGAGGTAATTGGCCGTGGTAGCCTCTGAAGCTGCCCTTTTGGCTCTAGGTCTGTGATGATTCTTTAATTTGACAGATAAACCGAGGGCCCAGGAGGAAAAGTGACCCCCTAAAACGGCACACGACAAGGGGCAGAGTAGAGATCTGCTCCCTGGGCTTCAGTTATACTACTTTCCATTTTACTGAGATGGCCCCCAAAGCTGTTTACAGTTTTTCCAGGCCACCACTTTTCCGGGTTAACACAGATAATTGGGAGAGAATTATTTTTGGGTTTTCCCAGGACTCTCAGGGCAGGTTTATTTTTTCCCCCTTTTAGCCCTTTGTTGCAGTCATCAGCACTTGCCTGTCCTGTGATATATGTGGGTTCGTGCCAGGCATTTTTGTACTACCCTTTGCTTCTCATGAGTGAAGTTCACTGCTTCTGTTGTAGAAAAACCCCTGTCTTTTGGAGAGAAGGTATTTATTTTCTGGTCTTTCAGGGCTTGAGGTTTCCTGGATGCTAGTTAGTGACAGCTGGTGTTGCCAATGTTTTTTGTTTTGTTTTTAAGATACTACAACGAGCATTTTCTTAGAAGCTAAGCGAGAAGCAGCTCAGCGTGGAAGGTTTGGGAACTAAATCCAAATGTCTTGGGTTCAGAGGGCTGCTTTACATCCAGGGATTCTTGGTGGGGGAGGGAGGAGGGGAAGAACTGACCCAGACAATGTGGTGTAAGAGAGAAAGTACAGGCTTTACTCATTCGTTGTGTGGGTTTGAATCCAGAATCTGCTGTTTACTACTTGTGTAAAATATCACTTCACCTATGTTTCTTAGTTTTCTTATCCCATAGAATGGTCTTGGACACAGAGGTTGGCCTTGGAATTAGGAGGTTCAATCCCAACCTGCTTGACCTTAAGCAAATCCCTTGACATCCCTGTAAAAGAAGGGAGTTGAAAGTCCTCTCCAGTTTTAAATCTGCTTCTGTATCTGAGATGGACAAGCACATCTCAGAAATATAGTACGGGGTCCTTCCCACTGAATATCTCCCTTCTCTGTGCACAGAATGAATGTAAGGAGCTACCTTGTGACAGCCTTAATGAGACTTGGGGAATTCAGTAAATATTTGTTGAATGAATGAAGCATTTGTTTCCAGGTTGATTTTGGCCAAAACATTAATAAAAAGTCTGTATTGAAAGTAGAGCTTGCCTGGACCATCCCCTCTAACAGTCAGGAGATAGATCTGCCTCTTAGAAAACTCATGTTGGGGGCAGCTGGGTGGCACAGTGGATAATGCACTGACCCTGGATTCAGGAGGACCTGAGTTCAGATCTGGCTGCAGACACTTGAGACTTCCTAGCTGTGTGACCCTGGTCTAGTCACTTAACCCTCATTGCCCCGCAAAAAAGAAAAGAAAACTCATGTTGATTTCAGGCTTTGGGGATGTTTGTACAGCAGCCAGAAAACCTTTTTATCTTAGAGAAGGATGCTGGCTGATTGAGAAGGGAACTGTTTTTTGGACCATCTGCCGTGGGGGTGGAACAAAAGTTGGATCCCACCCTATGAGGGAGTAAAAAATGCCAGCTTGGAAAGGCTAAGAATGATTTCACCGGACCTTACTCTTCCTGAAAACAGACTTTGCCGATGTCAGTGGAGTATGTGGGTTTTAAAAGTGGCACATTTTATTGAGTCAAACTCCAGCCCCACATCACAGAAGCTGAGTCTGAAGGGGCCTCCATAGACATCCTAGTCCTGAGCATGGAATCCCCTGGAGACTACATCTGGGTAACCTCCTGACCTTTGCTTAAAGACCTAGGGGGAGCTCATCACCTCCCAAGGCAGGCTGGGCTATGTTTGGTTATCTTGTAACTTGAAGGTCCAAATGGTGCTTATTGCAGAGATACTGATATTTTTAACATGGAGAAAGAAAAAGAGTGTGTGAACAGTTAGAATGGAATCCAAGAATAATGTGTCAGTTCCCAGCTCTGTCACTTACTTGCCCCCGGGGCTGTGGGCAAGTCATTTATTAAATTTCTTGGAGCAGCATTTTCCTCCTGCATAAAGTGAAGAGAATAATATCTGATCCACCTAACTCCCAAGGTTGTTGTTTTCTTTCTTTCCCTTTTTTTTTTTTTTTAAACTCGGGGCAGTGAGGGTTGAGTTGCCCAAGGTCACACAGCTAGTAAGTGTCTGAGGTTGAATTGAACTCAGGTCCTCCTGAATCCAGGGCCATTGCTTTATCCACCGTGCCACCTAGCTGCCCCCTGGTTGTTGTATTCTCATGATGAAGTGTTTGTTACGATTGAGTGCTTCATGAAAATGAACTGTTTTGTTTGGGAGGGTACGGTGGGATACTTGGGGTTTGGATCTTGTTCCCTAAACTTTGGGTATAGGTGCTTACTACAGCTCATTTGAAATTTTCTGAATTCAAGACCCAGAGGATGAGGAACATCAAATTGCTCTTGGGGGTAAAAAAAAAAACCCCAAGGGAATACTTTAAAAGTGACCATGGCAAAATGCCTGAGATAGTTACAGTATAGTGAAAATCTTGCCTTTACTTTTCTAAGGAGGGATGATTTCCATCGCTTAAGTGGAAAAAATCTAATTTAGATTACAGAAATTAGCATCATGGTCACTGTAGGGATGAAATGCCTACTTTGTGCAGCATTTGAGGTATGGTGGCAGTATGGATAGAGGTCTGGCCTTTGGAAGACCAGAGTTCAAGTTATGCCTGTGACCTCTACTAGCTCTGTGACAGGTCATTCAGCTTTTTCAGTGCTCTCTTTCTTAGACTAGAAGTTACTGACAGACCTCAGTAGGGGAGAGTTTCCATGCAGAGAGTTGTCCATAGCAAATTAAAGCAGCGGTCCAGATTTTTCCCCTTCCACCCCTCTGACCAAAGTTCACCATTTTGGGCACTGTGGGAGATATGTGACTGACACAGGAACCCCAGCTCTCATTGAGGAATGATACTCTATCCCGATAATTGTAACATAAGTACATAAGAAATAGAATCAAATTCTGACCAGTGTACATTTGCCTCCCCTCTGTGTTCTTGCCTTCTTTTCTGTGATCACCACACTTAACCACTGACCTTCATTTCCCGGGCTCTGTCTTTCAGATGACTTTGGGAAGCTGCTTCTTGCAGAGGCCATGCTGGAGCAATGTTTGAAAGAGAATGTTACTGACCTAAAAGAATCCATCCCTTTGGTGGAGAAGAACCAACCCAAAATCTTTGAAGCCAAAAAGTATCTGACTAGTATCCTCAACAGAGGGAAATTGTCGGTAAGTGGCTAAATTAGATTGGGGATGGGGATAAGGAGTTTAGAGATGACATTGTGGAGAGTCCCACTGAAGATTAGGGACTTCATTTCAGCATGCATTGATTAAGTGCCTACTGTGTGTAAAGGGAGAGAGCAGCACAGTGTAGTGGGTAGACTAATTGGAGACAAGATGATTTGGATTCAGATCCCATCTTATGAGCTTACTGTCTGTGTGACCTTAAGCAAGCCACTTAACTTTTCTGAGCCTTAGCTTCCTTATCTCTAAAATGAGGGGTTATACTCAGTGGCTACTAATGTCCCTTCCAGTGTGAACTCCCATGATCCCTGGTCCCCTGACACATAAGTGCTTTGTAACCATGGACAAAGTACTCAATCTCTCAGTGCCCTGAGCAACTCTGAGCCTGTGAATTATAGTTGACTTACTGATCTACCTCAGTGTGGGGAAGAGTTTCCATACCAGGTACCTGACCCCCCATCCCAGAGTATTTTGCTAGGTACTGAGAGATAAAAATAATTGAACTGGACTGAGGTCTCATAATGGAAAGAATCTCTGTAGCAGAAAATCATAGACTGCAAATGCTGGAAGGGACTTTGGAGAGTCTGGTCTAACACCTTCATTATGCAGGTGAAGAAAGAGGCCAGAGGGGTGAGGCAACGTGCCCCAGGTCACATAACAAGGTGATGACAGAGCTGACACTTGACCCTGAGCCCACCTCTCACCTGGGAGTTTCCCCTAGTACTTCATGTGGGAGTGATCTCAGGGAACTGAAGTCAGAGGCTCAGTAGCCAGGCTTTTCAACTCCATGTTGGGAAAAGTTTAGTGTGGAATTAAGAAGAATTTGTAGAACACCTTTCAGCTGTGCTGTCTACTGAATTCTTTGCAGGGGTAGAAAGACTCAGTTGGTAGCAAGTGATGCTAGGTGGTAGAGGCAGGAGCCTGAGCTGCTCCCCAGCCCTCTAGTTGGCTCCTATTCCATTCAAGAAGCATTCATTAAGCTCTGTGTTTGTTATTGGGGGATGCTGAGGATTTTGTATTCCTTTTCCCATTCCTGCATTGGATTCCCTGCCCAGGACTGAAATCGATTTTCTCAGGAAGAAGTAGGTTCAGATGTTTTTAATATATAAATGAGAGTCCACTCTGGCCAGTGAATTTACTGGACTGACAGTGACTTCCAGAGCCTTCGGGGATATGTCATTGGGGTGTGAAGGGAGGGTATGGAACCTGCTTATCTGATGTTATCTGTAATTTACAGAGCTACCTGAGGGCGGCATTTCCAGATTGGGATTTGGCCCTGGTCACCCAGATAGATGATATGGGGTCAAAGGCCAGACAGGAACCCAGGTTGTAGGATCCTGGATTGAGAGGGGGAAGGGACCTCAGAAGTCAACTGGGATAGTCTCCTCATTTTGCAAATATGAAACTGAAGTCCGGAGAGATGGACAGAACTTCCCTAAAGTCCCCCAGCTTGTAGATAGCAGAGACAGAATCTGGACCCAGGGTGTGTGATTCCAAAGCCAGAGCTTTTCCCATTACTCCATGCTTCTTCCCCACACCATGTCCAGCCTGTCCAGTAGACCGCATTGCTTTCACCCACCAGTATAAACTGTGAAAATAAAAACTTGAATTAAAAATTGAAAGGTTAGTGATGCCTCGTTTTTGTTGGCCTGGACAAAAATGAAAAATATTTCCAGATCTTCCAGAATAGATCCTTGTGGAGAAGAGGAAGCCAGAGGTTTGTCTTCCTGTTTTATGGAAGGTACAGCAAAAAAAGATGAATAATTGCCTGAGCTTATACAGCTCCAGCCCCAGCCCCAGGACCAGGGAAGCTGGGTAGGCATCCTGCCTCTCGGCAGAAGGCTGCTTCGACCAGGTCACACCTATGACCTGAAGCCCGTGCCTGCTTTTTCCCTCGGAATGAGGTGATGGGTTTCTACCCTGTATTTATTTACCTCGAGGAAAGTTCAAAGCCCTTTCTCTCTGTTGGCCCATTAATTTTCTCTGGTTCCTTGTGAGGCGAGGGTAAGGACCACATGTGATAATTATCATCATCATGACTATTTTTATTATGGGTGGTAGGGGTGGTGACTCTTGGCCTTGAAAATGAGGAAGCCAAGGGACAGGAAACAGGGAAAAGTTGCCCAGAGTTTAAGTCCAGCAAAAGGTGGGTCCTGGGCTACTGGGATTTACCAGCTTGGCTGACTCTTTGGCTCTTCAGAGGTGGACACGGGTCCTTGGTCTTGTGTTTGGCAACAGTCTGTCCAGTGCCCCTGAGGGACATAGATGGCAGAATGCCTATCTAAGTCGCAGGCAAATCATTTAACCTTTCTGCACCCCTGGTCCCTCCCCATCTATAAGAGCCAATGACAAAGGAGAGGACGGAATTATTAAAACCAAGAAGATGGCTCTCTGGTCCCCCGTACTTCACAGGGATAGAATGAGCAGAAAATGGGTAGAGGGAACTCCCAGGATATAAACTCTCTCCAATGATGCAGATCACCAGTTCATTTGTAGACTTGGAACCTGAAGGTTTTCTGGGGGTCTGAAGGGCAGAGAGGCTCGGCCATGGGTGCCCAGCTAGTGTGTTAGAGCCGGAGCTTGATCCCCAGATTGAATGGTTCCACATCTTGGGCTTCTTCCTAGCTCTCAGGCAGCCCTGAACACCTGGACTGCTTCTCCCCTTTTATATAGTAGGCACTTCATAGATGCATATTGAATTGAATTCCCAAGTTTATCTCATTGTAGTTGCAGAGGAAATATGACTGTGAAATTAAATCATAGTATTCCCAACGGCAATAGCATCAACAAGTATGTATAGGATCGTGCAGAGATTCAGAGCTAGAAGGGACCTCAGGCCCTCCAGCCTGAGCAGATCTCTGGTCCTCCCTTGGCTTCAGGTGATTCTCTGAAAAACGAGTGGATTGGACGACCAGGCCTCTGAGGGCTTTTCCAGCTCTGTAGCTCTGTGTAGGATTCTAGTGCCTATTGTACACTGGAGTTGTTTGCAGGGGTGTGTGTGTGTGTGTGTGTGTAAAGTCTCTCTACTGCAGATCAGCTGGCCCTTTCCCGGGCCTAATGCTAGCTGGAAGACTTGTACTTCTTGTTTCCCTAATCCCTGTGATTCAGAGTCGCTTATCTGCTGAGATTAAAAACCAACAACACCAAAACCCCTTCCTTCTATTCTTAGCCTTCTCCAGTTTAGTTCAGCTCCTGCC
Source organism: Dromiciops gliroides (assembly GCF_019393635.1). Lineage (NCBI taxonomy): Eukaryota > Metazoa > Chordata > Mammalia > Microbiotheria > Microbiotheriidae > Dromiciops > Dromiciops gliroides. The sequence goes on along the minus strand of NC_057862.1, from coordinate 604,626,874 downwards.
CAGTCCTTACCTAACATTCCTGTCCTCTTGTCCTTTTGCTGATACTGCTACTCTTACTACTAGCTAGCATTTCGATAGCACTTCAGTTTCCAAAGCACTTTACAAATAGGATCTCATTTGACCCTCACAACAACACTGGTAGATAAATACAGTTATTATCCCCATTTTACAGATGAGGAAACCGAGCCAAACAAGTTAGGTGATTTGCCCAGAATCACAGGGTTAATTTGGTGTCTGAGGCCAGGTTCGAACTTGGGTCTTCCTGATTCCAGGCCCAGTGGCATATCTGGCCACTGCAACACCAAACTGGCTTTAAGAAGTACTCCCTTAGGAGGGAGCAGCTAGGTGGCACAGTGGATAAAGCACTGGCCTTGGATTCAGGAGGACCTGAGTTCAAATCCGGCCTCAGACACTTGACACTTACTAGCTGGGTGACCCTGGGCAAGTCACTTAACCCTCATTGTTCCACCAAAAAAAAAAAAAAGGGAAAAAAAAGTGCTCCCTTATTCTGGAATGCTTCATCTCCTTTTCTTTCTAGTTTGCTTTCTCTGGGTAGCACATTTTCCTCGGCCATTCTCTCCCTTTAACCTCCCCACTCATCCCCATATGCTAGGCCCAGAAGAAGTCTTTCCATTTCTTGTTCCCCATCACCCATTCAGTATCTGTCTTTGTTATCCTTGCATAGCCTCTCTTCTTTCTATCTCAATCACCTGGTCCAAAGCCATATTGCTTGCTTTGTTGTTGTTGTTGTTGTTGTTAACTGAACATCTTTTCATTTAATTTTTTTGGGGGGCTGGGCAATGAGGGTTAAGTGACTTGCCCAGGGTCACACAGCTAGTTAGTGTCAAGTGTCTGAGGCCAGATTTGAACTCGGGTCCTCCTGAATCCAGGGCTGGTGCTTATCCACTGTGCCACCTAGCTGCCCGCCACATTGCTTTCAATCTACATGAGTAACTCCTACATCCAGCATTTCCTTGATTTCCCTAGCTGCTAATACCTTTTCTCCTTCCCCATCCCCGGCCCCATTTACCTGGTGTTTAGTTTTATAGAAATTGTTTTCCCATGATACGATTTAAGCTACCTGAAGTCAAGGACTATGTAGTTTTTGGCTTTATCTGCCCCACGGTCTGGCATGGGGGCCGCTAGGTGGTGCAGTGGATAGAGTTCCAGGCCTGGAATCAGAAAGACTCCTTTACTTGAGTACAAATCTGACCTCATACACTTCCTAGCTGTGTGACCTTGGTCAAGTCACTTCACTGTGTTTGTTTCAGTTTCCTCATATGTAAAACGAGCCAGAGAAGGAAATGGCAAACTCTCTTTGCCGAGAAGACACAACTGAAAAAAGACTGAGCAAGAGATCCTTAGTAGATTCCTGTTGGTTGATTGATCTTGTTCTCAAGATATCCTCCCCCGCCCCTCCCCCCCCCCCCCCCGAAGTTAAGTACCCAACTGGGCAATTTTCCCTGAAAATATCTAGGAAGATGGTGTCTAAGCTCTTTCCTTGATCATAGTTTTCAGGTAGACCAATAATTTTCAAGTTATCTCTCCTGGTCCTATTTTCCAGGTCAGCAGTTTTTCCCAGAAGATATTTCACATTGCCCTCTTTTTTAAAATTCATTTGGATTTTCTTTATTGTGTCTTGGTTTCTCATAAAGTCACTGGCTTCCATTTGTTCAATCCTCATTCTTAGGCAATTATTTTCACCAGAGAGCTTTTCAAAGTCCTTTTTGAGCACCTCTATGGCCTGAGACCAATTCATATTTTTCTTGGAAGCTTTAGATATAGGGGCCCTGATGTTGACATCTTCCTCTGAGGGTGCACCTCAATCTTCCTTGTTACTGAAGAAACTTTCTATGGTTCTCACCTTTCTCTGTCTGCTCATCTTGCCTTTCTTTTACTTGACTTTTAGCTCCTTAAAGTGGGGCACTGTTTCCAGGCTGCAGTATCCCAAGCTTCAGAAGTCCCAGGTGGTATGATTTAAGGAGGATCAGGTTCTTCACTCATCTGGCCTTTTCCCTGGTCCTTAGATGACCCCAGACCAACTTACTAATCAACCAGCTTTGTGTGTTGTGGTTGTTAGCTCTGAGGAGCCTGTGCCCCTCCCCTACCTGGGCCACTGCTACTCAAGTCTACCTCCTGGTTCTCGGCAGGGGTGAAAAATCCAAGTTCTGCCTCAGCACCAGCATAGACCCCTGTAGTCTCTCCCCTTCCCGGGGCTCAGCCCTCTCACCAGACTGGGAGCTTAATTCCAGACGACACTTGTGCTTCAGCTGATTCAGAGGCTCTGGGGGTCTCCTCTGGTGAGGCCTTCCTGGGACTGGATCTGTGTCAGGGTGACTGTGGGGTTGGGCTCCACTCCTGTATCAGCACAGCAGCTCCCTCCTTCTGACCTTCCAAGTCTTTCTTGGTTAGAAGATGATTTCAGCACATTCTTCTGTGAGTTTTGCTGCTCCGGGCATTTTCCTATGGCGTTATGTAGATGTTTTTTGGAGTGATCGTGTCATGAGTTCAAGAGCTCACTGCCTTTCCTCTGCCATCTTCTTAACAAGTGCTTCTTGGATTGAATTGGGAGGCATCATTATTCGTGTTGGGGAGAACCATGGCCATCCAGTTCATCAGCATCAACTCTCATGATCTCTGTCTGTCTGTCTATGTCTGCCTCTCTGTTTCTCATCTCAGCCACTAACAGGAGTGGTCATGCTTTACCCCTTCCTATGCAACTCAGTAGTGTTCTGTCTCAATTTAAACTGAAAGTCCCATCTAGAGTCATCATCTCTTGGCCTCTGCCTCTTCTTAGACCCACTCTTTGTCTGGAAAATCAATTCCAGTTCTAGCTCTCCTAGTCTGTCGACCTTTGTCTGATTTCCAGTTCTCCCTTCCAGCTGTGTAGTCTAATCAGTTTCCAGAATCTTGGTGATGGATGGGGACCTCGAAGGCTGCCTAGTCTTAACTGACAACTGAACAAATTAATTTGTAGCCTGGTTGACCAAAGGTCTGCCAACCTTTCCTTATGTTTTTGAATAACTTGAGTTATTAGAAAGTTCTTCATTGAATTCTGTTATTTTTACCTCTTCCTAGTTCTGCCTCTGGGACCAAGTAGCACAAGCCAAATCCCCTTTCCATAGGACAGCCCCTCGCATTCCTTGAAGACAGCAGTCATAACCTTTGGGAAAGGCTACATGCTATTTGTAGGATAGGCTATGTTTGTAGAGTGCAAGTTGGTAAAGATGGCCTTCATAGGTCCTTGTAACTCTGAGATTCCCTGACTTCCCTCCCTTCCCACACCTACCCCTTAGTCTTACCTTCTCCAATTTAATATATTCACACATGTATATACATATACACACATACATACATACATACATATATTCATAGTTTCTTCAATGTATTCTCATTTGGCATGATAATGAGACCGTTCATCAATCTGATTTCCTTCTTCCAGGCTCCTCCTGCCTAATCAATAGTTTTCCTAAAGTGTGCTCTGGCCAGATAGGGCATGTTGGACCATTACCTCCCTGCTCCTAGAGATGATATTTATCTTAATATAACCCAAGATCTCATTTATCATTTTTAGTTGTGTGATAGCCATGTATCCCATTGATTCAAGGCTACTAGAACGTGGATAGAATGCTTGGAGTCAGGAAGATCTGAGTTCGAATTCTGGCTCAGACACTAGCTGTATATCTCTGGGCAAGTCACTTAACCTCTACCTGCCTCAGTTTCTTTATGTCAGATGAGGATAATAGTGCCTACCATAGAGGGATGTGAGAGTTAAATAAGATGATATTTGTAAAGTGCGTTGCATACCTTGAGGCACTTCATATAAGTGTTAGCTACTATTATTGTTGTCATTATTTTACATTTTTGATGTCATCATTGTTGATGTTATTCATTGACCTTGCAGGCTGGCAAAAGCCTTCAGAGTTTTTTTAGTTGTATTGCTATGTAGCTTTTTCTTTTCCAACTTATGAAGTTGGCATTTTTGAATCCAAGTATAAAACTGAATTATGTTTTATCATGTCAGAGTTGGCTTAACATTCTAACCTTTTGATCTTCTTTGTCCCTGACTTTGTCAGGTGCTTTTTCAGGTGTCATCTGTAAATCTGATAAGTGCTGTCCATGCATGTCTAGATCCTTGATGAAAATGTTAAACATTAAGCCAAGGGCAGATCCCTGGAGCACTTCAACAGAGACTACTCCTTTTCAGTGGACATTGAACCATTAATGACTACTCTGAACCCTCCTACTGTGTTTATCAGCTAGGCAAGGATCTCTTTATTGAGCAAAGTGTGCTGAACTCACTTGATTTTTGTTTCCATTCCTGCCCCCCACAATGATTTTTTTTTTTTGTACTACTTAGATTGTTCTTTTTGGGGGGGGAGGAGGGCAGGACAATGAGGATTAAGTGACTTGCCCAGGGTCAAGAGTCTGAGATGGATTTGAACTCGGGTCCTCCTGAATCCAAGGCCAGTGTTTTATCCACTGTGCTACCTAGCTGCCCTCTACATAGATTGTTCTTAATGAATGTAAAGCCTAAAATTCTAGCTGTGATGTCTAAAATCTAATGAGTGGTCGCTTTAAATTAGAAGCTTTAGCAAGAGTTTAGGCTTTTAAGTATTTATTAAAGTGTATTGGAAGTTAGTGGGTGGGGGGAAGCAACCTTCATCTAGCTATCTAAGAGCAAGCCTCCATCCTCATGCCAAGCCCCAAGTCTGGAACTGAAAGACCTGGCTTCTCCCTGAAGCCCCCTGTGAAACAGGAAACAGGACCATCCACACACAGCTCCAAGCTGATTGGCTGGTAACTTTGATAGACAAGATCTACAGGTATTAGATATAACTTCCAGACACCAATCCGACCTTCGAAATCCCAGAGAGGTCACTTCTGGACACTGAAGTCACATGCTTTCTTTTCAGGCCAGAGTTCACAATAATGAAGTCTTCTACCCTTGACTACCCTTGGTCCTTCCAGAGTTCTTATTTTTATCCATTCTGGGTTACACCCATCATCCATTTTCTGTTTTTACTGATGTAGAACAACAGTGACTTTTCTACCAATATAAAGGACAGATATTTTCATGTCATATTACAGTTGTTGCAGATATCTTGAGATATCATGTTTGCTCTCATCTCTGTCCTTTCTCACAACTAACCTCCAAAGAGTGCTTTATTTTCCAGTTTCCTCATTACCAATTCACTTCTCCCGCCTTTTTTATTTCATCAGGCCTCACCAACCCCACAGTTCTGCTGAAACCCTTCTCTCTGGGCTCTCTCTCTCTTAGCTGCTAAAGCCAACCACATCTCATTCTGTTTGACTTCAGGGCAGCTTTTGATGCTTGTCCACCACACCCTCTCTCCCTCCCTGGCTCTGGAGACCCTCTTCTCTGGCTCTCCTCCTACCTGTCTGACCTTTCCTTTTTCAGTTACTTTGGCAGGGTCCTCTTCTAATCTCTCTGCCACCCTTAAGCATGCATCTGCTTTGGTTTCTCCATTCTTTGCCTTTGCCTAAGCTCCTGTAGACCAAGTTATCTTTACAAAATGACCTATGTTGGCGGATCAAAGCTCTCTCCAGGATTCTTATGCTAGCACTTCAATGTGTCTAAAACAGAATTCTTCCATTCCCTACCCCTTCAACCCACCTGTACTCCATCCCTTATTTCTATTCTATTCTAGTTTCCCAGTTGCCGAGTAGATCTATAATTATTTCTCGCATCTAGTATACTTCCCCCATCCCCTCAGTCTGATTAGTTGCTAAATCCTGTTGGCTATACCTCCACAACATAGACTCATAAGGCCCCTCAACGAAGATCTACTCCAACTTTATTTTACAGTTCAGGAAACTGCAGCCTCTGGAGGTTGCGATTTACCAAAATCACACATGTATCATGTTTCAGGCAGGATTCGAATCCATGTTCTCCAATTGCAGAGTCAATACTTCTCTGCTCTACACCCATACCCCTTTTAGGAACCCTGTCCTAGTTAACCACCTCTTATCTGAGCTATTGCAGTAAAATGCATGGTCTCCCTGTTTCCAGTCTCCCCTCTCCTCTCAAGTAATCTTCCTCAAGCTGAAGTCTTGCCATTTTCCTTCTTTCCATTAAGATAAAATGCAAACTGGTATAAAAGGCCTTCTCCAATCTGACTCCAGCATACTTTTCCATCCTTGTCATGGATCACTTCCCCTCATCACCTCCACATTCCAGCCAATTTGGATGTTCAATTGTTGCTTGAACCCATCATTCCATTTTTTATCTGTATGTATTTGTTTACATTGTCCCCTCCCCTTTAGGGTAAGTGGCTGTCTCAACTCCACCATTTAGGATATTTTGTTGGAATGAGGTCTTTTTTTAAAGCTCAGTTTAGATGTCCCTTCTTTTAAGCCTTCCCTCATTCCTCCCTCCCTCTCCTCGGTGCTCTGGTCTCTCTTCCTCCTATTTACCTTACATTTGCTTCTGCAATATAACATCTGTGTAGATGTTATTATCTCGACCCCCCTCCCCAATCTCCCTGAGAATGTGACTCTTGGAGAGTTAGGGCTGTTTAGTTTCTGTATGTATACTCAGCATGGAGCTTCCCTTTTCCTGCATTCGTTTATATAGTATTGCTTTTTAAGAAAATCCCTTTTCTCTTTTGAGTTGGTTCTTCATAGTGTTACCCAACTTCTGGGATGCTGTTAAACTTCATTTTGCCCAATTGCCTCACTAAAAAAAACCCCAAAAAACAAACAACAAAAACACTTCATTTTGAGGTCTGGCTCCCATTCCATCCCGAGATCTTTTTAGATGGTGACGCTTCTCATCTGCCATGTTGAATATCAGTCTGATCAGTTTCATAATGATTCTTGAAAGAAGGTGTCTTGGGTTGTACCACAGTGATCCATGGTTGGCTCCACACTGTTCTACCAATGCTTTAGATTAGGGTAGAAACAGTGGACTTAGGAAATTTATCTCCCCGGTAGAGCTAAACAACAACAGCAGCCACAAAAACAACAACCACCTGTTTGTTTTCCTTAACTTTAGTGATTTGGATGCTATTCTCACAAGGCCGTGCCAAACTTATATTTATTCTATGTTCCTTGCCCTTCTATCTTCTCTCTCTTTTTTGTTTTTTTCAGGGCAATGAGGGTTAAGTGACTTGCCCAGGGTCACACAGCTAGTAAGTGTCAAGTGTCTGAGGCTGGATTTGAACTCTGGTCCTCCTGAATCCAGAGTCGGTGCCCCTATCTTCTCTTTTAAAAATAGAAGCTGGTTGGTCAAATCCATGTGCCACCCATATTGGTCTCTTAGACAACCCCTTTTCTTTCTTATTTAAATCATTTATCTTTCTGTCCTCAGAGTTTCACTTTTGAGAACTACCTATCCTCTTAGACTCAATATTTTCTTTTGTAGGATATTAGGCCATGTTAGCCTTTCTCTAAACCCTTGGGAATCTGCTCTCTTGAAATCTGGCATACATTTCAGACTAGGCTCTGCTTACCTCAGTTTCCATGAAGTGGCCCCTCACCCTATCTCAGTAACCAACTCTTCCTTGTTCACGGGATCAGAATAAAAGTTCTCTTCTTGGTTTCTCTACCTTTTTTTCTGTTTTTTTTTTTAAAGTATTTATTTCTTACAGAGATTTATTACTTCTCCCATTCTCACTGCCCCATATAGCAATGATAATGATAAAGAAGCCAAAACCTGCATAACAAATATACATAGTATAGCAAAACAGATCCCCATATTGGCCATGTGCAAAATGTGTGTCTCTTTTTAAGTCCATTAACTGAAAAGAATGGGTGGTGTGCTTAACAATAGCTAGCCATAGCTGGCGTTTATATAGTTCTATAAGGTTTGCAAAGCACTTGACAAACATCTCATTTGATCCACAACCCTGAGGACTGTTATTAGCCCCATTTTACAGATGAGGGCACTGAAACTTGCCCAGAGTCACACAGCTAGCAGGCATCTGAGGCAAGATCGAAGCTCAGGTTTCCTCTGCTTTGCTGCCCCTGGCATTGTGGTTTGTCATTGTACTGATCAGAGTTCTAAAGTCTTTCCAAGCTTTTTTCCTCTGTAATGTTGTTGTCCTTGTTTAAATGGTTGCCCTGTGTTGCTTACTGCATTCTGAATCAGTTCATAGAATTCTTGGTTTTGTTGCTTAGGGTGCAGTGATATTCTATTATATTCATAGACCTTCCCATGCTGAGCTCCCCCTCAGTTTCTGGCTTTTGTTGATTATAAAAAGTTTCTCTCCCTTTTTAAGGATGAAATTAATCCTGCAGGGTTAGCCTATTAAAGCTTAGGAGTACACTAAGACTTTTTGGAAACCCCGTCTTATGACAATGACAGAAACAATGACATGCTCTGCTTTGCTTGTTAGAAGAGGGCTGGCGCAGCTAGCCAGGGGCACCTTGGTGCTGCTCTAGCACACCTTTGAGCTGGATTTCTGACCTGTTTCCCAAATCTGCACCTATTTGCTCTTTCTTTAATGCGTGGTATGCCTCTCTTCTGATCTTGCCCCAGCATTCTCAGCAAACATTGACTGTCCCACACCCAGCCTGATTACTATATTTGTCACATGCTCTTATCTACATATACTCTGTCTCATTGCCCTTCATTTCATGGCTGTCTCAGGCCCTTGTGTTGTTTTGGACAGCTTTTGGACTCTTCTGATAAGAAATCATGTTAATGCTCATTGGTGACTCCCCGGCCCAGACTGCCTTTTCATAAGAGGTCACAGCCATGCTTTATCATTCCTAACTCAGCTCACTCTCTGAACTTCCCACACTGAAAAAAACCCTCACTTGGGAAGCCTGTCCTTGTGGTTGGTGACTCCTAGTCCAGATCACACTTTCTGGAGGGGCCCTAGCTATGATCACTTGATTCCCCCCCCCCCATCTCAGTCACTTTCTGCATTTCTCTACCTCCTTCCCAGCAGCCTTGCCCTTATAGTGTGTCAGTACTACTCCCCTTCTTCAAAATATAAGCCCACTGTTTCCTTGAATTTGTATCCCCTGTATGTAGCACAGTGTTATCTAAAATGAATGATATCAGCAAAAATCACTTTGAGAAGTCAGAAGAAGGGATTGGCATGGGGTGGTCAGAGAAGGCTTCGTGAAGAAGGTGGGTCTTGAGCTGGCCCTTGGAGAAATAGAATAGGAATTTCTGGAAGGCTTAAGAGTAAGAGCAAAGGTGCAGGGGCAGCTAGGTGGCGCAGTGGATAGAGCACCGGTCCTGGAGTCAGGAGGACCTGAGTTCAAATCCGGCCTCAGACACTTGGGCAAGTCACTTAACCCCAATTGCCTCACCAAAAAAAAAAAAAAGAGCAAAGGTGCAGAGACATGAAGATTTGCTTATAAAAACACAACTTCTAAGGGTCCGCTGTGTTCCTCTTCTTGAAAAGATCTAAAAACATGTAGGGAACAGTGTCCATTTTCTTCAGGATTGTGGGGAATCCCAGGAGACATTGGGAAGGCATACCCATCTGGCTTTTCTAATTCTCCTTGTGGATAAGAATAGGTGTTGGGTGTGTGAGGGGAGGGAAGAATAAACATATCTAAGACCTTCCTTGTGCTTGAAGAAGGGGAATGAGCAAGAATTATTTCCTTGGAGAGCTTTGCAAATAGACTAGCCACTAGACCCTGGAAAAACACGTGGGGTTGGGCCCATAGGCACTCAATAGATACTTGCTAACTGACTGAAAGACTTGGGTCCTCTTGGCCAGGGGCTGGTAGATAGATCAAATTAAAATGAAAGGTTTTTCTATAATAATCTATGGAGTACATCACCCTGCTCCCTTTCCTGATTACGTTTCATTTTATTAGATTCAGCCCAATTTTCAAGTCCACCACAGTGTTTTTTAAGTCCTGGCTTTGTCATCTGATGTATTAACTATCCTTGCCAAGTTTATGGGACTTGCAAACTTGAAGTGTGCCTTTATCTAAATCATTGGGATTTTTAAAAATTATTTTTATTTATTTTATTAGATATTTCCCAATTATATTAAAAATTAATAATTGTTTTTTAAAAGTTTGAATTCCAAATTCTCTCCTTTCTCTTCTTTCACCCTCCTTGAGAAGGTAAGCAATTTGATTTCAGTTATACACGTGAGGTCATGTTGCAAAAGAAAATCCAAACCAAATAAAACAAAAATAAAGTTTAAAAAAGTATGCTTCAATATGCATTTAGAATTCATCACCTCTCTCTGGAGGTGGATAGGATTTTTCATTGCATGGTTCTTTGGAATTGTCTTAGATCATTATTTTGATCAGAATAGCTAAGTCTTTCCCAGTTGATTATCCTTCATGATGTTGATGTTACTTTGTACAATGTTCTAGTTCTGCTCACTTCCCTTTGCATGAGTCATATAAGTCTTCCAGGACTTTCTATAACCACTCCCCTCATCATTTCTTATAACACAGTAATTCTATCATAATCATATACTGCAACTTGTTCAGTCATTCCCCAGTTGATGGGCATCCCCTCAATTGCTAATCCTTGCCACCACAAAAAAAGCTGCTATAAATATTTTTGTACAAATAGATTCTTTTCCCTTTTCTTTGATCTCCTTGGGATATAGAACTTTAAAAAAATCCAGTCTCCATTTGTCTTTGTATGGACCCATGCAGATGGCTGGTATTAAGAGTGCAAAGGGTTGGGTTATAGGGGGCAGAATTGAAATTGAGGTCACTGATCCTGAAGCTTAATGAGCTAAATAGGTGGCCCTTGCTATGACTGAATCCAGTTTTGAAACTTACTTGATTTACATTTTTAGAGTGCCCTACAAGTGCTAAAGTTATCTTTCTTTCTTTTTCTCTCTTTCTTTTTCTTTCTCTTTCTCTTTCTTTTCCCTTTCTCTTTTTCTTTCTTGTCATTGCTCTCAGAGCATTTAGACTTAGTTGGGATGATAAAACTAAGTGTGAGTCGAGCTGTGTGGTCTGTTAGAATGTGCACTGGCTTTGAAGTCCGAGGGCCTGGGTTTAAGACATGGCTCTCAGTTCCTCTCCCAGGTCACTTAACCTCTGGGCCTCAGTTTACCCATCTAAAATTATCCGCCCATCCTCTTGAGGGCTTTCCTGGTTTGGTATTGATGTGAGGGGGATGAGTGGGTCTTTGGGTGGGGCGGGGCAGTCTTGCTGTGAGGTAGAGATTGTAAGCAGAAGGGAGGGTGAGGCAGAGGTATTCTAGTTCTCCTTCTGAGTCTTTCATTCTTCGCCCCCCCCCCCCCAACGAGAGTCCAGACTGTTCTGTGCATTCCCTCTGCTCCTTCCCCTTGTCATTCTGCTCTTCCTGATTGTCCTGTGACTTGTGACTTGTGGCTCCATCCTTCTCTTCCCTAGCAATAGCAGTCGCAGTGTGCACCTTTCCATCCTTAACGTTGAAGTACTTGTCTTACAACAATCCTGTGAAATAAAACGCTGTACCCACTTTACAGGTGTAATTCAGGCCCAGAGGCCCAGAACCAGACAACTAGTAATTGTTAAAGATGAGAACTGAGCCTCAAATCTTCTGACTAATAAACCAGCCTTCTTCCCACTACCACATGTAAATAGAATGTAACCCAGCTATTGATTTCAAAGGGTGTTTATTTCCTGAGTACCTCCCTGTGAGTGTCAGTACCGTGGGGCATGTGAGAGAACAGAACTCTCAGAGAGCTAGCTGGAGAGTTCGGTAGTCCCCAGGTTTTTGTTTTGTTTTGACTATATACTGTAAGTGAAAAATTATGAACACGTATCACCAGTGTGTGTATAACTACTTCTTAGTGGATTATATACATGTGCTACTGGAGGAGGCCTTGTTATCATGGTTGCTGCCCAGTCACCTTGGAAGAGTCTTCTCAAGGTTCCCCTCCACGTTTTCCATTGGTGAGTTCCTCTTGGAGCCTCCTCTTTGTGAAGAGGCCCAAACTGGCCTGCCTTGAAAATTCCCAACTTCATGGGCTTCCAGATTATGCCCCTTAATTCCCCCCCATCCCCACCTCCTGCTTTTCTGCTCCCTTTTGTCTTGTCTTTCTCCATTGGAATGTAAACTCTTTGAGGGCAAGGACTGGCTTTTTGCTTGTATTTGTATTTCCAAAGTTTAGTACTGTACTTGATGTATAGTAACCTTTTAATTAAATTCTCCCTCGCTCTGTTCCTTCCTCTCCCTTCTTCCAAAACTTGAACACAAAAAAATTGAAATTAAAAAGATGCAATATTTGGTTGTAGAGGCAGTGAGGAATCACCAGAGTTTAGGCAAGTAATATGGTCAGATCTTCACTTTAGGAAAATCATTTTGGCAAGTGGGTGGAAGATGGATTAGATTAGAGTGTAAAGAGACTTGAAAGCTGTAAAAATGGTGATAAATTGTTCCAAGGGATCAACGAAGAAACATAGTATCTCCCTCCTGACAGGGAGGTGATAGATGTAGGGTACAGAATGAGAAATAGGTCATTTTGTCTACAGCAATGAGGGAATTTGTTTTGTTTGACTCTGCATGTTTGTTACCAGAAATTTGTCTTTTCTTTCTTTTTTTTCAATGGTTCATTAACAAGGTTCAGTTACAGCTGAGCCAAATGCTAATAAAGATTTTTGTTTTGTTTTTTGTTTTTTTGGTGGGGCAGTGAGGATTAAGTGACTTGCCAGGGTCATACAGCTAGTAAATGTCAAGTATCTGAGGCTGGATTTGAACTCAGGTCCTCCTGAATCCAGGGCTGGTGCTTTATCCACTGCACCACACTGCCCCACTAATAAAGATTTTTGTTGTACATTGACTTTTTTAAAAAATGGAGTGGGGAGGCAGAGAAAATAGATTTTTGTTAATTAAAAAATAGAGGGGCAGCTAGGTGGCGCAGTGGATAGAGCACCGGCCCTGGATTCAGGAGGACCCCAGTTCAAATCCGGCCTCAGACACTTAACACTTACTAGCTGTGTGACCCTGGGCAAGTCTCTTAACCCCAACTGCTTCACCAAAAAAAAAAATAGAGATGGGGTGCTACATGATGTATACTCTTTCAGATGAGGTCACTGTATTATTAGTTTTTGCTTGCTTGTTTTGTTACATGAGAGATGGGGTAGGGGTGATGTGTCAATGTTTGTTATGCAAAAACAAAACACATCAATGGAACTTAAAAAAAAAATTAAAGACATGTTCTGGAAGTAAAACAATGTTTGTTAGGATACAAGTGGGATGCTTACAGAGTGAGGAGTCAAAGATGTCCCTGAGCATGTTGTGAAACATTGTCTTTGGAAGGATGGTGGTGCCCTCAGGATAGGTTAGGGGAATGGGGGGTGGTAGAAGAAGGTGATAAGAAGCAGTACAGACCTTCTTTTCTTATGGTGTGTGTGGAAACAGTTGCTTTGGATTTCCCAATAGCAGTTTGCTTATAACTGGTCTAAAGGGTCAGCAGGTCTGGTTCTTGGTGGGGCTGGGGGCTAGGGAGTGAGAAGGTAGCTTGGGAGCCTGTGCAGCCAAGGGGGGTGGAATGGGAATGAACTGTCCTCTCCCCTTACCCCCCTAGGAAGACGGCTGGTCTAGTTGAGATAAGACTTACCAGCATGGACGAGGGAGCTGTCTAGTGGAGTTAGTGGGTTGTTGTTCTAAGTCCTATAGAAGTCAGAGGGAGGAGAGGCCTCTGCGTGGCCTGGAGTAACTGGGAAAGGCTACAGGGAAGGAGCTTCAGAGAGTGGTACAAAGGCCTGGCTGGGGCGGGGCTCGGTCAGCAGAGGCTTCCTGGACCCTCACAAGTTTAGAGGCTGTCTGGTCCAACTACCTCATTTTACAGAAGGGGAATCTGAGGCCCAGAGAGGTTAAGCCACTGGCCTAAGGTCACAAAGCAGCTATTTGGCACGATGACCTGGATTCAAATCCTGCGTCAGATGCTTATTAGCTATATGGGCCTTGGGCAAGTCACTTTACTCTCAGTTTTCTCATTTGTAAAACGGAGATAATAATAGCACCCATTTCCTAGGGTTATTCAGAGGATCAAATGAGATACTATATGCATAACACTTTGCATACCTTTAAAATGCTGTGTTATTATATATATATATGTTATTTATTGTTTTATTTTTATCATGTTATTATATAAGCTTAGATGTAATTATACTAGCTCTTTTTCTTAGCTGGGATTTGCCTGGGGTTCTCTGCCGAGGCCAGGCGGCCTGGGTTCCAGGCCTGACCTGGGTCTTGGGCTGTGGGGTTGATGGAAGGCAGGAGGCTGGGATACAGACAGACTTTTGCTACCCTTGCTGCTTGTTGTTTTAGCCGCAGCATATGCGAGAGGCCATGCTGATCCTGGGAAAGCTGCATTACGTGGAGGGGTACTACAGGGATGCAGTCAGCATGTATGCGCGGGCTGGCATTGACAACATGTCTGTGGAGAACAGGCCTTTGTACCAAATGCGGCTGGTGACCGAGGCGTTTGTGATTAAAGGTAATTGCTGGCTCTCTCTTTGCCCCTTGCCCTCCACCCCCCTTTCCTCCAAGGGTCTTTAGCCTCACAAGTCTCACTGGTACAGCTGAATTCAGGGTCTTTGGGTTACAGATGTGTTAGCCTTGGTGGGGGTAGCTTCCTTAAGGAGGAAATATGGGTTTGGGCCTAGGTTGGTGTGACAGTCCAGTCTACTTGCCCCAGTGGGCAGGACTTGCATCTTACAATCCAAAAGTCACTTAATGTCTCTGGGCCTCGGTTTCCCCATGTCACTTAAGCATGACACCTGTCCTAGCTACCTCATGATTATTGTGGATATAAAATGGGATGGTGGAGGAAGTGGTATTTTTGAGAGTTTGAAAGGTGTGCTATTCAAATCTAAGGTGAGCCTCTAGAGTTTGTCTGCTGGAAAACTCACAGCAAATATTTGAACACGTCCTGGGGGAGCTTCCTGAGAAGCGTGAGAGATAATGTTAGAACCTTGTCATAGAACAAGGCCAGACACGTGTACGTCCATAGAGAAACCACCTGCAGTCCTGTATTGTTCTATATCAGTGGGTGACCACAAACAGTGCAAACGATAATTGGGAGATAGCTGACATCACTGCGGTCAGGGAGGACTTCATGAAAAGGCAGAGCAAGAGCTGAGCCTGGAAGGATGAGTAGGAATTTTTAAGACATTTTGTTGTTGTTGTTCAGTTGTTTCAGTCATGTCCAACTCTAAGTGACCCCATTTGGGGTTTTCTTGGCAGAGATACTGGGGTGGTTTGCCATTTCCTTCTCCAGCTCATTTTACAGATGAGGAAACTGAGGCAACAGGGTTAAGTGACTTGCCCAGGGTCACACAGCTTGTGTCTGAGACTAGATTTGAAATCAGGAAGAGGAGGAGTCTTCCTAACTCCAGGGCCAGTGCTCTATCCACTGTACCCCTTAGGGAAAAAAACCATAACCACTCTGCCAGCCCCATCTTTGCCCTGCTTTTGCATGACCAATGAGAGTCTGGGCCAGGAAGAGCCTGTGGATTAGGTATTAGAGACAGTGGTGGCCTGGGAGACAAAGAACGCATCCTCCAACTAGGGTATTTCCAGTGACCCCCAGCCCTTCACCTGCCCCTTTCTCTGTCCTGTCTCTCTTCCCCTCTTTAATCTCCCCTCTCCCTCTCTCCATCCTTTCTCTTCCCCCTCTATACTTTATCTTTCTCTTTCCCCCTCTATTCCCTCTTTCTTTCCTCTTCTTTCTCCCATCTTCCCCCTCCCCCCGCTCTTTCTACCTCTTTCTCCACCTTTCTCCCCTCCTCAGTCTCCTTCCCATCTCTCTTTCTCTCAGCTATGACTTAAGTAAAAGGGATCATTATAACCCACTTTATATGGTGCCTTTTTTGGCCACATATTGTCTCATTTTAGTTGTTGCTGTAGATAGAAAATACCCTTCTAACATGTTAGGTTGAAAACTGGGACCTAGACAGATTAAATAAGTTGCCCAAGATCTCCATGAATTTATAGAAAGTCTCAGTATGTCTCCGGACCCCAGCTCTCAGGGCTGTTTTCCTCCAGATCACCATGTCTCCCCTCTTTGTGCTATGTAAATAGGGGGCAGTGGCCATCGGCGGTCCCTTGCCAGGAATCCCGATGGTGGGCAGAACCCGCACTGAATCTTGTCCCCCATATCTCTTCAGCTGTTCACTGCCTTGCCACTGTGGTCCTTTTAGCACGGGACTTCTGTATACCCCTAGAGAAGCGGCTTATCCACTGGGAACTCTTGGAATCACTGCTTTCTCTTGTCCTGGCCAGGGTGGGAGTGGGGGCGGGGGGGCGG
This sequence comes from Dromiciops gliroides, assembly GCF_019393635.1. NCBI lineage: Eukaryota > Metazoa > Chordata > Mammalia > Microbiotheria > Microbiotheriidae > Dromiciops > Dromiciops gliroides. The sequence continues at coordinate 604,610,669 of NC_057862.1, read as the reverse complement.
GGCGCAGGAGGGAGGAGTAGCTTGTGGACTGATGGGCCCCTGTGCCTTTCCTGGCAACCCTAACAGAAGGGGTGGCCTGTGGTAGGAGTGAGCAATGAATATGTTGCAAGCTGAAGCCAGTTCTGTCCCACTGTACTTGTACCTTAACTCTCTCTTCCTCTCACTCACTGAGCCCTGTTCCAGACTGTTCCCAGGCTGGTCTGGGCATGTTTAATTTGGGGGTGTGGAAATATTGTGGCATTTGCTGCCATCTGGCAACCACAGCTCCTGGACTTGACGAACCGTGTGTTTGTGCACATGTTTGTACACGTGCATGTACACTTGGGAATGTAGTTCATCTCTCATTGGAGAAAAACCTGTGATCTCTTCCTTGAATTTGTTTTTTAGTTCTTTTTCATCAGTGTGGCCCAGTCTATATTGCTGTTTGTCTCCTGCTTTCTACTCTTTTCAGCACGCCACCAGGTGGTTAGGGGATTGAGAACTCTGATGCTCAGAGGTGCTGCTGGGTAGGTAAGGGGCTGGCTGCATTCCCTGGAGTGTGGGTGTGTGCCCTGTCCTGCCCCCTCACCCTACTGCATGGTTCTTTGCCCCTTTTCTTTACTGTTCCATCTGTGTGCATTGTGTCATGGAGCATGCTCAGCTTTGCCCTTCTCTGTGTGCCCATGGGTGTAAATGTGTCTGCCAGCTTCCTAGCGAGTCTCCGCTGGTCTGCATGATGTTGTTGATCCCAGGGCTGTGAATGAGACTTGTGGGCCTGAGGTCCTGGGCTGCCTACTCATGCAGGGCCTTAGGGAGCCAGGGAAGTTTGCTCTTAGACCTTGGTGGGGCCCCGATCCTAGGAGAGTTAGCCAGGAAAACTGGACTGCATTCATTCCTCACAATTCTAATTCTTCTCAACTTCTCTGCTGCCTTGGAGCATGGGCATCCACCTTCTCCTCTTGGGTACTTTCTTCTTGCGGGTTTTCATGCTCCCTCCGGATTCTCCTCCTCCCATCTAACTGTTGTTCAGTCTCCTTTGCTGGCTCATCCATAGCATCCTTCCTTACTGTGGGTGTGCCCTACAGCGCTGTCCTTTGCTCTCTTTTCTTCTTTTCCTCTCTGCACTCTTGGTGACTTCATCCGGGCTCAGGGTTTTAATGATCATTTCCATGCAGAGGACTCAGATCTCTGCATCCAGTTCCATACTACCCACTGCCTATTGGTCGTTGGCAAACTGGATGTCCCAGAGACAACTGGATAAGCTCAGCATATCCAAAACAGAGCTTGTCTTTCCCTCTAAACCCTTCCCTCCTCCAAACATCACTGTTTCTGTCAAAGGTCCTGCCCCTCTTCCAGACTTGCCTCTCAAGGTTGTTCTCAGCTCTTCACTCTCCCTTGCCTCATGTAGCCAGATCTTGCCATTTCTCTCACCACGTCTCTTGCATCTGACCCTTTTCCTTTGCTCACAAAGCCACAGCTTTAGTTCATCACTTTTTTCCTGAGCTCTTGCAGTGGCCTCCCAGGCAGGCTTCCTGGCTCTCTCCCCAAAGTGATTCTTCTTTTCTTTTCTTTTCTTTTCTTTTCTTTTCTTTTCTTTTCTTTTCTTTTCTTTTCTTTTCTTTTCTTTTCTTTTCTTTTCTTTTCTTTTCTTTTCTTTTCTTTTCTTTACTTTTCTTTTCTCTTCTTTTCTTTTCTTTTCTTTCCTTCCTGCCTTCCTTTTTTGGTGGGGCAATGAGGGTTAAGTGATTTGCTCAGGGTCACACAGCTAGTCAGTGTCAGGTAGGTGAGTCCAGATTTGAACTCAGGTCCTTCTGAATCCAGTGCTGGTGCTTTATCCATTGCACCACCTAGGTGCCCCCAAAGTGACTTTTCTTAAGCACATTTAAGGGCCTAAAATTCCAGCTGTGATGTCTAAAATCTAATGAGTGGTCACCTTAAATTAGAATCTTTAGCAAGAGGTTAGACTTTTAAGTATTTATTAAAGTGAATTAGAAGTTAGTGAAGAGAGAGAGAGAGAGGTAAAACAGCCTTCTTTTTTTTTTTTTGACATATAAGGTATTTTATTTTTTCCGTTACATGTAAAGATAGTTCTTAACTTTTGTTTATACAAGCTTTACAATTTCAGATTTTTCTCCCTCCCTCCCCTCCCTCCCCCCTCCCCTAGACAGCAGGTAATCTGATATAGATTATATCTATATATGTATATATCTATATACATATACATATAGATATATATACACACACATATATATATATATATATATACACATAATAACATTAATCCTATTTCTGCATTAATCCTGTTACAAGAGAAAAAATCAGAGCAGTGATGCAAAACCTCAAAATCGGAAAAAAAAACAGCACCCAAAACAAAAGAGATAGTATGGTTCAATCAGCATCTATACTCCACAGTTCTTTTTTTTTTTTTCTTGGATTTGGAGATCCTCTTCTATCATGAGTTCCCTGGAACTCTTCTGTACCATTGCATTGGTGAGAAGAATATAGTCCATTACAGTAGGTCAACACTCAATGTTGATGATACTGTGTATAATGTTCTTCGGGTTCTGCTCATCTCACTCATCATCAGCTCACGTAAGACCCTCCAGGTTTCTCTGAACTCCTCCTGCTCATCATTTCTTACAGCACAATAGTATTTCATTGTATTCATATACCACAACTTGTCCAGCCATTCCCCAATTGATGGGTACCCCCTCAACTTCCAATTCCTTGCTACCACGTAAAGAGCAGCTATAAATATTTTTGTACATGTGGGTCCCTTTCCCCCTTCCATGATTTCTTTGGGAAAAAGACCTAAAAGTGGAATTGCTGGGTCACAGCTTTATCACCCTTTGGGCATAATTCCAAATTGCTCTCCAGAATGGTTGGATCAGTTCACAGCTCCACCAACAATGCATTAGTGTTCCAATTCTCCCACAGCTTCTCCAACATTTATTATCTTCCTTTTTTGTCATTTTAGCCAATCTGATAGGTGTCAGGTGGTACCTCAGAGTTGTTTTAATTTGCGTCTCTCTAATCATTAGAGATTTAGAGCATTTTTTCATATAGGAATAGATAGCTTTGGTTTCTTCATCAGAAAACTGCCTGTTCATATCCTTTGACCATTTCTCAATTGGGGAATGACTTGGATTCTTATAAATTTGATTTAATTCCCTATATATTTTAGAGATGAGACCTTTATCAGAAGTACTGGCCTCAAAAATTGTTTCCCAGCTTTCTGCCTCCCTTCTAATTTTGGATGCATTGCTTCTGTTTGTACAAAAATTTTTTAATTTAATATAATCAAAATCATCCATTTTGCATTTTATAATATACTCTATCTCTTGTTTGGTCAAAAATTGTTTTCCTTTCCAAAGATCTGATAGGTACACTATTCCTTTCTCTCCTAATTTACCTATGGTATCACCTCTTATGTCTAAATCATGTATCCATTTTGACCTTATTTTAGTATAAGGTGTAAGATGTTGGTCTAAGCCTAATTTCTGCCATACTATCTGCCAGTTTTCCCAGCAGTTTTTGTTAAATACTGAGTTCCTATCCCAGAAGCTGGAGTCTTTGGGTTTATCAAACACTACATTACTAGTGTCATTTACTACTGCATTTCCTGAGCCTAGCCTATTCCATTGATCTACCACTCTATTTTTTAGCCAGTACCAGATAGTTTTGATGACTGCCGCTTTATAGTAAAGCTCCAGGTTTGGTACTGCTAACCCACCTTCCTGTGAATTTTTTTTCATTATTTCCCTGGATATTCTTGATTTTTTGTTTTTCCAGATGAATTTTGTTATTATTTTTTCTAGCTGTATAAAATAATTTTTAGGTAGTCTGATTGGTATGGCACTGAATAAGTAAATTAATTTAGGCAGTATTGTCATTTTTACTATATTAGCTCTGCCTATCCATGAGCAATTGATATCTTTCCAATTATTTAGATCTCATTTGATTTGTGTGAAGAGTGTTTGGTAGTTGTGTTCATAGAGTTCCTGGGTTTGTCTTGGCAAGTAGACTCCCAAGTATTTTATATTATCTACCGTTACTTTAAATGGAATTTCTCTTTCTATCTCTTGCTGCTGGACTTTGTTGGTCATGTATAGAAATGCTAATGATTTATGTGGATTTATTTTATATCCTGCTACTTTGCTAAAGTTGTTAATTGTTTCAAGTAATTTTTGAGTTGATTCTCTAGGATTCTTTAAGTATACCATCATATCATCTGCAAAGAGTGATAGTTTTGTTTCCTCCTTGCCTATTCTAATTCCTTTAATTCTTTTCTCTTCTCTGATTGCGAAAGCTAACATTTCTAGGACAATATTAAATAATAGGGGTGATAATGGACATCCCTGTTTCACCCCTGATCTTATTGGGAAGGCCTCTAATTTATCTCCATTGCATATAATACTTGCTGATGGCTTTAGGTAGATACTGTTTATTATTCTAAGGAAAGCTCCCCCTATTCCTAAACTCTCTAGTGTTTTTATTAGGAATGGGTGCTGTACTTTGTCAAAAGCTTTCTCTGCATCTATTGAGATAATCATATGATTTTGGTTGGTTTTCTTATTGATGTGGTTGATTATGTTAATAGTTTTCCTAATGTTGAACCAGCCCTGCATTCCTGGTATAAATCCCACCTGGTCATAGTGTATTATCCTGGTGATCACTTGCTGTAATCTCCTTGCTAATATCTTATTTAAGATTTTAGCATCAATATTCATTAGGGAAATTGGTCTATAATTTTCTTTCTCTGTTTTTGCTTTGCCTGGTTTTGGTATCACCACTATATTTGTGTCATAAAACGAATTTGGTAGAACTCCTTCTTCACCTATTTTTCCAAATAATTTGTATAATATTGGAATTAATTGTTCTTTAAATGTTTGGTAAAATTCACCCGTAAACCCATCTGGCCCTGGGGATTTTTTCTTAGGGAGTTCATTAATAGCTTGTTCAATTTCTTTTTCTAATATGGGTTTATTTAAGGATTTTATTTCCTCTTCAGTTAACCTAGGCAGTTTGTATTTTTGTAAATATTCATCCATTTCATTTAGATTGTCAAATTTATTGGCATACAGTTGGGCAAAATATTTCCTAATTATTGCTTTAATTTCCACTTCATTGGTGGTAACATCACCCTTTTCATTTTTGATACTGGTAATTTGGTTTTCTTCTTTTTTTTTAATCAAATTAACCAATATTTTATCTATTTTATTGGTTTTTTTCATAAAACCAGCTCTTAGTTTTATTGATTAATTCTATAGTTTTTTTGCTTTCAATCTTATTAATTTCTCCTTTATTTTTCAGGATCTCTAATTTAGTGTCTAATTGGGGATTTCTAATTTGTTCTTTTTCTAGCTTTTTAAGTTGCATGCCTAATTCATTAATCTCCTCTTTCTCTTTTTTATTCATGTAAGAATTTAGAGCTATAAATTTTCCCCTAAGCACTGCTTTGGCTGCATCCCATAGATTTTGGTATGTTGTCTCATTATTGTCATTCTCTTGGATAAAGTTATTGATTGTTTCTATGATTTCTTGTTTGGCCCATTCATTCTTTAGAATGAAATTATTTAGTTTCCAATTGATTTTCATTCTACTTTTCCCTGGCTCTTTCTTACATGTAATTTTTATTGCATCATGATCTGAGAAGGATGCATTTACTATTTCTGCCTTTCTACATTTGACTATGATGTTTTTGTGCCCTAATACATGGTCAATTTTTGAAAATGTGCCATGTACTGCTGAGAAAAAGGTATATTCCTTTCTATCCCCAATTTTCTCCAGACATCTATCATGTCTAACTTTTCTAGTAATCTATTCACCTCTTTCACTTCTTTCTTATTTATTTTTTGGCTAGATTTATCTAATTCTGAGAGGGGGAGATTCAGATCCTCCACTAGTATAGTATTACTGTCTAATTCCTCTTGTAACTCATTTAACTTCTCCTCTAAGAACTTGGATGCTATACCACTTGGCGCATACATATTTAATATTGATATTACTTCATTATCTATAGTACCTTTAAGTAAGATGTAATTTCCTTCCTTATCTCTTTTAATGAGATCTATTTTTGCCTGCATTTTGTCTGAGATAAGGATTGCTACCCCTGCCTTTTTTACTTTAGCTGAGGCATAATATATTCTGCTCCAGCCTTTTACCTTTACTCTGTGTGTATCTCTCTGCTTCAAATGTGTTTCTTGTAAACAGCATATTGTAGGGTTCTGGTTTTTAATCCACTCTGCAATTCGCTTCCGTTTTATAGCAGAGTTCATCCCATTCACATTCACAATTATTATTACTGACTGTCTATTCCCCTCCATTCTATTTACCCCCTTTGTACTTTTCCCCCCTTCTTTCACCCTATTCCTCCTCACCGACGTTTTACTTCTTACCCCTGCCTCCCCTGATCTGTCCTCCCTTTTTATCACCCCCCTCTCTTTTCTTTACCCTTTTCTCCCTTGCTTTTGTCCTCCCTTCTATCAGTCCCCCCCTTTCCCTTCCCCTTTTGTTTCCCTAAAGAATGAGTTAAGTTTCTTTATCCCAATGAACATATATGTTATTCCTTCTTTGAGTCAAATCTAATGAGAATAGGGTTGAAACAATGTTCCCCCCTCCTTTCTTTCCCTCTATTGTAATAGGTTTTTTTCTACCTCTTCATATGATATAATTCATCCCATTCCACCTCCCCTTTCCTCTCCTCCCCATAGACTCCCCTTTTAACTCCTTAATTCTTTTGTATCATCACATCAAAGACAATTTATATTTATACCCTCTATATAAAGTCCTTCTCTCTGCCCAAATACATTTACAGTTCTTAAGAGTTATGAGTATTATCTTCCTGTGTAGGGATATAAACAGTTTAACCTAATAGGGTAACCTTTTTTTTTTCCCCTCTGTTTACCTTTTTAAACTTCTTGAGTCTTGTATGTTGAGATCAAATTTTCTATTCAGTTCTGGTCTTTTCACCAGGAAAGATTGAAAGTCCCCAATGTCATTAAATGTCCATCTTTTCCCCTGAAAGAAAATGCACATTTTTGCTGGGTAATAGATTCTTGGCTGCAATCCAAGCTCCTTTGCATTCCGGAATATCATATTCCAAGCCTTGTGGTCCTTTAATGTTGAAGCTGCCAGGTCCTGAGCAATCCTGACTGTGGCTCCATGATATTTAAATTGCTTCTTTCTGGCTGCTTGGAGTATTTTCTCCTTCACCTGATAATTCTGGAATTTGGCTACAATATTCCTTGGTTTTCCTTTTGGGGTCTCTTTCAGGAGGTGATCAGTGGATTCTTTCAATGATGATTTTATCCTCTGATTCTGTGATATCAGGGCAGTTCTCCTTAATAATTTCGTGGAATATGGTGTCTAGATTCTTTTTCTGGTCATGGCTTTCAGGCAGTCCAATGATTCTCAAATTGTCTCTCCTCGATCTGTTTTCCAGATCAGTTGTCTTTCCAATGAGGTATTTCACATTTTCTTCTATTTTTTCATTTTTTGTATTCTGCTTGACTGATTCCTGGTGTCTCATGGATTCCTTATCTTCCAACTGTCCCACTTTAATTTTTAAGGCATTGTTTTCTTCAGTGAGATTATGCACCTTTTTTTCCATTTGGCTAAGTGAATTTTTTAAGGTATTGTTTTCTTCAGTGAGATTATGCACCTTTTTTTCCATTTGGCTAAGTGAATTTTTTAAGGTATTGTTTTCTTCAGTGAGATTATGCAGCTTTTTTTCCATTTGGCCAAATGAATTTTTTAAGGCTTTGTTTTCTTCAGCTTCCTTTTCCAAGCTGCTGATTCTTTTTTCATAGTTTTCTTGTTTTGCTTTCATTTCTCTCCCCATTTTTTCTTCTACCTCTTGCAATTGATTTTTTAAATCCTTTTTGAGCTCTTCCAGGAAGGCTTTTTGTTCTTGCGACCAATTCACCTTCCCTTGTGAGGCTTCAGATGTAGACAATTTGAGGGTATTGTCCTCATCTGAGTTTGTGTTGGCTTCTTCCCTATTGATACAGAAGCTCTTAATGGAGAGGGCTCTTTTTTGCTTCTTACTCATTATTGCAGCTTATTTATTTATTCTTTAAGTTGAGGTCTGCTCTAGGGGCACCAGAGTCCCTATTTTGGGCTTCTTGTGCAGGGGTATAGGTGCTGTGTGACCGGGCTTTTACTCTGAGGCCTTTATAGTGTGTGGAGATTCCCCCGCCCTGCACTTCCTGTCTGATTGTGCTCGGCCAGCCAGGCGCCAGACCCCGGCGTCTGATCCCGCCTGACCCGTTCGTGGCCCTCTCGGCCGGTGCAGGTAGGTTTTTCCACTGTCCTTCTTGGCCACCAGATTTTTGAACCAGGTTCCGGGAGCCTCAGTTGTTCGGCTGTGGCCCGCAGCTCCTGCTGACTTGCCCCGACCCCCTCAGCGCTGGGTTGCTGCCCTGCGCTGGGCCTCCCTTTTGCCTGAGTCAGACCGACCTTTTCCTGAAGTCTTCTAAATTATCTCTGGTTGGAGGACTGTGTCTCTCTGTCTCTTTGCAGGTTCTGTAGTTTCAGAATCCGTCCAGAGGCTTGATTTAATGTTCATTTTGAGGGAACAGAAGGAGAGCTCAGGCAGCTTGCTGCTTCCTCTCCGCCATCTTGGCTCAAACAACCTTCTTCTAACTATGTCTAAGAGCCAGCCTCCAACCTCCCGCCAAGCCCAAGTCCGGTACCAAAAAGCTCTTGCTTCCCCTCGGCTTCTCCTAGAAGCCTCATGTGAAACAGGAAACGGGGCCATCCACACACACAGCTCCAAGCTAATTGGGTGGTAGCTCTGATTGACAGGACCCACAGGCGGCCGACACCACTTCCAGACACCGAAGTCACAAGGTTTCTTTTTAGGCCAGAGCTCACAATGTCCCTCCCAGCAAGGGGCGTCATTCCAATTCTCACAGTCCCCCCTGTGCTTCATGTGAAGAAACATAGTGTTCTCACATGAAGCAATAATGTTACAGATGCCTATGACTAACAAAGTAAAGGGTATGAAAAGAGAGAAAAAGAAATGGAGTGACACATTGACAAAGGCTAAAGGGGGCACTCCCCTTTAGTAAGTGGACATTACAAACGGTATATACAGTGTGGAAAAGGAAAACAGGAAAATGTCCATTTAAGTCTTTGGAAGTCTTTTCTCAGGTGATTCTTGGGATGTCCTCTGAGTGTAGTTGTAGAATGGAAGTCTTTCAGGTGTTTCAAATGCTGGTAATCAGCTGGGAAATTTTCCTACAAAATTGAGCTTAACATAGCTTTAAATAGCTTTGCCAATAATCAAATCGAACAGTGAGAATTCTCAAAAAAAAATGTCGAAGAAAATTCAGAATCTTAGTTGATACACATGAAACATATAATAAAAACAAAAAAATTGAAACATTCTCTAAAACTTAATATTACACTCCCCCCCCCCGTGGAGGATAAATTGAGAAAACAATTGTGATATTAATTTAGAAAATAATTTTATCTTTGTTTCATCACTTTTTGCATCATCTGCCTAATTATCCTCATGCCATTATGAGAAATTAGAGAATCTAATATAATTGGTAGCAGATGTCAAGGCCAAATCCAACATTGTATTTATCATAACACCTGAGATAATTATGGGGGTTACTATAAAAGAACAGAGAAATAACTGAGTCAGGCTTAATCAGATGCATAGGATTGAGATGTTCATGACGTTAGGCATATAGGAGGGGGAATTGAAGTCAGGTGTCAAATGAGATGGCATAACCTGGCCACCCGGTTCCATGTGGAGGAAAATTAAACCAAGAAAATCCAACCTTGGCATTTGCCAATAGCCATTTTCTCAGCCTTTCCCAAAGCAGTGTAGTATCTGGACTTCATGCATGTCTCCCCTCATGTGACAGTTTAATGTCTTCTCTTGTATGTATTCCTTTTGTGATTGGATGGCATCTTGGCCAACTGGCATCTGATAACTCAGAATGAAGGCAGTTAATGTCTTAAATGATAAATTCCCATAATCCAAGTCTCATATGGATTTAAAAGTTGAGGATAATAATGATCGCAAAAAATGTGAATGTGCCTTGACTCAGAATATAATATACAATTATGCAATAATTCCAAGTAATAACTTTTTTTTTACTAAGTATACAATTACTTTTGTGAAAAATTAGAACATATTTTAATACAAGTTAAATCACAACCCAATCTTAAAAGAATAAGAATCTCTACAAAAATAATCCCATATTATCGAGTTCAAAATGTAGTTGTAATAGTATAAAAAAGAAACCTTTATGTAGCATTTGAACTGACCTTTTTTAAATCTAGAACATTTTTTTATTTCATTATCTAAAATCCCCAAATCACATATTATTATATTATACAATATGTCCCTATTTATGGCAGTAATAAATTTGGTTACATAAATATGAAAAAACTTTTGCAAATGCTCCCCTCTTTTTAAAAAATGTATGCTTATCAAAAATAATACTTCTAGAATTAATTTACTCTTGCCGTGGCAACCAATTTGCCAGGGAAATGCTTTATAGAATTTGATCATATAATCAGTTGGAAAAAACAAACAATTTAGAATATAGGAGAATAATACTTCCAGACTTGATATTGTATTATGAAATCAAGACCATCTTGCATTGGTTCAAAAATAGATGAATAGAACAGAATACATATGGAAAATAAAAGACAATGAAATTCAAACTGACTTAAAACACAGTCTAAAAAGAATGAAAATCTATGAAAATAAACTCATACTATTGATTTCAAAATGTAGATTAATAGCATAGAAATCCTTATGTAACCTTTGAATTGATACTATTTCTCTGAGTAAATTTAGAACATTTTTGATTCCAGTATCTAAAATCCCCAACTGTCTTATTAATACCTTGCTGTTTACTTCTACATTTCTATAAAATATGTCCCTGTTTATGGTGCTAGAAGCAGATTCTTGAAATATGATGATGATTGTCTTGTACATTTTTATTCAGCTTAAGTTTCTCTTGTTTTCCTTTAACCCCTTTATTTTCTCTGTTGGTCCTTTCATAATAAAAATGCTTTATAAAGTTATTCATTAAAGACAAAAGCAGATTAACAAGATGATTATGAACAAAATGAGCATATCTGGAATTTAAAGGGTTTTCTAAGGTTGGTTTGGGAGAATTACAGCTTGGCTGGGGTAGAGCTGAGGCTTATTGCTCTGGTAACTGAGTAGAAGCTGGAAGTGCAGGTAGAGGAGGCTGTGCATGTGCAAGCTCAGGACCTAAGGAGGGTGGATTAGATCTTGTGACCTCCCTGGCAGGAGGATCAAGGAGCATGGCCATGGGAGGAGTAGGAGGTGTTGCCAGAGGAGGGGGAGGAAGGAGGAGGGTCGCAAGGGGAGGGGGCAGGACCATTTCTCCATGTGCTGCACAGCCACAGCACTTACACTCAAACATGTCTCAAACATGTCGGCTCAGCTGGAGAGGGACCAGGGCAATTTGAATCAGGCTTGGATTCGAACTCAAGCCTGGATTCCCCTTTCCCCACTGCCAGGGGGACAAAGGCTTCTAGAGGCTGGGTCATTGCCTCCAGGCATGCAAAATTAGAGCAATGCTTAGTGTTAGAATCTGAAAAAAAAACTGATGTCTCCTCCTGTATAAACTCCTTGCTGGCTTTATTCCATAGTTCCCAATAAATTAAATCTTTGGGGGACTTAAAGTGTAGGATTATTTGCAAATTTTTAAGTGTTAAGTAGTCAAAAGATCCATTCTCTAATCATTTGTTTTCCATTAAGCTAGAATATATTTATGCCACATAAAACACAGTTTGATAAACCTTGCTTTTTTCATGCCTGGCTGAATTGGTAGCTTATGAGTCCCATGCTGTGATTATTTTCTCAAGGGGGGAGCCTTGAATTATGTGATATGTACTATCATCAATCCCCTTCCTGTAATTAAAAAATTTCCTCACTATAACACAAAGAAAAGTAAGAATCGAAATAAAAATAGGAATAGAACATTTGAATTCATAAGGACCAATCATACACACGAGGTCAATCCTGGCCTTTGTGAATAACCATGAAAGGAAGCTTATGAGACTAAAACTCAGAAGCCTTTTTCGATCCATTGAAAATAGGAGGCTAAAATTAGAAAAAGGATACTTAAGAGGTAAAGTATATACTTAGCGGCTAATTTAAAACTTAGAGACAGCACTTGGAAAATAGGGGAAAATCCTTACCCAACTGGAAGATTGCAGGATTCAGCAATCCCTTCATGGTTGCCAATCTGTAAGGGCCTAAAATTCTAGCTGTGATGTCTAAAGTCTAATGAGTGGTCGCCTTAAATTAGAAGCTTTAGCAAGAGTTTAGACTTTGAAGTATTTATTAAAGTGCATTAGAAGTTAGTGAAGAGGGGCAGCTAGATGGCGCAGTGGATAGAGCACCGGACCTGGAGTCAGGAGTACCTGAGTTCAAATCCGGCCTCAGACACTTAACACTTACTGGCTGTGTGACCCTGGGCAAGTCACTTAACCCCAATTGCCTCACCAAAAAAAAAAAAAAAGAAGAAGTTAGTGAAGAGAGGGGGGGGGGTAAAACGGCCTTCTTCTAACTATCTCTAACAACCAGCCTCCAACCTTCCGCCAAGTCTGGCACTGAAAAGCCCTCGCTTCCCCACAGCTTCTTCCAGAAGCCTCCTGTGAAACAGGAAACAAGGCCGTCCACACACACATCTCCAAGCTAATTGGCTGGTAGCTCTGATTGACAGGACCCACAGGCAGCAGACACTACTTCCAGACTTCAGGCCAGAGCTCACAAGGTCCCTCCCAGAAGGGGGTGTCATTCCATTTCTCACACACGTGTTTGATCATGTGTTTTCCCCTACTCAGTCAACCTCAGTGGCTCTTTATTATTTCCAAGAGTAAATGTAAATTCCTTCTAACTTCATTGGACTTTACTCCCCTTCCCACACCCTGTGATCCAGCGAAAGTGGCCTCCTCTGTGCTCCTCTCTTAGGACACCCCATCTCCCTTCTCCTTGCCTTTGCATTAGTCACCCCGCCCCCCCCCCCCAAAGCCTGGAGTGCCCTTCTTCCTCTTCTCCATCGATGCTACTCAGCCACCACTTTCTATATCCGTGATGTCAAATGCAAATAGAAACAGCCACTAAACCACACATGAGGATCCCTACGGATCACGTGTGGACTTAGAAAACCACATATTACATCACTTATGTATTACAGTATCTATTATATTATAGTTTCATATACTTTTTTTTGACATATTGAGGACATATCTATTTCTGTTATAGTTGTCTATTTTCTTTATCTTATTAAATACTTCCCAGTTACATTTGAATCTGATTTCTGGCCACATTGGGGAATGCACAGGGAGCATTGGGCTATGTGTGAACTCTTTTGTGGTCCTTTCCCTCAAGCCGGGACCCCAACTGCTAGTGCCCTCCTACCCAAACTGCCTCGCATTATCTGTAATCGTTCTCTTTATTTTTCTTCTGGATAGGCTTGTCTACATCTCCTCTGTTAGGATGGGAGCTCCTCACAAGTGGGGATGGTTTCAACTTAATTAGTGCTCCTTGATTGGTTGATTGATGGGAGAGACTCAACAAGAATGTGATTTGCCTCAGGCCACTCAGCTGCTTAGAAGACCGCTGCTAAACTTTGAATGCACTCTTACTTGCTGTATACCTTGTTGCTTTTCATGGAACAACTGCTGTCTCCTAACTAGCTTCATTTATTGGCTCCATCTAATTAGTCCAGAAAGAAGCTCTTTTAGGGGTGGACAACAGCTAGATTGGTGGGTTGGGGGGGGGGGCTGGGAATGAATGAATTGCCCAGGGTAACACAGTTAGTTAGTAACAGAGTCAAGATTAAAATCCAGCTTTCCTAAGTCCCACATTAATGAATCAGAGGAGCTGGCATCCTGAGCATTTTGCTCAAGTGAGGTTTCATTTCCAGTATTGTTTTGTTTTTTTGTGGGGAAGGTGGGGAGGGAATATGGTATTTCCCCATACCAGTTCCATGTGGCTCTGACTAATATGAATGGGAAGAGTCCAGTGTCTGTAGCAGATGGGGAGAGCCAAGCGCTGACCACATGTATAGAACGGCCCCCAAGGAGATTGTAGGATTGACAAGCTTTCTTTATGCCCTGTACATTGGGTGTAGACTGGGTACTGATGGATCTTCTGTCTGGAATTACAAGAGTTTCTGGCCCTCAGGGTTTAGTCTTTTGGGGGAACAATCAAGGAACCAATTCTGTGTCTTACTCACACCCTGTAGGTTAGCATCAGTCTCTCTTTCTGTCTGTGCGTCTCAGTTTCTTCTACCTTCTCTGGTGAAAGGGATTCAGGATTGGGCTCAGAATGGGTTTTTCTGGTGTGGGTCATGTTTCGGCTCTGCTTGGAACCAGAGACTGAGCTTAGATGACCTCTTTGTCCTCTGGGAGATAAGTCCGGTCTAGTCATGAATCTGGGGATTTGGGGCCTGTTTCCCTTTGCTCTGCTACCTCCTAGCAGCAGAGAAGAATCGGGGCTTCCATATCCTTAACCGTGTTAAGCTTACAAAGCACTTTCTCACACTATTCCTCGGAGGCCAGCTATACCGGGACTACCATTCTCCTTTTATAGATGGGGAACTTGGAGGCCCCCAATCCAGTCCTTCTGCCTCTAAGGCCATTGATTTCCCCCCCCCCCCTCAACTACACAGTATTCCCTCTGCCCTGTGACCCACATCTGGGGCCTACATCTGGGACCAACTGCTTCCAGGTCACCTGCTAGGCCCTGGAGATTGTCTTCTAGGCCAGGGGACGGTTTCACTGTGTCTGAAGTGAAACTCATTATCCTCCTTCCTCAACCTTTCCCCTCTTCAATATTGGCACCGCTACCCTCCTGGGGTCACAAACACGGCATCGTCCTCGGCTTCTCCCTCTCCCTGAGCTTCACCTCCCCCTGGGCCCCATCAGTTGCCAGATGTTGCCATTTCCACCTTCACATCTGATCCGTCCAGTCCCTTTTCTCCACTCACCACCTCTTGCCTAGATCTTTGCCCCAGCCTCCTCCTGCTTCTCCCCACCCAGGACCATCCTATGCACAGGGTTGCTAGGGGAATTAAGGGCAGATCTGGCCACGTGACTCCCATACTCAGACACCTCTGGTAAGCTTTCTCTTACCTCTAGGATCAAACGTGAACTCTGCTGTGGAGCTTTCTCAGCCCTGTCCACACCCTGGCCTCTACTTAACTTTGCTCACTTCCTGGGATGTTCCTTCTCCTCCTGCAGCTGTACCCCATCCCCCCGTCTGTGCCTTTGCAGGAGCCATCCTCCATGGCTGGAGCGCACTCTCCTCAGCACCCCCTCCTGCACGAATCTTCCCGATTCCATCCCCACCATGACTGATGCCCTCTCTCCCAAACTAGCTTGTATTATATTTGTATTTATCCACTCTAAATTTATTGTGCTTTATAGATTTGTAGGTACATGCTGGTCGTCTCTCTCTTTGGGGGGTAAGCCCTTTGCAAGCAGAGATTGTCTCATCCTTTGTACTTGCCTACCTAGGTTCAGCTGGTGTTTAGCGGGTGCTTAATGAACACTTGTTGATTGAGCGACTGAGGGAGATGTTTTTAAAAACTCCTTTATGGGCAGGATCTATAAGAGGAGGCTGCGTGGAATTCCTGAATTCTGTTTCCCTGACACTTCCCTGAATGGTATTAGGAATATTTCTCTCTGGCGGGGAGATGAAACCAAGGGCCATCTCCCCCTCCTGGCTGTGATTTAGTCATTAGTCAAGCACATAGACACTGAATCCTTAGTGGAGTATCCAACCTGGGCCTAGGTCCTGGAAGGGAAAACAGATGATGTGTTTCTCTGTTGGACCCAAGGGTAGATTGAGGACCAGTGAGTAAAAGTTGCCGAGGAGCAAATTGAGGCTTGCCTTAGATCGAAGGTTCTCACAAGCACATTCTGGGCATTGTGCTTTGAGAAGATGAGTTCCCTTTGTAATCCTGTGGGTTTTATTTTGTGCATTCTGAGAAGGGGCCCAGAGGCTTCCCTAGTGAAGACAGAAAACTTCCTAACCCTGTCCCCTTGTCCAGGAAGTCACCGAGAAGAGTCTTCTTCAGAAGGCCTCTGAATTTCCTTCCAGAGCTGAGATTCGGAGTCTGTGAAGTTGTCTTTGACCTCCAGACATACTCTCTTACTGGGGAGAAGAAACTAGCGTGCTGAGGCAGCCTAGGTGGTACAGGGATAGAGCTTGGGGCCTGGTGTCAGGAAGAACTGAGTTCAAATCCAACCTCAGACACTAGCTGTGTAAGCCCGAGCATGTCACTGAATCTCTTTTGACTTGTTTCCTCATCCATGGGGATAACAGCACTTGCTCCCAGGGTCAAGTCAACAAGCATTTATTAATCCCCTGCTCTACACCAGGCATCGTGCTAAGCATTGGGAGTACAAAGGGAAACAAAACAAGCCACATAGGTGTTAAAGTGAACGTGATTTCAGAGTAAGGAGCCCTGGGAAGAGGCTTCTTGCAGAAGGTAGAACTTTACTGGGAGGAGGAGATGAGGGAGGTCCAGGCAGGACAGAACCCAGAGAAAATCCTTCTATGCGATCAGTAAGCATTTATTAAGCTCCTGCTGTATTCCAGGCACTGTGCTAAGGGTTGGGAATAGAAACATGAATGACAGTCCCTTGCTCTCAAGGGGCTCCCATTCTCATGGGGGATACAACCACCAGTACAAACAAGACATAGGCCAAAGGAAGGTGTGGAGAGGATAAAGTGAGATGTTTGTAAAGTGCTTTGCAAGCCTTAGGCAGCTAGGTGGTGCCATAGTGCACAGAGTGCCAAGCCTGGAGTCAGGAAGATTCTTCGTGAGTTCAAATCTGGCCTCAGACACTTACCATCTGTGTGACCCTGGGCAAGTCATTTCACCCTATTTGTTTCAATTCCTCGTCTATAAAATGAGCTGGAGGAGGAAATGGCAAAACACTCCAGGGTCTTTGCCAAGAAAACCCCAAATGGGGTCATGAAAAGCCAGACACAGTTGAAAAACAACTCAACAAGATTGCAAGTCTTAAAGTACCATTTAAATTCTGTGAATATAATTGAAACAAGTCAGTCATATAGAAGTGTCCCAAGTTGCTGCACCATCCATTCCTATAAAAGTATTGCACACCCATTATGTCAAAAGACTAAGAATGTGGACTAGAATCTACCACAGATACCTGAGGCTGATCAAAGGAGCAAGTCAAAATCAAGGGACAGTGGCCCTGCCCGAGACATTTTAGCCTTGAAAAGTTAGATTTATTGCTACAGCGTAGGGATTGGGTCTGTGGAGCCGGGCCTGGGATGTGGGTGCCTCCCTCTTTCTGTCACGTGTCCCTGTAGGTGCCCGGCCTGACTGGCAAGTTCTGTTCAAAAGGCATAGGAAGCATGTCGGACTTGGCCTAGAGTTTAAATTCCAGCTCTCTTACTGTCTGGGTGATGGGGATGGGGAAGAAGAAGAAGATTTCTGTAATGATGCTTTAAGGTTTGCAAATGGCTTTATGTACATTATTTGATTCTTACGACCACCTGGCAAAGTAGGTGGTATTAACCACGTTTTACAGATAAGGAAACTGAGCCTGTGAGAGTTGAAGTGGATTGATAACAAGTGCTGCAGAGACTGACCCGTGGCACATCACTTGATGAGATGCCCTCTGAGTATCTGGAATCCATAGGGCTGGGTTAGGGGACACGGCTTTTTCTAGGTTGTCCCACTCTTGGTTTTCCAGGATGATAACAAAAATGATAATTATATCAACAGCTAACATTTATAGTGTTTACTATGTGCCAGCACTGTGCTGAGCACTTTACAGTGACCTCATTTGACCTTCACGATAATCCTGGGAAGGAGAGGCTGTTATTATCCTCATTTTATATATGAGGAAACTGAGGAAAACTAATCTTGTCCACAGTTACACAAGTAAGTGTCTTGAGATCAGATTCGAACTCAGTTCCTCCTGATTACAGGATCACTCAGGTTGGGAGCCTTAGACAATTTCTCAGTTTCTTTAAAATTCTCCTTACTCAAGAACTGCTGGCTCAGGTGACCCGTGAGTGCCTGGATGTCTTGGCAAATACAGTCATCAGCCAGAGTCCAAAATAGTCCTGTCACAGGAGCTGGTGTGCCTCTAGAATTTTATAATTTATAAAGCAATGCATTCTTCTGGTTCTAGAAGGGAACAGGGTAAATATGAACCACACTGTACGTGTCCAGCCAGTTGTCAGGGTCAGAGCTGGGCCTCTCAGCTCAGGTGTTCTTCCTGAGCTACCCCCACAGCTAAGGTAATTTGCTACTGATGCCTGCTCACCTGCACCATGAGGACCCCCAGACTGTCAGGCTGCCCATGGCTATCCAGAGGACCCCACTAAAGTTCTTACACCCAAGGCTTGTTCTTGCACAGTAGTATTTGAACGTCCCTCTTTCTTCTTCAAAAAGCCTGTGTCTGCAACATGGCCTTTTCAGCAAGGGAAGAGAATGGCTAAGAGTCCCTTCCTATGTTGCTGTGAATCCATTTTAACTGGCTCGATATATTCATTTTTCTTAGGGATGCTTTTATTGTTAAGAGGATGCCCATGAAGGGCAGCTAGGTGGCGCAGTGGATAGAGCACCGACCCTAGATTCAGAAGGACCTGAGTTCAAATGTTACCTCAGACACTTGGCACTTACTAGCTGTGTGACCCTGGCCAAGTCACTTAACCCTCATTGCCCCACCAAAAAAAAAAAAAAAAAGGATGCTTATAGAATAGAACCTCAAAATGGAATTTCCAGATGTAGGGCAGACCTTTTTCTTCTAATGTGAGTTGCAGAATAAGAAAGCCCTTCTATGTGCTCTGCCAGTCCCTTCGTTGGGTGGACCGTGTGTCTGTGCTTCCTATTCCCAAGGTGGTTGGGGATAGCGTTCTCAAACTGTCAGACTTAGAGGGAGGGGAAGGAAGCTTCTTTGTATTTTTCATTAAAGTTAGTCTAGTCTGTTTCAGTAGCTGGGAAGCCTAGACCCTGCTACCTGCAGGGACAGTGAATGTGGGTATAGGTGGAGCCATAAGAATTTGGACCCATCTGTTCTCCTTCTTCCCATAGCTAAATGGGAGAGGCCCTGCTTTAGCCCAGATGTGTCAGCAGCTCAGGACATTCAGAGAAGAAGAAAGCAATTATTTTTCTAAGAGTGAGAAACCCTTAGAAATCCCAGGCTGGAAATCTCTTTTCTACCCCTCCCCCACCCCTCCCCCCACCATACTTTTTTAGATGTTAGTGATTAATTTGGGGGGGGGGGCGGCGCAGGCTTGCCCAGGGTCACACAGCTAATGTCAAGTGTCTGAGGCTGGATTTGAATTCTGGTCCTCCCAAATCCAGGGCCAGTGCTTTATCCACTGTGCCACCTAGCTGGTCTTAGTGATTAATTATTGATACTCATGCTATATTGTAGCCCCAGGTTTCCAGAGTCCCTTCCTCGCCCTGTTGTGACATAGGTACATTAAGTGTCATTCCCATTTTGTAGATGTACAAACTGAAAACTGAAATGACTTGTTGTATGACTTCACAAGGTAGCAGACAGAGATACCAGGACAGGCCCTGATTCTGCTTGTTGCTGAATGGCTCCTTCTTTCAGAAGCCAGGTTTCCATGGCTTTGGAGTTCGAAGCCCTGGCTCTGCCACTTCCTGGTCATGTGAATAGGCAGGTCACTGCCCCTCTGAGTTATCCTTGTTTTACAAATGAGAAGACTAGTTTTCGAGCTGCTGCCCACTGATCCTTGTGGCAAAAGCTCTGTCAGGAAACTTGTAGTATTTAGCTGGGTAGGCCATTTGGTTCTTTGGGGTGTGTCAGACATGATCAGGGATCAAAGTTCAAAAGTATTCTGCGTTTATCAGCTAGTAGGGAGGGATAGATTAGGATATTAGAGGGTGATCTGTACTCTGGGAAGAGATGAAGGAGAAGGCGTTCCTAGCTGGCTGTGGAATGGGCAGAAAAGAAGGCTGGGACTCTGAAGGATCTCGTGTAGCTCATATGACAAGAGGGTTCTCTTTTGGCCCTAAGTCTCTGATCTTGTGACCCGGGCCTCAGAGGTAGTGCCAATAGCAGGGGGTGGAAGGAGGACTTTCCAGGCATAAGAAACAACCAAAGTAAAGGCTTGGGTATAGGACCATGCTTAGGGACCCACAGGTGGTCTAGTTTGACTGCCATTTGAGCAAACTGGAAGAATTTCTTAGTGAGCATTCTGTTGGGGGATCACCCTTCTGAATTTCACTGTCATAAATTGCCTTGTAAAACTTTTCGATTGTTTCAGGTATGTCAGTCTTGTCTCCCCGACAGGACAGCTCCTTAAGGACAGGATATATGTGAACATGAGCATGTGGCTTTTTCTTTTCCTCCCTCTGCCCCTTCCCCCCCCCCCCCACTTGTATTAACCCACCACTCCAGTGAAGCTGGATGACTGTTCTCAAAGCATGTCACGTTCATCAGTTAAGCAGCTATGATGTGCTAACTCCTTGGGATACAAAGACTTAATGAAGTGAGACCACTTCCCTGCCCTGAAGGAGGCAAGGTATATGTTATGGGGGAAAAATGAGGTATGGGTTTGGATTAGGGGTAGGAGTTGGGGTTCTTAGGAATTCCTCTTTAAAGAATTACACCATCTTGCACACAAAAGCAGTTAGAATAAGATGGTAGTTTATTTAGGGGCAAGGGAGGGGAAGGGAAGGGAAGTTAAGGGAAGGGAAACCAAGAGAAATCCTTGGACTTCTCTTGGGGAGAAAGGCACAAAGCACATGGCTCTGAGGTAGCAATCTCCTCAAGCAGGAGACTGGCAGGTACTTTTATAGGGGACTGATGGGAGTGACCATCTGCCTGTGGAAAGTTCCTTTAGTGAGGGAGGACCATCCCCCCACTGGTGGTGGCTAGAGGAGCTGGGTGAGGGGTGGCTGCTGATCTCTCAAGCCTTCTCTCCAGGACACAAAGGCTGCAGCCACACCCAAAGTTATCTCCCCAGGGATAAGGGAGATCGGAATGAAGGGTGGAGGTCCCGAAGCTAGCTCAGTCTGATCTGGTTCCACTTACCTCTCTAGGCATATCTGTCCTCTGGCTTAGTTTCTCAAGGAGAAGACTCCATGATGTGCCCAGAGATATTTAGAACATATACAACATCAAGCAAAGTCATTTTGTGACCGTGGGTATGGGGGGGGGCGGGGTTTAGAGTTGTTGGGAAGTTGAGGGGGTGGATAGTTGACCAAGCAGGGCCAGTATGAGCTGAAGGGAGGAATGTTTTAGAAGGTGGGAAAGGGAGGCAGGGGGCAAGTTGTGAGGAGGTTTGAAATGCCCAACAATAGGCTTTATGTTTGATTCTGGAGATGATAGGGAGAGCCCTGAGTGTTTTGAGTAGGGGGTAATATGATCTTGAGGAAAATCATTTTGGAAGCTGTGGGAAAAGAATTGAGGCAAGTGGATGAATTAAGAGGCTGTTGGAATAGTCCACTTGAGATTAATGAAGACTTAATTTAGGACGATGTCAATGAGGGAAGAGAAGAGATGGGAGAGATGTCGTATATGAGATTTCACATCTCATTTCAGGACAGTACTCCCACAGTTGGATGTGGGAGGTGAGAGAGAGTAAGAAGTCTAGATTGACCTCTGAGGTTGTGAACTTGGATGACTGGAAGGGTAGGAGCACTTTTCATAGAAATAAGGAAATTTGAGAAATGGGTGGTGGGTGTTTTGTTTTTAATTTCTTTCATTTCAATGAACAAAACCCCATTTTCCCTCCTTCCCCTCACCATTTTTTTTAAAAAGGAGAACAAAATACTTGTAACAAATAGGCACGATTAAGCAAAATGTTGGCCATGTCCAAAAAATCCATGTCTCATTCTGTACCCTGAGGCCATTGTTAGTCTTCTGGAATATCAGTTGATTGCACTGATCTGTGTTCTTAAGTCTTTCAAGACTGTTTGCCTTTAAAATGTTGTTATTGTATACATTGTTTTCTTGGTTCTGCTCATTTCTCTATCAATTCATACAAGTCTTTCCAGGTTTCTCTGAAATTGACCTCTTCATTTCATTACATTCATTTACCATAATTTGTCCATTCCCCCATTGATCAGCACCCCCTTAGTTTTAAATTCTTTGCCACCACAAAAAGAGCTGTATTGAATATTTTTGTACCTGTGGGTCCTTTTTTTCTTTCTTTGAACTCTTTGGATTTGGGGCCTAGTAGAAGGGTGGGGTTGTTTTAGATTTTTTTAGATTTTGAATATGTTGAATTTCAGGTGCCTTCAGGACATTCATTTTGAAATGACAGTTGGAGATTTCTTGTTTTGTTTTTGTGTGTGTGTGTGTGTGTGTGTGTGTGTGTGTGTGTGTGTGTGTGTGAATTAAGGTTAAGTGACTTGCCTAGGGTTACACAGATAGTAAGTGTTAAGTGTCTGAGGCTGGATTTGAACTCAGGTCCTCCTGACTCCAGGGCAGGTGCTCTATCCACTGCGCCACCTAGCTGCCCCTTTTCTTTTTGTTTTGTTTTTGTGGAGATTTCTTGATTGGAGATCAGGAGAGAAACTTGGTCTTGGAATCATTTAAATGGAGATGATAATTGAATCCATGGGAGGTCACCAAGTAAGTGAGAGAAGAGAAGAAAAGCAGATCTAGAACCTCAGAATTAGGGTTAGGGACAGCATCTCTGAATTTGAGCCTTGAGGTACTCTTGCGATTTGTGAATGTGACATGTATAATGATCTAACAGTGGAGACTGGGAAGGAGTGGTCAGACAGGTAGGAGAATACTCAAGAGAACAGGTTCAGAAAAACCCAGTGGGCAGTAGAGAATATTCAGAAAAGAAGGGTGGGAATCAGCATCAAATTCTGCAGAGGCCAAGCAGAAAAAGACAAGAGATCATTGCTGCCTTGGGGAAGCAGCTTTGGTCGTGTGAGGTCAGAAGCTGGACTGCAAATGGTAGAGAAGAGAGAAAGTAGAAGCAATGAGCCTAGACAGCTTTTTCAAGAAGTCTGGCTGAGAGGGGGAAGCCCCACAAATGAGATGATGGCCACCTGGGAGAGGCTCTAGAAATAAGCTGCAGGGAAGAAACCAGCAAATAGGGAGAGGGGGAAGATGGGAGGGAGGAGGGTAGTTCCAGAGGATGGTTTTCTGGAGAAGATGGAAAGGGGTGGGATCCAAGGGTTGGTGTAGAACTGTTGGCCTTGGCAAGAACAGCCATCGCTTCATCAGATACTGGAGTCAAGGAGGACATCATTTTGGGGGAGCTGAAGAGGAGGGGCTGTGAGATGAGGGAGCATTTGGTGAATGGCCTCTATATTTGTCAGTGAATGATGAGGTAGGGCCCTTGACTGAGGAGGAGCTGTGGGAAGGTTTCAGGAGAAGAAGAGAAAGTTTGGAACAACACTTGTGAGTGGGACAAAGAATCATAAGAATTCCTGGTTTCCTACCTTCTTCTGTTTCCCCTGTTTGTAACGACAAACTGCTTAGCCAAGTCCTAACCCTCCTTCAAGGCTCAGCTCCTATCCCTACCTCTCCCATGAGGCTATCGGTGACTCACCCCAATGAGCTCTGTTGTCTGTACCACTACTCCTTTGACCCATAGAACACACAGCGTGGTGGTGTTTGCCAAAGTGCATTCAGAACTGTGAAGCTGCATGTCTTCTACCTCCTTGAATTCCCCATGTCACCTACTAGAAAGCATTCCATTCAGTGAACATTTACTTAGTGCCTGCTTTATGGCAGCCCCTCGTATCATCTCCCCCAAACAATTATGTCCTCTGTGATTCTAGTATCTGATGACCTGGTGGCCCTTCTTGCCAAGGCCAACAGCTCTACACCAACCCTTTAGGTCCCAGATGACCGACTTGCATGTAATAGTTACTCAGTACGTGCCTCTTGATTGTAATGAAATGACGATAAACATTCAAACATCACCTACATTCTTAGGGATTTAGAGCTAGGAGGGACCTGAGACCAACTAATCCATTTTCCTCATTTTGCTACAGAGGAAGTTAATAGCTCACATGTTTGTAGGGCTTTAAGGCTGGTGAAACACTGTCATTACTATTACAAATATTATCTTGTGTAGCTCATATGACAAGCTTGGGAGGTAGGTGCCATTATCCTCGTTTTACAGAAATGGAAACCGAGGCAGACAGCCCAGGCCCACTCAGCGAGTTACGTGTCTGAGGCTGGATTGGAATTCAGGTCTTCTTGATTCTGCATCATCCAGCACTCTGTCTACTGTGGCTCCCAGCTGCCACCGGGAGAAATCCCGAGAAAGCCACACCATCAGTAAGGAGCAAGGCTGGGGTTTGAGCCCAACCCTTCTGATTCCAAATTCACTGCTCTGTCCTTTGTCCTACGCCTGCTCCTTGTTGAATTAGATCATGCACATGGTATCCCTTATAGTGTCCCATCTCCTGCCGAATCCTAAGCCAGCGAGCCCTGTTCTCCGGGGTCTGACCACTGTTAGCATAATGGATGCCCTTCTGCTTTCTGACCTGTCCCCATGTGGGAGGGAGCGGAGACTCAGAGATGAAGGTCCCACTGCTGGCACTACCGAAGGCGGCTCTGTCCATTCCCAGACCAGCATTCTTTCTACTGTGCTAAGTGGAACTAGCCATCCACTTAGGATGACAAGATCACGTGTGGACAGACAAGTGATAGTAAGGGGTGATGACATATATTCTAGGAGTTAATTATGTGCAGGATATAAATGTTTCTGGAGTTTGGAGGGAGTGGGAGCTTTGTCCAGGAGGCCCAATCTCAGATGAGCCTGGAAGGTTGGGTGGAGTACTGATAGACAGGAAATCAGACTCTGGGACAGCCAGGCAGTGTCGATTCAGCCCTCAAAAGGCACCTATTAAATGACTACCAGGCACTAGTGATACAAAAGTAGAAGTGACACAGACCTCATTCTCCGGGGGCTCTCATTCTGGTGATGTCCAGTTAGGGCAGGCAGACAAACAATGGAATGAGCCCTGACTTTGAAGTCCGAGGACCTAGATTCTAATTCCACCTCGGGGACTTCTAGGGCAAGTAACAACTTTCCAAAGTAAAATGGAGGTTGATTAAAAGGCTTCTGAGGTTCTTTCTAGCTCTAGAGTTTTGGTCCATGTAGATGCATCAGTACTTCTGATACTGGTGAGAATGAGACTTGGTGATTTATTGTTGGAAATTTGATGGAAAAAAGAGCCTTTTCATCTTGGGTGTGTGTAGGGGGAGGGCAGGCTGAGTGAAAGAGGGCTTTTTGTGAAAGATGTTGAGCCTCAGTTGGGCTTTGATGGAAGGGACAAGATTTGGGGGAAGAAGGAATTGATTCCAGTCACAGGAGAATGGTCTGTCCTTAGCTTGCCATCTAGTAAGATGTATCTCTGCTTTGCATCAAAGGAAAGCTCCCTAGTCGAAATCAAACCACTTTTGTCTCCTTTGTCAGAGAATCATTACAGATTGGCATCTCTACTCTCCCTGGGTCGGCTTTGCTCCCAGTCATCAGGGGCTAATTCAGCTTGAAGAAGATGTGACACATGATGTTTCCCAGCCCATGATGAGCCCTCCTCATTGCAGCTGCACAGTTCTGCATTTGATTTTACACTCTTAGGGGTTCTGCTGCTCTGGAAACATTTATGTCACGTGCCTTGCTTTTGCCTCCTTGGCTGGACTGTAAACTCCTTGTAAGCAGGGACTCATCTTTTGTGATCCAGCCCAG
Source organism: Dromiciops gliroides (assembly GCF_019393635.1). Classification (NCBI taxonomy): domain Eukaryota; kingdom Metazoa; phylum Chordata; class Mammalia; order Microbiotheria; family Microbiotheriidae; genus Dromiciops; species Dromiciops gliroides. The sequence continues at coordinate 604,584,985 of NC_057862.1, read as the reverse complement.
CAGAGATGACTGCCTTAGGCTTTTCTGGGGACCTGGTCCCAGAACCCACTGATAGTGGGGAAAGATGGGGACTCACTGGCTGGCTGGGTGTGTGAGATTGGAGAGCCTCTGGAAAAAATAACAATTTGAAGTTCAGCAAATAAATGAATTTGAAAGAACTTTAGAAAATAAAGGGGCATCATCATCGGTCAAGAATTGTTATTATAAGATAGTTCTTTTCCCATCAGCTCTCTTTTGTCCTTTCCCATTGGCAGCCTGAACTATCTCCCAAGGGACTGAGTGCTGGATGGTTGGCTTTTTAAAAAAAGAATCGAGTCTCCAGGACCAAGGGGTGCATTTGGTGTTTGTGTTTTTGCTGTTGTTGTTTTTGTTTTCAGGGCTTGCTGTGGCTGGGATTGGCTGTTTATTTTGGCCTCCTTCTCATTAGTGTCTGTCGCCTCCTTGTTTTATGGAGTAGGGTGGGGGTGAGGGGAAGTGGAAGTGGGATATATGGCTATTTTTCTCTAATACGGATTCTGAATTCCATGGCCAGTAGTAAATAAAGATGGAGAGCTTTGGGGGATGGGAAAGAAGACTTTTATGTAGTTTGTGTTGGTGTTACAGACGGTTGTGGCACTATCAGTGGAGTCAGTGGATATGTGTGATCAGGAGGCAGCTAGGTGGCTCAGTGCATAGAGCAGTGGGCCTGGAGTTGGGATAGGCCTGAGATCAAATCTGGCTTCAGACAGTTACTAGCTGTGTGACCCTGGGCAAGTCACTTAACCTCCGTTTGCCTTAATTCACTGGAGAAGGAAATGACGAACCACTTCAGTATCCTTGCTAAGAAAACCCCATGGACAGTGTGGTCCAAGGTGGGTCACAAAGAGTTGGACATGACTGAGTCAACTGAACAACATCAACAACAACATATTTATGATTAGGTATGGCCTAGTCTTTTATTTGGCCACTCGTTCAGGAAATCTTCACTAAGTGCCTAGCTTGTGCCTACGTAGTCTTGAGTCAAGGTACTGTGGTGGTTATGGAAAAACATGGGCCATTGCCCTTAGGAACTTGTAATCTAGTTGAAGAGGCAAGACTTGTCCATGAAACGACTCAAAAGTAATTTCTTTTTTGAAGTCTTAAGGCCGTTTCACACGTGTGGGGTACAGACTGTGTAGAGCAGTAGGAATTCGGACAAGGGGGAGGTGGATCTTGCTGTTTTAAGTGACTTGAGGCTTTCCACTTTGCTCACAGCACCCATTGTGGGTGAAATTCTGGAGTCAGAAAGGCATGGGTTAAATCCCACCTTGGACACTTCTTAGTTACTATGTGAGCTGGGGCATTTCATTGAACTTTTGCCTCAGTTTCCTTATCTGTAAAATGAGAGGGTTGGATTTTTGATGGACCTCTAAAGCCCCCTCCAGCTTTAAATCAATGATCCTAAGAGCCTGGGGGAGTGGGGAATGCAGACGCTGTTGTCCCTGTTTCACAGAAGGGTAAACGGAGGTTCAAGCTGGTCAGATTTCTCATCCAGGGTCTGAGCTGCTTAGTGGCAGTTTCTCATTCAGCCATTATTTCTACTGCTTTTGGGGGCCTCTGGTGCAGAGCCAGGGGGGTGCAGTGTTCAAGCGATGGGACCACCCTCACCCCTTCTCTCTGGCTGTTGGAGTCATGGCATTTTAGACTTGCAGGGGATCTCAGAAGCCTTGAGAATCCTAGCCTACTCGATTGGCTGGAGACTTAGGCCCAGGATTCTTAAGCCTTTCTGTTTCCTGGATTCCTGTAGCGCTCTTCCTGGGAATGTTTATAAATACATAATAGAAAATACATGGGATTACAAAAGAAGCCAATTATATTAAAATGCAGTTATCGAGATATTACAAAAACGAGCCCATGGACCTCAGGTTAAGAACCCCTGCCATAGTCCAGTCCCTGCACCAGAGTGGTGATGGCTTTTCTGAAAGGCACAGAGCACCATACCTCTCTGCCTTTCTCTGGCTCTCTCCATTCATGCACACCCACATATACACGCACACACGCACATGCATGTGTGCTTAATTGGAAAAAATTCAAATCCAGGAAAAGGCAAGGCATTGAATAAGAGCAGACCAGAATTTAGTCAGGTTATGCCTGAAGTTATGGAATTCTTGGAGCTGTAGGCATAAGAGGAGCTCGCTTGGGAACACTCGTGGTGTTCTGTCTCTCTGGCTTGGAAATGTGGGTTTTATCAGGCATGCCTCTTACCTGGAAGGCCTTCCCTCCTGCTCGGCCCCAAACGTGCCCCTCTTCTCCTTCAGACAACATCAAAATTGGCATCCTCCGCACTCTTTGCTTCTTGGCTCGTTTTCATTCCTGGCTGAGTCTTTTGGTAGGGATTCTTCCCTGGACTTTGAGTCCTTAGTGTTGGCCTTTATAAAGTCAGGAGAGAGGCAGCTGGTGCATAGCCTTGGGGGCAGGAAGAGCTGGGTTCAAGGCCTGTCTCAGACAAATGATAGCTGCGTGACTGTGGGTAAGTGCCTTCCTTTCAGTCCTCCAGATAGCTTTTAAGACCACAGACTGACAGGCGCAATGGATAGAGCATTGGCCCTGGAGTCAGGAGGACATGAGTTCAAATATCACCTCAGACACTTGATACTAGCTATGTGACCCTGGGCAAGTCACTTAACACCAATTGCCTTAAACATCCAAGACCATCTCTAGTTGTCCTGATGCATATCTTGCCATTGGACCCAGATGGCTCTGGGTCTGGAAGAGAGAGTGAGGCTGGTTACCTTGCCCTTCATCACTTAAATCCAGTTTATTGCAAGTATACTATCTGTCATGGTCATCTTCAAGAACAAAGGACAAACAACAAGAACACCTCCCTTCCTTACCTCTGACTCTCAGAACTCCCTTAGCTTCCTTTTAAGGCTTAGTTCCTAAGCCATCTCAATCTCCAGGAAAACCTCCATGACTCCCTTCATGCTTCAAGAGGGGAGGAAGACTTGAACTAGGGCGGGAGCCATATGAGTAGAGAAGGGGGATGGGTGAAGAAGAAGGAAAAATTTATGAGATTTTGTAGGTTATTGGGGAGATGGAAAAAGCACCTCACCTTTTCTGTTTCTATCTCCAGGGCTTGGCTATGCTTATCATGTAGCAAGTACTCTTTCTTCCTTCCTTTCTTTTTTCTTCCTTTCTTCCTTTTTTCTTCCTTTCTTCCTTTCTTTTTTCTTCCTTCCTTCCTCCCTCCCTTCCTCCCTCCCTCCCTCCCTCCCTCCCTCCCTCCCTCCCTCCCTCCCTCCCTCCCTCCCTCCCTCCCTCCCTCCCTCCCTCCCTCCCTCCCTTCCTTCCTTCCTTCCTTCCTTCCTTCCTTCCTTCCTTCCTTCCTTCCTTCCTTCCTTCCTTCCTTCCTTCCTTCCTTCCTTCCTTCCTTCCTTCCTTCCTTCCTTCCTTCCTTCCTTCCTTTCTCTCTCTCTCTCACTCACTCGCCTTGGCTTTGGCTCTGCCAGGTGACTTCTTCACTCCCCTGGTTGGCCCATAGCAATAAGAAAGGACCTCCTTCCTGGATAGTTTTATGTTTCCCTTCTTAGGGCCTGGAGTGACTGGTCCAAGGGGATGTTTTGGACGACCCCCTTGGTCCCTTCCCCATCTTCCATGCTGTGACTAAATGCCCCTAGAGCAGCCCAGGCTCTCAGGAAGCCAGGTTCTCCCAGTCTTCCGTGGCTCCATATTCAGAGCTTGAGGCCTCCTGGGTGGGGCTGCTTGGAAAAGAGGCCATCTGTGCATGATGATTCATTTTTTAAAAGGGGAAAAATAAAGGAAAGAAATTATAACTGCCCCAGGTTTCAGTCTCAGACTGTGCCAGGGTCAGCAAGGCCCCAAATAGAAAGTGCCAAGTTAATTAAAAAGCAAGTAAACTCCCCTGCCTGGATAGCAAGCCTCTGAAGGAAAAGAGGCCGAGTCTTGCTGACCAGGCCCCCTTTGCTCTTGGGAAACAGATGGTGGTGCCTAGCATTTCCTGGCAGCCCTGGCCTTCTGCCCTCCGCCCTGAGGCAGTCTTAGAAGTCACAGAAGGCCCAGGACAAGGCCTTGGGCTTGGGAGTCGCTGGGGCCAGAGCCCCTCCTGAAGGAAGCTGTGATGGGAGGGGCCCAGGAGGGAGGGCCTGCATGACTCTTCTGCGGGCCTCCACTTCCTCAAAAAAAAAAAAAAAAGAGAGTTGGGCTATAAAGGCCCCTTCCTTCGTTAGTGCTTGAATGCTGTCTGATTCTTTGCTTTGTCATCCTAGGCGCTGAACCCAGTCTCCTCTTGTCAGATACCTAATGTCTCTTGGGTATGGTGCGGGTAATGTGTTCAGCCACTAGCTCCTCAGCACAAATTCGTTTATCAGATTCTTTCTCTCTGGAGTGGCAGCTCCACAGAAGAGATGCTAAAGGGGGTGGTGAGGTGGACAGCCGTGTGAGGAAAGTCAGGGCCCAGGAAGCCAGACCTTTCCATCTTCAGCATCCTGTCATTCTCCTTCTTGGCACTGGCCTCTTAAGGAGTGCTCAGGTCTTGGTGACTGGACCAGGAGACTACCCTTGTCTTGTCGAAAATCCCACAGGGAAGGGTGTAGGTAGGAGCGGTCTTCTGTACCATAAACAGGGCATCTTCTTCAAACACCAACCAAAGCAAACCCCAGGAGAGCCAAGTTCTTCCTGGGTTTGGGCAGGGCCCCCCTCTAGCCATGTGTGGTTTTGTTTCCTGCCCTCTCCTATCCTCAGAGTCAGATTTCTGAGGCAGCTCTGTGTCCCAACCCAGAGGGTGTGGCTACGTTTCTGTGGCTTGGGGGGGGCGGGGGTGGAGAGGGGAAGAAGACCAGCAGCTACAAGGGAGGCAGCACACCTTTTCCTTCCTTTCTCCTCTCTCTTGATGTGGATAGAGAGTGGTGTCTACCTTCCTCCCCTCCCCCTACAATAAATAGATTTTTTTTTTCTCTCCTATTTTAAAAATCTTGGTAATGACTCATTTGGCAGGAGGCTCACTGATATTTATTGACTCTAGTTGGATTTTTCTGTTAGGCTTTAGTCTTCATAAATCCCTTCATAGAAGGGACTTAAGAGACCTGGTCTGACCTGAGTATTTACAAGAGAATACCTTTTACTACATCCTTTACAAGTAATCATTCAGCTTTCACACTGAAGGCCTAGAGAATGAGAATCTTTTAATTAAATTTTAAAAATACTAATTCTATTTTTCTCATCTCCCTCACTTCCATTAAAAAAGAAAACAAAAAACCCTTGTAACAAATATGTATAATCAAACAAAATTAATTCTCCCAAAGGCCGTGTCCAAAAAACCGCGTCTCATTCTATTTCCTGGGTAACCCTCTGTCAGGAGGTGAGTAGCTTACTTCATTGTAGGTCCTCTGGTACCATGGCGTTTGTTACATTTATCAGAGTTCTTATGTCTTTAAAAATGTTTTATAATGCTGCTGCTATTACATAAATGGTTCTCCTGGTTTTGCTCACCCCATTCTTTACCAGTTCATATAAGTCCTTAAGATTTCACTGAATCCATCTCTTCCATCATTTATCATGGGACATGAAATTCCATTACATTCATATACTATAGTTTGTTTAGCCATTTCCTCAATTAGTGGGTATCCCCTTAGTTCCTAGTTCTTTTCTACTATAGAAAGAGCTGTTATATTTTTTCTCAGTCTTTTTGGGGGTATAGGCCTATTGGTTATAACACTGGGTCAGAAGGTAAGCACAGGGTAGTTACTTTTTGCTAAGAATTCCAAATTGCTTTCTAGAATGACTGGACCAATTCCCACCTCCACCATTAGTGGACTGAGGGTCTTTCTGGGCATCCATTTTAGTCTAACTCCAGATGTGTGAGAAAGCGTTTCCTTACATCAAGTCAAAGTCTGTCTCTAACACCTACTCTTTGACTGTGTGAAGCAGGGTGAGGTCTGACAGCCCTTCAGGTATTTGAGGATCACTATCCTGTGCCCTCCCCTCCTTAAACCTTTCCCCCTCATAAAATTTTCACGTTTGTAGTTGTTTTGTTGTTTCTTTCTTACAGTTTCTCCTTTTTGTTCTGATAACATGTGGAAATATGTTTAGCATGATTGTACATGTATAACCTATATCAGATAGCTTGCTGTCTTTGGGAGGGGGAGGGAAGGGAGGGAGGGAGGGAGGGAGAAAAATTTGGAATTCAAAATTTTACAAAAACAAATATTACATGTAATTGGGAAAAAAAAAGAGATAAAATACTATTAATTTTTTTTTTTAATCTCCATACCACAAACATTTTTAGGCTGATCCTCCTATAGCATGTTCTTATGGTCCTTGCCCATCTCGATCATCTGTACTGGGATGATTTCTAGCTCATCAATCAGTGAACTTCCTCAGATGTGGTACCCAGAACTGAGTGTGTGGCCTGGCCAGAGTAGAGCAGGGCTCCAGCCTTCCTTGTTTGGGATGTTGTGCTTCTCCATGGAGCCCAAGATCACACTAGGATTGTTTTCCTTAGCTGCTATTGGTTGTTTTGTTTTTTTTGGTAAGGCAGTGGGGGTTAAGTGACTTGCCCAGGGTCACACAGCTAATAAATGTCGAGTGTCTAAGGCTGGATTTGAACTGAGGTCCTCCTGAATCCAGGGCCAGTGCTTTATCCACTGCGCCACCTAGCTGCCTCCTGCTACTGGGGTTTTTTGTTTGTTTGTTTGTTTGTTTTTTGTGGGGCAATGGGGGTTACGTGACTTGCCTAGGGTCACACAGCTAGTAAGTGTCAAGTGTCTGAGGCCGGATTTGAACTCAGGTCCTCCTGAATCCAGGGCCGGTGCTTTATCCACTGTGCCACCTAGCTGCCCCTGCTACTGGGTTTTAGAGCTGGAAGGGAGCTTAGTTCAGTTTTGTAGAGGAGGAAACCGAGGCCTTGATAAATTCAATAACTTGCCCAAGGCCCCGTGGGTAGTAAGTACCAGCCAGGATTCAAACCCAGGTCTTCTGACTGCAAATCCAGCTCACTTCCCACTACATCACTTTGTTGACCCATCGAGCTGCTAAATTCCACCAATCTTTTTCAGTTCATCTGCTATCTACTTATGGCTTCTCTGTCTTTTACTTTTCAAATCAAATTTTTGAACCCAAATGTAGGACAATGCATTTATTTGTCCCTGTTAGATTTTACCCAATTAGAGTTGATCTAATGCTTTACCCCAGGCTTCTTAAACTGTGGGTGGAGACCCCATATGGGGTTGTGTAACTGAAAGTGGGAGTCCCCCCAGTAAAAGGTTGTGTATACCTGTTGTATATACCTGTATACTCAGGGTTGCATAAACATTTCTCAGGTGAAAAGGGGTCACGACTGGTAAAAGTTTAAGAAGCCCTGTTTTATGCTGCTGAGATGTGAGCTGCATCGTCCCAGTGCATTAGCTCTTTTTCCCAGCTTAGGGTCATGTGTCCATTTGATGAGTATGCCACATTAGCTGCGTCTTTATCCAAGTTATTGATAAAGATGTCCCATGGTGGCGTCGTTGGATCAGTGATGACTGACTACCCTTTGAGTGGTTCCTTTGGGATCCACCTTGCTCTTACTGCCCCCGGTCCCCCACCCCACCCCCGCCTCATGCTCCTGGTCTGTCCCCTCCCTGTCAAAGGGTCCTCAGCCTTTGCTCTTGAGCCCACGTTAGCAAATGGAGGAAATGACCGGCTCTGCCTCATTTGGCCTCCAGCCCAAGGATTCAGAACTAACACTTGTCCCCTTCTGTTAGCACTCTATTTTTCTCAAAGCTCTTTGATATATGATCTTCCTGGCCCTTTAAGGGAAGTAATGCAGTCATTATTATTTGACAGATGAAGAAACTGAGGTTCAGCAGGCTCAGTCACTTATCAGTTCCCAGTCCAGAGGTGGCAAGGTGGATAGAACACAAAACTTGGATCTTGCTCCAGACACTAGGTGAACCTGGGAAAAATCCCTTAACCTGTCGGCCTCAGTTTCCTCACATGTAAGATGGGGGATTATAATAGCACTGGGGTGGTGGTTGTAATGTTTGAATGTAATATTTCAAATACATGTAAAGTATTTGGAAACCTTAAAGGACTCTCTGAATTGCTAGCTATTATTAGCTAGCTTGTGACTGCCTAGCAGAGTTTAGCATGGCTGTCCCCCAAGCCAGAAGAGCAGTAAATTCCTTGGTTGCCCCTTCCCCTGGAGTTCAGCACATGGGTCTGTCCCATCCGAAGGGTCTTCATTCCCAGTCTCTGGCACACAGCACTCTTGATTTCAGGTCAGCCTTGCTTAAAGCAGTACCATATGGGAAAACTTGAGATTTATCAAAGGGATCACAGCATCTCTCTTTGTATGGCAGTGGCCGTCTGGTTCAACTGGACACAAAAGAATCCCCAGCAAGTGACTGGCCCCTCTCTGCTCGAAGACCTCCCAGAAGAGGGAAGCCTGCTCCATCTGCAGGCCGAGCATCCCCGCTTTGAGAGAGCTCGGATAGGACGTCTCTCTGGTTGTCCAGCAGCAATCCCATCCTGTGTTCCTGGCCCCGCTCTCTGCAGCCTCCTCGGCGGGACAGCCCCGTGGATACTTGGGGGCAGCGCTCTGTCCCCCTCCTAGGTGTGTCATGGACTGCCGGCCGTGACCACCCTTGTTGTCCCCTGCTGGACACCCTCCAGCTCCTGAGTGTCCTCCTCAACCCGTGACCCTGGCCCGGAACACAGCACTCGCGGTGAAGAGCCCTTAGTCCTGTGTGCTGCCTGTGCTTTGATGGTCACGGGCACTGACGGCCCTTCTTTACAAAAGCACTTCCTGCAGGAATTTGTTCAGTCGCCTTTCCCTGGTCTTTAGTCCTCTGCTGCCATTCCTTGGGGCTTAGCTCCTGTGCTAACTGAGCTGTGGTTCAGCTGGAAAGAGCCCTGGATTTGGAATCGGGGATTGGGTTCAAATCCTGGCTCGATCATTTACAATCCGTGTGACCTTGAGCAAGTCATTCAACTTCTCTGGGACTGTTTCTTCATCTCTTTAAGAGGGGGTTGGAATAGATTGCCTCTATGGTTGGTCCTTTTGAGCTTTTTGTCTATAGTTCTTTGTTCCTTATTGAAATATTTTCATTTGAAAAAAGAAAGTTTTATGTGTGGTGTGCTGATTAACAACTTGCTCCCCCCCCCCCCCCCCGAAAAAAAGTGCACATGACGTACCTTTGGGTGGAAGCTGCATCATTCATATTTTCTCTGTCACTTAAGCCTCGATTTCTTGTTTTGGTTTGCTGATTTCTAATGCTTACCTTGAAAACTGAACAGTCAGCTCCAGCTGGTTCCAGCACACCCTTGTCGATGTGTTTAGGTATTTGAACCATGTTTGCTATTATTTGACATCTTCATCTTGAGGTTTCTTCCCAGCTTGACTTTTGGAAGGTTTTGGGGTGACCCACACACTTCCAGCACCGACTCTTTGCCGATCACAAAGCTCTGAGGCACTAGACTCCTTTCCTGCTTGCACGGTTTCCTCCAGGATGTGCAGCAACCTGCTGGTTGGTCTCCCTGCCTCAACTCCCTTCCAGGCCCTTCCACGGTGACTGAGGGTCCAACTGGCACCTACCTCCCTCTCAGTCACGTCCGTAGCCCTATCTGTACCTAGTTCCCTGCTGCCTTTCCAGCCTTGCCATACCTCACACTTGGCCACCTCCTTTGGCCTCCTGGCTGTTGCATCTCCCCACTCCGGGCATTTTCCACGACACACCTAGAAGGCCTCATCTCTGCCTCCCTCAGGTCCTGGCTAAAACCTTCCTTTCTCCTGGAAGGCTTTCTCAATTCCCCCATAATTCTAGCCCCTTCCCTCTCTTGCTTATTTCTGATGTAGCTCATCTCTATCTTGTTTGTCCGTGATCATTTGCATATTGCTTCCTCCATTAAATTGTGAGTTCCTTGAGGAGAAGACTCCTTTTGCTTTTCTTTCCCCTCCTCCCCAGCACTTTGCACAGTACCTGGCATGCACATAGTAGGCTCTTAATAATTATTCATTGATAATGAATGATAATGATGACTGTCTGCGGTTCTCAGATTGAACGATGCCAGTGCCAGAGTTGTACCTGTTCTCAGTGATGAGCCCATCTCAGACTCCCAACACGGTACCTTAAAGCCTAGGACTAAATGTTGAGTGAAATAAGTGCGGAGGCCGGACGAGCCGCCGGGTGTGACTCATTCTGCTCCTTCTCCTCTTCTCACAGGCCTCTCCCTGGAGCGCTTGCCCAACTCTATCGCCTGCCGAGCCCGCCTCAGTGAGAGAGAAGAAGAAGCCATCTCCTGTTTTGAAAGGGCATCCTGGATCGCTCAGGTGTTTCTGCAAGAGCTGGAAAAGGTGAGAGGCAGTAGAAGCACCCCCTGCCCTCCATCCCTCTTGGGTTCTCCTGCATTGTCAGGGTTGCCCTTGTAGGGTGTGATGTGCCTGACTCATGGGTACAAAGCCAAACGTGTTCTGCGCGTCTAGTGCTTGTGTTTGGGCCTCATTGTAGACACTAGGCCAGCTTCTTTACTTTCTCAGGAATACAGGGCTTGGCAGTTGAGACAGGATAGATCCCAATGGAGTTAGTTAATATAAATATGGGAAGAAAAATTTCCAGGGTGCAAACTATTAAACCCAATTAGGGTACCTTCCTAAAGAAGATATCCTTGAACTTAGAAGATTTAAAGCCACTGAGAAAATCTGAGACATTCAGTGGTTAGTCAGTCAATAGGCCTTTATTCCATGCTTACTATGTGCCAGGGGGCAGCTAGGTGGTGCTGTGGATAGAGCACTGGACCCGAGTTCAAATCTCACCTCAGAAACTAGCTGTGTGACCCTGGGTAAGTCACAACCCCATTTGCCTTAAACATTCAGGGCCATCTCTAGTTGTCCTGATATATATCTTACCACTGGACCCAGATGGCTTTGGAGGAGAGAGTGAGGTTGGTGACCTTACACAGCCCTCCCTCACTTAAGTCCAGTTCAGTGCAAGCCATGACATCACTCCAATGTCATGGGCCTCTTTAAGAATGAAGGATGGGGTAGGGGCAGCTAGGTGGCGCAGTGGATAGAGCACCGGCCCTGGAGTCAGGAGTACCTGGGTTCAAATCCGGCCTCAGACACTTAACACTTACTAGCTGTGTGACCCTGGGCAAGTCACTTAACCCCAATTGCCTCACTAAAAAAAAAAAAAATAAGAAAAAAGAATGAAGGATGGGGCAGCTAGGTGGTGCAGTGGATAAAGCACCGGCTCTGGATTCAGGATGACCTCAGTTCAAATCCTATCTCAGACACTTGACACTTATTAGCTGTGTGACTCCGGGCAAATCACTTAACCCTCATTGTCCTGCCCACCCCCTCCCCCCCCCCCAAAAAAAGGACAAACAACAACAACAGCAGTAGCTATGTGCCAGGCACTGTACTGGGAGAGACAAGTACAAAAAATAAAACAACCCCTGCCCACAAATAACTGGCATTTATATGACACCTTAGAGTTCTTCAAGAACTCAATAGACATTATGGGCATTATCTTCATTTTACATATAAAGTAGCTGAGGCTCAGAGATTGTCAGGAGTTTGGCCCATGGTTACAGTTCTTAAGTGTTGGAATTGGACATGGAGCACCCGGCTTCCTGACTGCGTCCTCTGCAGTGCGCTATGCTGTATTGCCTCTCAGAAGTGAAGTTGATGAAGCTGTTGGCAGCCCTGTCCCTCCCCCTCCCCTCTCTCCTCCTGCCCTGTAAGGGGAGGCCTCTGTTGGGTCTTGGGCTGGCTCCCAGCCAGAGGCCCTTCTGCCTGCCCAGATATTGGAGAGGAAGGGGAAGTAATTTGGTGAAAATGACAGTTGAGGCCTTCTTCCTTGAAAAAGCCGGGAAGCTCGGCTGGGAGGCTTGAACGTGGTTACATTGATTTTGAGGTGCACATTCAGAAGTTTGTAAGCTTCACGTGTGTGGAAATGCATATGATGTGTTTTTGTTGTTTAGCTGTTCAGCCATCTCAGTTGTGTCTGGGCCTTGATGGGTGGGTAGGACTTTTTAAAACATTTTCTTGTTGTTGTTCATTTGTTTCAGTTATGTCCAGCACTCTGTGACCCCGTTTGGGATTTCCTTGGCAGAGATCTGGGAGTGGTTTGCCATTTCCTTCTGTAGCTCATTTTACAGATGAGGAAACTGAGGCAAACCCCCAGGGTTAAGTGATTTGCTCAAGGTCACACAACTAGTGTCTGAGGCCAGATTTGAACTTGCATCTTCTGGACTCCAGGCCAGGCATTCTATCCACTGCGCCACCTCTCTGTCCATGTTTTGTGGAGGAAATGCTTTGAGAGAGACAGAGATAGAGGAAATAGATGGAGAGAGAGCGAGGAAGTTGCAGGAGAGAGAGACAGGCAGAAGGTAGAGTGAGATGGAATGAGAGAGAGAATTCTCCCTCTCATGCCCAGGAAAGCATCCCTTAGAAAGTGATTTCAGGTAGTTCTCGTCAATGCTCTGGCTAGATTATAAGGCCACTATTAACTGAAGTTGGTAACCTTTTTTCAGTACCCTGGCATAAACTCACGCGGTGCCCAAGGCGGCCCCACCCAGTAAGTGAAAGAGCCCTGTGCACAGTCTAGAACAGGGCTGCTTTGTCTTTTTAAAAATTATTTTGTTAACTGTATTTCAGTATAGTTGGTTTCCTGGGTAAACCTAGTATCAGATTTTATGAAGTTGAAAATATTATTCTGAGAAGGGTTCTGTCGGCCTGCAGTGTCAGACACACACCCTTCCCACCCCCCCACCCCCAAAGTCAGATGAAAATGTGATTGGGAAATATTTAACAAAATCAATCAAACCGCAGTACAATACAGATGACACGAATGTGGGGTTTTCTGAGTCAATGTGAGGTATGATTTTGAGGCTCCTGTTTCTGTTTGATTTTGCTGTCCCTGCAGTGGGCTTCTTTGGGTGTTGAAGGGGTCCATGCGAATGAAAAGTTTCATCTATTCCAAGAATGACCTTATCACGGGGGTTTGGAACTAGCTCCCCAGGGTGCCTTCACACTTTAAAGACTGTGATCTGAGGGCTCCCTGCTGCCTTTTAGTTGTGTGTACTGTTAGAAAAAAGCAAGGCTCACCCCAGGGAGAAACCCAGAACTACAGTGTCAGGCAGTCAAAGGAGCACATCATGCTGCACCCAGAGCCCTAAGCTTGGTCAGTGTCATTCTCTGGCTAGGCTGCCGTGGGGTGGCAGGAAGATGGGGGAAGGAAGGAGGGGAGGAGAAAGCAGGGAGAACCTCACAGAGGAGGCAGCCTGGGAGCTGTAAACTTTCAAAGACAGACAGGACCTGCTCAGACTGGAGTGGGGGGGGGGGGGGCGGGCTAAAATGGTTTTTAACATTAAGGTGAAATAGAATTTCTTTGGCTTTGAGCATTTCACATAGGTTCCTTAAAGTCATTGGTGGAGGGTGGGCTGTCACTCAGCCCTTTTCTTAGAGCTTTGTCCATGACCGTAACATTGTTCTTTTCCTCGCCTGATTTTTCTAGACCACAAATAATATCCATCCAAGGAGCCTGAAGAGCAGCAGCCCAACTCTGCCCGAGTTTGAGCTGACATACTTCCTGGAAGCAGCCCTGCAGAGCGCCTACGTGGCCAACTTACGGAAGGGGTAGGTGGTCAGCCAGCTCGTGTCCCCCTTGGGCTGGGCCTGCGAGCTTCCTCAGGGAGGCGTTTCTGGCCGGGGCTTCTTTAACCTTTGCAAGCATGATGCTTCCTATTAAAGGTAGTCTGTCTCCTCCTTCCTTCCTTTATCACCCCTTTCTTTCTTTCTGTTGTTTGTCTTTCTCCTCCTCCTCTCCTCCCTGTTTCCCTCTCCATGTACTGTGCTGAGCGGTAAGGAAACAGATGCAAAGGAAGAAAGGAAATAAGCATTTATTGCGTACTGTGCTCCAGCTGCCATCCTAAACACTTGCCAGTATTATTTCAGTTGGTCCTTAGAACGACCATGTGAAGCAGGTGCTCTTATCATCCCTGTTTTACAGATGAGGAAACTGAGGCAGACAGCAGTTACAGCAGGGGGCCTGGAGTCAAGAAAACTCAAGTTTGTTGTGTGACTCCGGACAAGTATCTGAGGCTAGATTTGAACTTGGGTCTTCTTGACTCCAGGCCCATCATTCTATCCCCTGTGCCTCCAAGTAACATTCATTTTAAGAATGAAATTTTTAAGAGAGAGAGAGAGAAAAAGAAGGGGCCAGCTAGGTGGTGCAGTGGATAAAGCACCAATCCTGGATTCAGGAGGATGTGAGTTTAAATCCGGCCTCAGACACTTGACGCTTACTAGCTGTGTGACCCTGGGCAAATCACTTAACCCTCATTGCCCTGCAAAAAACCCAAAAAAATCACTTTATTCTTAGGTGTTCACAGACTTCACCTAATTGTCGGGTTTGCATGACACAAAGAGGTTCAGAACCCCTGATCTAGTCCAACCTTCCCATTTTAAAGATGAGATCATTTGGGCCCAGAGCAGCAGAGTCAGACGGGTAGTAGCCGACCTACATCGAGTCCTCATTGTGTCACAGCTCTCTTGCTGTTCTTAAGCTGGAGTGCCTCATTTTAGGCCAAATTTGAGGTGGGGGGAGGGAGGCTAGAAAAACCTCCATTTCCTTGGTTAGCTTGAGAGCTAGTGATCTCCTTTTTTTCTCTTTCCTGCCCTCTCTCGCAGGGTTTTTAAGTACTTAGACATCAGGTGATTGCTAAGCCTTTCCAGGTGTTTATCACATGTGATGGTGCTTATCTCCTGTAAAAGCAGCAGCTTTGGTGCTAGGACTGGGGGTTAAGGCCACCTTTCTCATACTTGATATTTGAATAATAAGTGAAAAATGGTTGGGGGGGGCGGTTCCCAGCCACACACAGACCTCACCTCTTGGCCTCCAAGGTCTGCCTGCCAACAGTATAAGCGCCTGTCCTTAGAGAGAAGGGCAGGTCTCATCATCTCTATTTTGGATAGATGCATAAACTGGAGCTGAGAGGGACTTTAGTGACTTATGTGGTACTGTGGGAAAAGTAAGGCCCTGGAGAACCTGGGTTCAAATCCTGCCTTTGTCCCTTTTAGTAACGATATGATGCTGGGCAAGTGAATAATGAGATAATGTTGAGCCTGCTGGGCTTGGACAAGGTGACCTTTGAGGCCCCACTAGCTCTGAACCTAAGATCAAGTGAGGAGGAAATGCATGGCAGGCACGAGTATAGTTTTGATGGAGACCACAGAACAATTGGTTGTCGAGTTTGGCTGGAATTTAGCCTTTGTGAAGGGAGTTCTTCTTAAACACCTGAACCATGCCAGGCACTGTGACCAGCCCTGAGGATACAAAGAAAGGCAAAAGATAGGCCCTAAAGGCCATAAAACTGCAGTGTCAGAACCAGGACTTGAACCCGGGCCTTTTGGATCCTCATCCATCCAGCACCTTTGTCCCTATCATTGTGCTCACATGGGCCTCTTGGCCCTGTGGACCCCTACTTAGAAGAATGTGTTTAAAAATCTAAAATAAAGTCTTAGGATTTTTTCTTTAAAAATTTGTATTGAAATACAGATGTCAAATATGAAAAAAAACAAAAAGTTCACAAACCCCAGGTTAAGAACTTGAGGCCCAGGGGATGATTCCATAATTTGCTGTCGTCTTAGAGAGCAGAGTCACTCATGTTCCTGTGCTAATAATGTTCATGTTCTATTTGAGCCAGGAGGCAAAATGTTCATCTTTCAGACTCTGAGCATTATATTGACGGGTGACATGATTGAGGGGTTGGCCCAGTGGGGATTCCCTAGGAAAGATCCTCTGCTCTCAGTTGTTCTGTTCCTCTTAATTGGAGATTCTTAGGCCTTTGAGCAATGATAATAGCCAGTTTTTCTAGAATAAAGAGGTATGGAAATAAATCATCCTTTATCATCAAAGCTGCCTGAGTAATTTCTCCTCCTGAAATCCTGTTCAAAGACTGTGAGCCACCATTCCCAGGAACTCAAGGTGATTACTCAGCCCCCTCGTGAAACTGGTCTGTTCACTTCCTGTACCTGTGACCAAGTCCCCACTCTTCCATGGGCCCAGGAGCTCTGTTGGATCATCTAGGCTTTAAAAAACAAAAACAAAGCCCAGAGCTCCTTTGCTTCTTCATTCATGCACAGTGTCACTTCTTCCCAGTGGAATCCCCTGGCTCCAAGTGAACTTTCAGGTTGGTGGAGTACAGCTGTTCACTGTGTTCCCAGGCCTGTGCTCTAGGCACGTGGGGCAGGGATGCAAGAGAAGAGCACATGCTCCCAGGCCTTGACAAGCTCAAAGTCTAGGTGGGGAGAGATAAGATGAACAGATTTGAGAATTGGAGAGTGCCCAGGCAGCTCCTGGACTGGTGGTAACAGAGTCCCGTGATTTTACAGCATCAAAGGGTCCTTGGAGTAGCTGGGAAGGGGGAGAGAAGATCCTGGGCCAGGGAGGAAATGAGAGCCCAGACTTGTTTCCAGCATGGACTTGGGCTGTTTCCATCCACTGACAGAAGTGTGACTTAAGTCGTGGGCCTTCTGTCTTTGCCTGTGGTTTCCCCGGGTAATAAGGAAGCTTGTGGGGGCAGCTCCCTGTCAGAAGAGACAGTTACCCTGTGCGCACGTCCGGGACATGTCCTTGGGGACCGTTCCAGTGGTCCTGCCAGATGAGGATTTCTGATTTCACCAGGCCTAGACCCCAGAGGGGCCCAGAGGTCCTTGTCCTTGTCGTGTCGTAGACCCCTTTTCAGAGTGGTGGTTTTAAATAATACTGAAGATAAAGGGGCCCCTTTCTATTTCCATCTAAGTCCATGGCCCCCCACTTGAAATCTCCATGGGTCCCATATTAAGAGTCCTTCCTGGAGCCCATCCCTTTCATGTTTGAGATAAAGGTTTGGGAGATGCCGCAGCTGTGCACCCTGACTTCATACCTATCTGGTTGGGAGCAGTAGCTCAACACCCCAGCTTCCCCGTGCTAATTAATCCTTTCCAGCTGTGTCCTCCAGAAATTGAGCCTCTAGTCCACACCATCCTAAAAGTACCCCAAGTCTTCCCATTTCCAGGTGGCAAGCCTTTAGTTCTAAAATAAACTGATGGGTCTGGCTTTGGGGAGCAGTCTCAGGGCTGCAGGTCCCCTGTTACTGGCCTCCCTTGGAGAGCCGTGGGCCTCCAGAGTGTGCCCTGAGCCCCCAGGTCAGAGCGAGAGTTGCAGGATATGCCTCCTGCTCAGTGATTTAGAAGTGGCGATGTTAGCGGAGGGGCAGATGTCTGAGGTCAGTTACCAGGTGTCTACACTTGACTAAGGGCTGACCAGCCTGGCCAGCATTCTCCTATTAGATCCTTCCCCTTGACTGGCCACAAGGGGGCAGCTGCGGAACTCCAGCGTCTGCTCCCGCCTGGTGACAGTGACTGGGCGGGGGAGCATCTTTCAGAAATAAATGCTTTGGGGAGGTGTGGGAGGCCTGAGCCTTGGGGAATGGCGGGTAGGAGAGGGCGGTGGGAAGAAGGAAAGGTTGTGGCTTTGCACCGAACTACAAAAAAGTGGGTGCGGGGTCCCAGCTGGCAGGCCAGGTGGAGGGGCTGCCGAGAGGCGTTCCCAGGCCGAGCCTCAGCCCGGGACCTGCAGCTTCCTCCTCCCCCTCCCCCAGCCTCCCTGAGAACGTGGCCAGACAGGCTTTCTTCTCTGGGAGAGTGGGTGGCAACCTTTTCTGGCTTTCCTTCCCTCTCTTCTCCCCCTCTCCCTCATCTGTCGTTTTAGAATTGAGTCCCTTCTCCTCCAAGTTCCGCAGAGTTCTCTGCAGTCTTTGGGCTGTGGTGCCAACAACAGCTGACATTTAGATGGTGTTGGAAAGTTTGCAAAAGCGTTTCACATTACGTTGGCTTACTTGAACCTCACCAGGCACCCTTTGAGCTGAAGGTGGAGTGGAGGGAGGAGTGTCCCATTTTACTACCCAGGAAACTGACTGACCTTGGAGAGCTTCAGTGACTAAAGAGGCAGGATTTAAACCCAGGCCTCACTCAATTCCAGCATAGCACTCTGTCAGTTGACCACGCTGCCTCCTTGTGGGTTTTGTGGCTTTTTACTTTTCCTTTCCAATTAAAAGGTGTGTTTCCTACCTTTTGTTTTTACATCTTCTTCATTTTTGAGTAGATTGCTTCCCTCCCCATCAAACATTCTTTTACCTCCTGAGAGCATTGTAGCTTAGTGAATAGAGAGGCTGACCTGGGACCTAAGAAGTCCTGTCTTCAAGTGTTACCCTGATACACTCTTTGGGACCTTGGGTAAGAGAGGAACCCTTTTGTGCTTTGGGTACCTGATGGTAGGCTCTTTTTACTGGACAGGGAAGCCGTTGTTTTCTCTTTTCTTCCCAACTAGACTGTAAGCCCGTGTGGACAGCCACCACCATGTTGAGAGAGTTTTCAGTTGGAGGCCCAAAAAAGGCACTGAGTATTTATTTATTAAGTGCTTACAGTGTGCCCGGCCCTGTGCTGGACATACAGATGCAGACAGAAAGGGACGGTCCCTGCCCTCAGGGAGCCAAATCACATCCCCAAAAGGAGCCGAAAAGCCAGGGAAGGTGGAGGGAGGAAAGGTGCCTCTGGGGGCCTGATTGAGGAGCCCAGGTAGTCATGAAGAGGGCTGAGAGGGGCACAGTGGAGGCCTCGGTGGCAGCCTCAGAAGCTGGCTGGCTTTTCAGAGGGCAGGGGAAGGAAAAGCGGGTTTCTCTGAAGCCAAAGCTCTCTTTTCCATGGGCTTTCATGGGCCCCAGAATGGAACCAGAAGTCTGCACTAATCTGATGTTTGATATCAGTGGGGTCGGTGGTTTCGCTTTCCAGGGCCCCACCTCCTCCACCTCTAAGATGGAGACGAGAATGTCTCTTCTGCCTAACTCCTGACAAAGGCTCAGTAAAATAATGAAGAAGAAGACTTTCCCGGAAAGGAGATCTAAATGGTTTAAAAGGGGGCAAGGGACTCTTCTCTGGGCCAAGGAGGCCTTTGGCTTTTCTTGGGGGGAGCATCATGTCTTCTTTTCCCCACCCCCAGTCCTCACAGTAGCAGCATCCTCAGGCTAAGATACCTATCAGTTTTTTTCACATATTTCTGATAGAGTGCTTATTTGAGTTTCTGTTGCAGAATTGTGAGGGATGGGCAGTTCTGCCCACAAAGATCAGAGAGAGAACACAAAGAAATCTTTGAGGCCAGGCTCCTCACAGGACAGACAAAAACAGCTCTGATGAGCCTTGGTTGTACCTGACGTTGGCAACTCTGGACGTGGGATTGCTATAGCCCGGCCTCGTCAGGCTTTCAGGAGAGCTTGGGAAAACCCCAACTGATTCATTCTGGGAGGTGGGTTGTTTAGGGAATGAGCGAATGAACAAACAAGCATTTGCTAAATGTTTAGGTTACCTGCCTCTCCATATCCCAGAAGGACCAACTGAGGCACAGACCTGGAATCTTCTACCCCCTTACCCTAGGCCTGACATGAGGGCATGGACTTAGGGTTTTTGTTTTTTTTCGTTTGAATTCAACAAGCATTTACTAAAGACCCACTAGCCAGCAGCTTGAGGGCAGATAGGTGGTGAGAGAGAACTCTGGGCATGGAGTCCAGAATGGCTGGCTGCCACAGAGACTTCCTGCCTGTGGGACTCGGGGCAAGTCACTCAGCCTCTGCCTTAGTTTCCTCAACTGTAAAATGGGGATAATAACAGCACTTCCCTCCTAGAATTGTGGTGTGGATGCAGTAAAAGAAGCAGCAGACACTGGAGACACCTTTCTCCTTCCCTGCTATGTATGAAGCGCTATATTAAGCCCTGGGGAGACAGACAGAGACAGAGCTGTCTCCTCAGGGAGCTTCTGTTCCATTAGGAGCCTCCCATTTTAAGTGATTCAGCGTCTAGGTTTCCCCCAAATATTTTTAAAATCATATTTATGGCTCCCAGGCTAATATGGAAGTGTACGATAAGGAAACATGTAAAGCTCTGCCTCAAAGTACTAGAAAAATGGATATTGTAAGTATTATGCACCATTATAACCATTTGAGGCAAGTCGTAAACATTATGCTCATTATACAGACAAGAAAACCGAGGCGCAATTAGATAAAATGATTTGCCCATTGTGATAGCTCCATGTTGGAGCTGGCAGAGACCCTGGTCTCCTTCCCCCAGGTCCGGTCCTCTTTTTGCTGCATTACATAGCAGGCCTGTACAACATGAGGATTGAGGTCAGGAGGGTTATTTAGTTTCTTGGCTCAAGCTTTCTCGTCATTTGGCTTTGCTGTTTTAGCCTTCACATCATCTCTGTTCCCAGGGTCAACTATTTCCTTTCCCATATCCCTCCCTCCCCTCGTTCTTCACCCTGGGAGACTGAGTTTTCTCACTCTCTAACCTGATGGTGACCATGGAGGGCATTTCCCTTGATCTGACCTCCTTCAGCTTGTGCCATCACCTAGTGGCTTTACAGGTACTGTCCTCAGATGATGGGGTGGGGGGCTTCCAGAGGGCTCAAAACATTTTTGGTCTTAGATTGTCATTTCTTGGAGAACTAGAGACCTTGCTGCATGTTTTATGTCAACTAGCTCATATGTACTTACTCTTTTAAGTTTTATTAATGCTTCTTGGTTTTTATTCCTTGACTATTTGCCAATTCACCAACCTATGAGAGCCTCTCTTATGCTTAAAAAAAAAGCAAAACAAAATTTATGAAAAAAATGACATCTGAGTAAGACTATGTAGCATTTTGCATCCATAGACCCCCCTCTCTCAACATAGAGAAAAGGATATTCCAACATCAGTCACTTGGAGCTAGCATAGATCCTCATATTTCGTTCTTTGGTGTTATCTTCATTCACATTATTAAGTTGTTTTGTATCTTGTTCTTCTGGTTATACTTTGTTCATTCTCTTTCATATTCCTATGTTTCTCTGAATTTCCCCTATTCATTATTCCATATGGTGGATTAATTTTCCTTTACCTTAATATACCATATTTGTTCAGGCATTGCCATTTATATTATGCATATATAATTATATTGAGTATATTATTAATATTTGACTCATATGAGTCATAGATATTTAAATATAATCCACTACAGAAAGTACTGCTCTGAAAATTTTATTGTCCATGTGATCTATCTCTGGAATGGGAAGAAACTTCTGGCGAGGCGGCCAATCAGAAGGCCCTTGCAGTAGTTCTGGCACAAGCTGATGAGGGCCTGTGCTATGCTGACAGCTGTCGGTCAAAGGGGGGGAATGGCCAAACCCTGATGACCAGCAGGAGGAGAGCCAGGAGACAGGAATGTCACAAAAGACCTAGAGAGGAGAGAAGATCAGTAGCCTTTGACACTAATCTGGATAAGGATTGAAAAAGACCATTAGATTTGGCAGTGAATAGATTATGTTTTGTTTTTGTTTTTTGCAGGGCAATGGGGGTTAAGTGACTTGCCCAGGGTCACACAGATAGTAAGTGTCTGAGGCCGGATTTGAACTCAGGTACTCCTGAATCCAGGGCCGGTACTTTATCCACTGCACCACCTAGCTGTCCTAGTGAATAGATTATGGATTGAGAGAGCAATTTCAACTGAATGATGAGGACAGAATCACAGGGTGGGGACCGACACAAGTGGAGGCGGCTGTTAATTTTAGGTGGTTTTCTCATGGACTTGGGCCATAAAAGGATTGAGAGGTATAGGGTGACGGCCCTTGGGCCTAGGCCTATGAAGTGAGAGTTTTAAGTCTGGGGGAGATGGGTGAGGGTGTGCTTGTAGGCAGCAAAGAAGTGGCCAGTAGAGAGGGAGAGATGGAAAATTAGCTGGTTGGTTCAGTTGCTAGGCAAGTACCTGAATGATGGTGAAACTAAGAACTGACTTTTACATCATTTGCTTTTCCTTTCATTGTCCCGATTCAGTCTCACAGCAACCCTGTAAAGTATGTAGTGCAGGTATTATTATAGATGATGAAACTGAGGCAAATTCAGAGACTTGCTCCATGTCACACAGCTAGTCAGCGTAAGAGGTAAAAGTGGTAACAAGTGCCGTTTCCCTAATTCCAAGACCAGAGTTCTTATCCAGTGTGCTGCCTCATGAAGATGATGGGGAGATTTCCCAATTTTCCAGTGACTCCTGCCACTGGGGCTGCTTGCCTTGTCCCTGCCAATGTGTTATTCATACGTTGGGCACACCAAAGCAGATAAGAGGCAGAGAAGTCTCAGGATAGGTGAGCTACAGTAACTTCTTCTTTTTTTTCTTTTTCTTTTCTTTCTTTTTTTTTTTCCCCAGGGCATTGGGGGTTAAGTGACTTGCCCAGGGTCACACAGCTAGTAAGTGTCAAGTGTGTCTGAGGTTGGATTTGAAGTCCTGAATCCAGGGCTGGAGCTTTATCCACTGCGCCATCTAGCTGCCCCTGCTACAGTAACTTCTAAACTGTTACTGTTATTAATAATAGAAACATTGCTATAATGGTTTTGTTGAGCACTTTACATCTATTATCTCCTTCAGTTCCCTCAAGAGTTCAGTAAGGTAGATGCTAATTAAAGTCACCCCCTCTGGGAAACCTGGATCTTTGTCCCCAGTCTCTGTCTTTTTGAGAAAAACAAAAACAAAACCCCAGCAGTCTCGGTTGCCTTTTTCAGGTACACCTTGGACCTTTGTGGGAAGTTTGCTAGCATTTATCCAGTTATTGGCGGTCACTGGGGTTCCTGATCATCTCCTTTTCCTTTTTCACTTTTATTCTCTCTCCTGTTTTCAAATGGAACTCAAGCTAGTGAGTTCCTTGCCTGTGGAATGGAATTTTCTCAGGTTTGAGGAAGAAAGCTGGATTGGGGTGGGGCTGAGGGCCAGCCAATGATGTCACTTCTGCTCTCCCACCAGGAACATCGTGAAGGGTATGAGTGAACTGCGGGAAGTCCTGCGGATTGTGGAGACTAGAGCAACCCAGAACTTAAAAGTGGTAACAAGGAAATCCTGGGAATGTGGGGGGAGAAGGGAAAGGGCAGGGGGGAAGTGTGTGTGTGTTTGTTCCACATACATGGTCCTAGGCTGTTGTAGAGCAGTCATCTTCCTGAAATAACCTCTACTCTCTGGACAGATGTCATGACATACCTTGGGGCTTACTCCTGGTTTTAATAAGTTCCCTTGACTCCTCCTTGGGCCTCATGCAGACCAGTCCCCTTGGGCCTCAGTAGGTCACTGGGAGGCAGAGCTACTACACAAGTGTCTTTTTAGACCAGGGATCCTCTGGTTTCTCTCTGGTATGATGTGGAGAGTGCCTGGCTGAGAATTTCAGATCTGACATCCTCATAGCCCCAGCCCTCAAGGAGTTTTGTCTAGTTGTGGAGGCTGTATTCCTGGGCATGTAGTGACAGCAGACAGTAGACAACAACATCAACTGGAAATGCTTGTAGGAGAAAAGAGGGAGTTATGGGGGTGGAGGGAGCAGTCCAGGAGGGCTTCAGGAGGAGGTGGGCCTTGAGTGGAGCCTTGATAAGTGACAGGTGAATTGGGGAAGAAAAGCTATAACCGGGGTATGATTATGGGTGGTCTTTTCTCTCTGTCAGACCGCTGCCAAGCAGCTGGCAGGGATCCTCCTGCACTCCCTGAGTGAGGACTGCTACTGGGGGCCGCTGTCACACCCTCTGCCGGAGTTTATGGGCAAAGAGCAGAATTCCTTCATCACCCAGCCTCTTAGGAGGCCTGACCTCTATGCTGGAGACAAGTAAGCCCTGGCTTGTGATGCCCTCCCCTTCCCCAAACAAACCCTCTGTATCAGCTCTGGTCAGTGTAATCCCCAGGTCACCCAATTGGTTTATAAATGACCTCCTTCCTAGCCCCTCCAGCCCTCAGAATAAATCATTGGGGCACTCAGGATGCCGATTCCATTTCAGTTTGGCATAAGCCAAGGAATATCTGCAGGCACAAGAGAATCATATGAAACATTCCAAGGCCAGCCAAGTGACATGGGCGGCTTTTTCTGTTTGGGATTATCCCTTCTTTTGCTGGAGTATTTGTGACACCTCTCTTCATAGTACAGATTATTAAAAGTTGACTCTGTGACAGCATTTTCCAAAGCCTGCTGTTTGTTGATGCCTATCAGGCAGTCCTCATTCCTCTCCCCCAGGACGTCCCCACAGTCTTGGGATGGGATATTTTCTCCCTTGTTTAACAATTTGCAGTCTCAGACCTGAAAATGTTTCCTCTCTGGGAAGGGTCTGGGAGTTGGCCTTCTGGGGGTACATAAAAGAACTTGGAAGTGGCTGCTTCTCAGAAGGTGGTGTCTGGTGGCTTATGAATCATGCAGGAGCTGTTTCATGTTTCCAGGCACTGGTGTGAGAGAGACAGAGAGATGGGGCCCAGGCTGACCCCATTTTCAGTGATCAAGCAGATTGGGGCTGAGGAGATGGTGTCTGAATAGGGACTTCGGTTTGTGTCTTTCAGTCTCTTCTGCCCAAATGACAACATCGAGGAGGCTCTGTTGGTTCTTCTCATCAGTGAGTCCATGGTAAGCCCTTCAGGATTGGTGGACCCTGGTCCTCTGCACGGGGGAAAGTGGGGTCCGGTACTTATGGGGATCAGGACAGGGGCTGCTCCAAGCTGAAGTCAAGTTCTGCCTTGGGACGGGGGTGGGGGAGGGTGTCCAGGAGCTAGAAGTTTTCCAGGCTTGCCTGCCTCTCCTGACCCCCCACCACACACACAGATCCCATCTTCTGAAGCTTGGGGCCTGGATATGAGGTGGGGGGGCAGGCCTTTGGGGTTCAGAGAGTTCTCTTCAGTGGAAAGAAAAGGGAAGTGTAGGGAAGGACATTGAAGATGGCTGCTCCATTCTTTATGTACCTCCCCTCAGTTTGCCACAGGCCAATATCAGTCAGTCAGATTCATTGATCTTTGATTCTCTGTCCCTTCCTGAACCTGGGGGCCTTGGTGGGCAGAGGGGGTGGTAAAAAAAGAATAAGATGATAGCTTTCCTGCCCTCGAGAAGCTTACAGTCTAGCTGCGGAGAGAGGTCATATGTACACAGGAGAAGGTGGCTAACAGTACCGGGTTATGGACAAGAAGTGCCAGAGGAGTTGTAGGTGATATAAGTGCTCCACAGATTCAAAGAAGAGTGAGATAACTGTGGACTAGAGGCATCTCGGAAGGCATCTCATGGAGGTGAGATTGGAGCTGAGCCTTGAAGGGGGGATTTGACTTGGCTAGTTATCAAGAGAATGGAAGGGGCATTCAAGAAGAGGCAAAAGTGTGAGTGGCGGTGTGGAAGAGGGGAACACCCCTGTGTTGGGGGGCAGGGAGGAAACCAGCCTGGCTGAAGTGGGGCATTAGGAGGTAAAGAACACAAGGACCAGATTTGGAGGGCCTGCTGTCTTAGGAGTCTGGGATTTTTGCTGTCTGCAGAGGGGAGCCGATGAGGGTTTTTGAACAGAGGATAAAAATGGTGTTTAAGGAAGGTTAATTTGGCAGCAGCCTGGATTGGCGGAATTTGACAAGGGAACACCTCACCCTCCTTTCTGCCCCACAACAAATCTTCCAAAGCCTCCACCCCATTTATGGTGTCAGATCTGATATTGGGAGGCATTCCTAGTTCACTGACCACAGCTTGGAGACCTTCCAGCAATTAGGTGGGAGGAAGGAAATGTGGTGTTGAGCTGAGTTAAAGCAGCACAGACATAGAAACTACTGTTTGCTCAAAGTCCTTTACCACCTTGGATGCAAGTTCGAGTCTCCTTTTTGCCCCAGCCTGGCATAGGCTATTTAGCAATATCATGTCCCAGTGAAAGGACTAAGATGTGAATTGTGGCTCAGGAATGCAAACTGAGGCAACAACATGTTGTCCAGGAAAGTTTTCAGAACTAGAGGCTCGGGAAGTAGTTGAATGGTTATTTATTGCAAGAACATCTGTATCTGGTTAGCTCAGTGATTCAGAACCATGGCCCAACTTTGAGCTCTCGAAAGGCTAACAAGCTTCCCAGCCACAGAGTGACCCCTGACCCTAGCCATCAAACCATAGCAGCTTAGAGCCTACCTCCCACCCCAGGCAGCAATCCGCCTGTACAATATTCCTGACAAGTGGTGAACCAGGTCCGCCTTCCACGTTTTCAGGGATGAGGACCTCCTTCCGTCTCATGAGTGGGCAGCTCTGATGATTAGAAACTTCTTTCTGGTATTGAGTCAAAATCTACTTTCTTGAAGCTTGGCCCAGGTGGTAACAACCCTGAGCCCCGGAATGGTCACTGCTTGTGGCTACAAATTGACTCAAGAATTCTAGTTGTAAAGAGGACCTCTGGCCATGACCATCTTGAACTCCCTAGCCTTAACTGTAGACTTGATCTCTAGCCATAGACTGAGCCCTAATCCTGGCTGTAGACCGACAGCTCACCTTAGCCTAGAGAGGTCTGGGCCAAACAGGGAATGGGGCTGAAAATGCCAGTTCCCCAAAGGCAGCTCATTAGCCCTGTGACTTGTGTATCTCGGGATGCGCCCCCGCCCTGCAGTCGTGTTGCTTTTTCTGACTGTTCATGAGCTGGGAACTGGAGTATAACCATCCAACTATCGTGGGCTCAAGAACTCAGGACCAGGGCTTCTGAGTCCACGGTCTATGGGCTTCATTTCAGAAATACTTGGAGAACTGAATTTCACTGTAGTTGGTTTCCTTGGCAGTCCTACGGGCTTGTATTTTATTAATGAATATTAATCTGGAAACATTCATCTGTGAAGGGGGGACCTTAGAGACCCTCTAGTCCAACTCCCTCATTTTACAAATGAGGAAACTGAGTCCCGGGCAGGTGACTTCTCCAAGGTCAGGCAAGTGGTATCAGAGGTGGAATTTGAACTCAGGTCCTCCAACCCTGCATCCAGTGCCTAGTATGGTGCACTGCAGGAGAGGAGACTGGAGTTGCTAGTCCTGTTGATTGAGTGCTTTCCATGGCCACCTCTGGGACAGAGGTTGAGCCACAAACACTGAATTCAGATGGTCATTTTGCTAAAACACCCATGTGCCCTAAGCATTCAACCAATTGAGGTCTAAGTATCGCCTTTCAACAAAAACCAGAACTTTAGATGAACTACCATCTTTTTTAATCCAGAAGAGAAAAATTTTCCTTTTGTCCAACTTTTCTTCCCCTTTTGCAATAACAGCAATAATTGGTAGGTGGCAAAAATTGGGGGAGTGTTTGCTGATAGCAGATGAGGTGGGTGGTTGTGTAGGGTCTTCCTTGAGAATCTGGAAGAATGCAAAGCCTAGGAATTAGCCAGGCGCAGGAGGAGCTCTCAGTTCACTCAGGCCATTTTGCAAATGATCACCTTACTTGGGCCCACACCCAGCCTGGAAGTATGCCCGGGTAAATCTGCATAGGGGCCACTCGAAATATTTTTAAAATTTGAGGCCTGTAGAGGAAACAGGAGCTTTAGACTTAAGTCAGGATTGGAACGAACATGGATTGAAGAACATTGCCCCACCCCTCCAATCTCATTCCACCCTCCTGTAGCCACAGGGACCTTGGGCAAGAGCCTGGTGACTGCCTTTCACTCTCTTTTATCGTCATATCGTGCTTCCTATCATCCAATCCTTCCTCCTCTGTTCTAAGGTCATAGTAAAGGCCAGTGAAAATGTTGGATCCTGGCAACCCAGACTCCCGGTGTCTTGTTGGGACTCCATGACTCAGCTTCCACCTTTCCATGACCCAAAGTCCCAGACATTCTTACCTGATCTTGATGCGGGCAGAGTTTTCATTGGCTTCAACAAGAGCTCTGTCCAGGTGCAGATGCTCAGCTGGGCTGAAGCCTATCAGATATCAGCTAGCTGCCTTGGCATCTGCTTAACTTTTCCTGGTATCTGAAGAATTAGGAAAGCTGTAGGGGGAAGCCATTAAGATAGGGCCCTCCTGAAAGGCGTAATAGTGCTCTCTCCTTACCAAGCTGCCAAGCAGAGATTGCTTGTAGCAGAGGGGTTTCAAGATCCGCCTTGGACAGCTTTACCAGCCTGGACAAGAGTGCCAAGGAGCAGCCAGTATCATGAACAAGTGAGGAATTCCAAGTGTGGCTGATGCTTTGCAGGATGTTTTGTGCTTTGGCTGGCATAAAATGAAGAGCCAGAAGGGACTTTAGAGGTCATCTGGTTCACCCCCATCTCCCCCATTCCCCCTCTAGGTGAGGAGAAATAAGGCCCAAGGTTACCTGGTGAGTATAACCCCAAGAGCAGAGCTACAGCAGGGGAATGGGGCTGAGCACTCTGGTCCTTGGAAATTCTTCGTCGTGTCACTGCTGCATTTGAAGATAGCTCACTCCCTAGAGCAGTGTGGGTTCTCCTCCTGCCTGTTCATCATCCGTCTACATAGAAAGGGCCTCTGACTCCAAGTCTAGAGCTCTTAACACTGAGTCACACTGCCCTTGATTAGAACAGGGAAAGGGACCTTAGAGGTCCCCCACTTAACTGTGTGACCCTGGGCAGGTCACTTACCCTCTGTTTGTCTGAGTTTGTTCGTGTATAAAGTGAGGATCACACCAGTAGCTGCCTCCTGTGATCAGGTCACTGTAAGGCACTTCATCCCCTGCCCGCACACAGCGAAGGCCGTATCAGTGTTGGTTGTGCTACTGTTGTTCATGCTCCTTCCCTTTATAAAGTCTATGTGCATCACTCCCTAAACGGCTCTGCCGCTTTTATTCCTCCATGACCCGGTCCATGCTGTGCCCTCTAAGTGGTGTGCCTTCATTTTCCCCTCCTTCCTCCCAGTGCTTCTCAGATGTTCTCCAGGATGTCTGTGAGGCTCTGCTCCTTCCTTCGGGGGTGTCCTGAGCTGGGCTTTGTGAGCCTCTTGCTGGTCTAGTTATCTCTGTCCTCTGTCAGTGCAGAGGGTTGTTTCAGGGAGATCTCCAGCGCCTGGACCTGTGTACTGCATGGAGTCCGTGCCTGTCAGATGATGGCTGCTTGGGCGTTCCATCTTGGCAGGCTTGGACACCATGGGCCAGGTGGCTTTTTGGGCCCCCTTCACTAGGTACCCTTTGAACATCCTCTGGTTTGTTCTTCAGTGAAGTTTCCACCCAGGCCCAGCAGAGCAGCCCAGTTCATTGCTGCATTTTGGTTTGTGTCTGTTTCTCGGCCTTCCTTGGTGACACAGGGTCAGGCATAGGGGAGGCCAAGAGCAGGACTAGTGGATGACTTTGCCCCCGGCTCCTCACCATTTTCCTTTTTTCTTGACTCCAGGCCTCACTTCCCTCAGGGTACAATCTATTCCAGACCTTTTTCGTGATGTCAGGGATAAAGCAGAAAGAGCATTGGCTGTGCCCAGTACAAGGCACTCTGTAAAAAAACATTAGCTTTATGTGTGATCTGTTTATCACTGCTAGTACAAATGACTGCTTTCTGGTGAGTAAATTAGGCGTTTGCCCAGTGAAAGCCATGAAGATGCCAGGCAGTGCACTAGCTCTCAGGTGGTTTCCAAGTGGACCCTTCTTTAAGCATATTTCATATATAAAAGGCCGTACTTAGCAAACAGATACATTATGGTATCGGGGGGTGGGGGTGGTCTGAAGGTGTGGGGGCAGGGATACTTGGAGGTAGGAAAGGAGGATAGGTGGACAATGTGTGCTTTGCAAAAGAATTTCTTCACTTTATAAAAAGTTGCCTTAAGTAAGGTAGAGTTCTCTAGAGTACGTTTGCTGCTTCGTGAGGATGCAGCTTAGTCCCTTCCAGAAAGTTGTCAGCTTTATTACATCCCTCGGACCAGATTCCAAGAGCATCCCTGGGCTTCAGATGTCTTGGAGCCCATTGGGAAAGAAGATTTTGTTTGTGGTATCAGTGAGAAGATTTTGCCTGGCTCTTGACATCCCCAGATGCACGGTGTCCTTTCAGCCCAGCCTCCTTGGGAGGTACGAGGTGGGAAACTCCCTCTGGTTCCTCCTTTGGCCTTTGAAGAAAGAAGAAGGGTTCTGCTCCAGGAGAGCCTTCAAGTTCCCTCTTGACACTCAAGGCCCTTCTCATTAACCAGCAGACTGTGCTGAGACTCAAGAAGCTGGAGGGAAGAGGGGCGAGCACAATCTGGGGGCTGATGCCATTCCGGGAGACGGCAGCTGTAACGTGTTATTTCTTGGCTATATATAATGGCTGCTCTAGAGCCAATGGTAATTATGTCTGTTGGGGAGAAGCAGCAGCCAAGCATTAGGATGTCCTTCAGGAAGGAGGCCGGCCTCCTGAACAAGCTAGGGCCTCCTCGACAATCCTGGGAGGCGTCTTTCCTCTCGTGGCCTCAGAAGGAAACCTCGGCGGTCATCCAGGCCATCCCAGACCTGAACGAGAATGCCCGCCTTCCATGATGGGGAGCCCATTACCATGTGAGGAATCCCCTTCCTCCCCTCTCTTCCTTAGACGGGGAGCCCCTCCAGGGGCTGCGTGGGCCTTTCTTTCTACCCCTTGTGCTTAGCAGAGTACCTGGCACACAGTCGGTGTTTAATTAGTGCCAGGTCACTTATCTGATTCTAATTGTTAAGAAGCGTTTCATGACATCAAGTCTCAACTGTCCACTTTGCAGCTTCCACCCACGGGACTTGGGAGTCTTCCGTCTCAGGCCACACAGAACACGTCTAAACCTCTCCCATGCTAAAGCCCTTCACAGATTTGAAGACAGCTGCCACAATCCCCTTGAGCCTTCTCTCCCCCAAGCTCTCGCCCAGTTCACTTAGATAATTGCTCCGAGAAATGAGGAGTGTTTGCTCAAGGCTTGATCATCTGGGCCTCTGGTGATTGGTTGGCCTGTTGTTGAGGGGATTTATCTATGGGATACCTGCAGAATCCAGTTTTCCGACAGAAAATGGGCCTCCATGACCTTGTGAAAGGCTGGCCTTGATTTTGATTGGGGCATTTCTCTAAGCACATCTGTGACCTCATCCCATGCAGTTAAAGTGTGGGTCAGTGATGGCCCTTTAGTGTGGGTCATGTATCCAGCCCATCCTGATCCAGGAGTGAAGGACACAGAAGAGGAGAATGAGAAGAAGATCTGTTGTTAGCAGAGGTTTGGGAAGAGGCTCTGAATCCCTCTGCTATTTCCTACTGAGAACACAGAACTGATGCGACCGGCCAGAGTCTCAACATGGAAGTCACCCAACCTGGATCATCCTAGTCTTAGCTTAGTACGTTCCCTTGAGTAAAGCACTGTGACCCAGGCCTTCTCTGGGCCTTTGTTTACCCATATCCCAATGAAGATAACAACACTTTCTCTGTCTGTAAGAATCATAAAATGTAGACAAGGCAAAGGGACCTTGGGGATCTAGTGTTCAGGGATGTTTTGAGAATGAAATGGGAGTGTAAGTAAAAGTACCGTGAAAAGATATGTCAGTCAACAGGCCTTTATTAAGCACTCATTACAGTGACTAGTTACCAGATGGTGCTGGGTGCTGAGGATACAGGGACAAAAATCCAGCTATTTTCTAACTTCTTGCTAACAGAAGAAACACTCTGCTTATTGGGGGGCGGGGGGGGGTGTTAACCTTGAAGGGGAGGGCAGCATTAGCAGCCAGGGCCTCCAGGAAGGTGCTCGTGCACAAAGTGCTGCTTGGGTTGAATCTTTTTTTTTTTTGAGGGGCAGTGGGGGTTAAGTGACTTGCCCAGGGTCACACAGCTAGTAAGTGTCAAGTGTCCGAGGCCGGATTTGAACTCAGGTACTCCTGACTCCAGGGCTGGTGCTCTATCCACTGCGCTACCTAGCTGCCCCCATTGGGTTGAATCTTGAAAGAAATCAGGGGATCCAAGAGGTGGTGTCGAGGAGACGACCTTCTGATCACAGGAGGGGCACTGTTACTATCAAGTGTGACGTTCCTATCAGGAATCGTGACTTGCAGACACGTCGCCAGGGCCAGCCGATCTTGGTGGTTCCCTTCCTGTTCCTTAAGCATCTGGTTTTACCAACCCCCCCCCCCCCACCAGACTGATTGAGAGTTAACTGAAGAGACTGCAGAGGACTCTTGGACCTAGAAGGGGCCCCAGAGGAAAGCTTCCTAAATGGAGTAGGATTTCAAGAGCCCAGTGATATGAAGAAAAGGGTATGGGGCTGATGAGCTGAGGTAGGGCCCCACAGCTGCCTGGGCACAGGGGCAGCCCTGGCACAACTATAGGTTGTCCGACCTGAGGGGACTGTGAGTCACAGGACTTCTTAGGACCGGAAAGGGTGTTGGGGTGGGGGAGGGAGGGAAGGGACTGGCCAGGCCTTGGCTATGGACCAAGTACTGTGCCAAGCTGAGGCTACACATTCGAAAGTGGAATCAGTCCTTTCCCTCCAAGAGTTTCCATTCTCCTACCCTTTCCAGCACAAGAGTGATCTTGTCATCTCTTTGAGAAGAGCAATAATGGTAACTGAACCTTCACTGCAGAGTTGGAGGGCTACAAGTGTGGAATATACCGTCAGACCCTGTGTGTTGATTGGTTTTTTCTGAACAGCTTTTTGGCCCCCTTGGTCTTTCCTGAAAGGTCTGAGGCCATCTCCGCTGCTGCAGACTTGGCTCCCTCTGTGAGCTGTAGTGGGTGGGCCTGTGGGTTTCCTCCATTAGCCGCTAGCCCCCTCCCCACCATGCACATCCTCCCCTTCCCCCAGTCCTGTTGACAACAGCTCCTAACAGAGCCACAGCCTGGCAACCGCAGCCCAGCCCAGACACCCTGCCCGAAACCATGGCAACCATGCCACCACCGAGCTGCTCTTCCTGTAGTAACCACCTCACACCTTCCTTGTGGCCAGCCCTGCCTCGCCCGCATGCCTGCTGCCACGCAGCCTCCCCTGGGACCCCTGACCCAGCTTCTTAGGAACTGTTTTTCCCTGATGCTGGTTTCATGGTTGCTTCGGCCCCCAGGATTGGATCTGGGGCTCTGACATCACCCTGAGCTGGTTGCTGGCAGGAGGAGGCCATGCCTTTGAGGTCAGCTTCCCCCAGGCCTGATGAGCAGTGAGAACAAGCCTGTGTCCAGCCACAGCCAGCACTTAGTGGAGTCCCTTCCAGGTGACCCTGGGGGAGAGGAGCTTTCTGCCCTCTCTCACATTTGCCCCTAAATGTCATTTTAGTCAGGGCCAGGATTGTCACTGGGAGGCTGCTAGTCTTTGCCTCGCCAGGGCTCAGAGGGAGGCACAGCTGGACATTTCTCATTCCACAGAAACCCCCTGTCTCTGCCCCCCCCCCAATTATTTTTTCCTCTCCTTAAAAATACTGTTCAAAAATCACTTCCACCAGAAGCCTCTTTAAGTTCACCTGGCCATGGCCTCTAGCTTGTGCTGATACCACTGTCCAAAACAGCCGGGAAGTTTAATAGGATAACCATTTGAGGGGGCTGTGTGTCCATCCAGAGAGAGAGACTAGTAAGGATTTCCAGGGTTCAGCTCCTGACCCTTATCCATTCCCTTAGAGGTAAAGTGACCTGGCCAGAGCTACAAAGGGAGTAGAATCTAGAGCTAGAATTTGAGGCTCTTGGTTTCAGCCATAGCTCCTACCCTCCCTAGTGGCTGTGATCAAGTTAATCTGGTTTGGGCCAGTTTTCACTTGTTTATATGACCTCAAATCCCTCCCTCAGGTCCCTTTCATCTTTATTGCCAGCCCTTGGGTTTCCTTCTTCTCCAGGGAAGAAGAGTAAAAGTGGCCTAAGGCCAGGCACTAGAGGCTGGAGAAACCATGTGACATAACATGGATGGCACCTAGGGTTGGTGTTTGGAAGTCTGGGTTCAAATTCTGCCTCAAGAACATATTAGCAATGTGATCCCGGGAGCAGGTCGCTTTGAGCCTCAGTTTCCTCTTCCGTGAAATGGTGGCTCATAATCACACTTGCTTCACAGGGCTGGGAGGATCATATGGATCATAGATGTAAAGCATTTTGTAGAACTTAAAAGCCTTATGAATGTGAGCTGCTTCTCCTTGTTTTCCTTCCCTCCCGTAGTCAAGGTGGCCAGAAGGGAGGGCCTGTCTCCCCATCAAACCAGGGATTCCTAATGGCAGGGCCGCTTCCTACTTCCCTTCTCCGGATCCGCAGGGTCCCTCATCTAGGGCTCAGGACTCCTATGGGGCTGTCAGGCTAGAGAGGACTCCTGAGGGCCAGGAGGCCTTTTGGCACACGTCCCACTTGTAGGCCTGGCTGGGGTTGCTGGTGCAGTGTAGGGGCCCAGAGGGAGCTCTGACATCACTTTTGAGCCTGGTGGAGCTACTGCTGCAGGGCTGCACTAGCATTCCCTCCCCCTGCCTGGTCGATGTGTGGGCGGATTTTGTTGGTAACCAGGAGAATATCACCGGCACTCCTCCACCCCCATAACCATTTGGAGGCCCTGGTGAGCTGGAGCTCACTAGTATTTGCCCTGGGAAGGGTCACATGGCTCATGCCTGGGCAAACCAGGACAGCTCCTCTCTAGGCAGAAGAGGCAGCTGCCTATATGTGGCTGGAGAGGCCCCAAAATATCACCCATTCGAGCTTCATTCCTTTGGGTGCCCTTCCTGTTCCGGTGCAGAAATAGACCCCTGGCAGTTCAGACTTCTTCATCGGCAACACTTGACCTCTTGCTGAGGGTCGATGAGGAAGGGAGGACAAGGGGTAGTTGCCATCTGTGTTCATGAGGGGATCTAGGACTGATGCTGTCCTTTTCCCCCATTCACCCCCACCCCTTCCCTGGCATGGAGTGTGTACAGGCTCCAAACCTGGGATCTGAAGTTGGGTTAAATAAAGAATGGCTGAGCCCGAGGTCCCTTTTTATCAGAGGTGGGGAAATAGCCCACACTTACACTTTATACTTTACAATCCTGCAAGCTTAGGTTGTGCCCATATTATTATAACCATTTTGCAGGCAAGGAAACTGAGCCCTGAAGAGGTTAAGTGACATTTATGCTTATATGGCTGATGAGGGGCAAAATCAAGACTTGGGTCCAGGCATTCGGTCTCTACATCCATTTTCATTTTCAGTCTCCTACAAATAACAAGTGGCGGCAGGATGGCCTATAAGACTTAAGGTTTGGAGTGTGTTGCTCTCTTAGGTACTGCCCAGCTAGGCTGGCTCGGGAAATCAGGTTCCCTCAGCCTCCCCTCGTTCAAAGTCTGGCCAAGTGTCCCATTGAGGCTGAGCTGTGTAGGATTTGTGTTGCCCCTGGCAGGGGAAATGGAATCTTTTGGCTTTTGGGGGGGGGGTGTTGTTTGTTTTTTTCTTTTTGGTTTTTTTTTTTTTTTTTTGCGGGGGGGGGGAGGAGGGGTTGCGGGGCAATTGGGGTTAAGTGACTTGCCCAGGGTCACACAGTGTTAAGTGTCTGAGGCCTGATTTGAACTCAGGCACTCCTGAATCCAGGGCCGTTGCTCTATTCACTGCGCCACCTAGCTGCCCCGAAATGGACTCTTAAAAGAGCGAGCAGAAGGCAGATGGATTCATCAAAAAGCATTGATGAAGCCCCTGCTTAGCTCTATTCTAGGCACTAAGGATCCAGGTACAAAGAATGAAACAATCCCTACTTGGAGTTTCTCTTCTGTCTGGGGAGACTTGTCCATAAATAAGCAGAGGCAGAATAAACACATGGAAAATAAATGCAGGCTGGACCATTACACTAGCAGGTGTCATGTTGAAGGTGGTGCTTGAGCTGCTTCTGAAAGCAGGAGAGCCCTTTTTACCCTAGAGCTGGCAAGGGAGAGATTTCCGGGGGAGCTTGTTTTTATGCCGTGCCTCAAAGCAGAATCAGGATTCTCCCCCCTTACTCCTTTTCCCAAGTAGCCATCTGGTAAATCTGCAGACTAGCAAGAGGGAAACCAAAGAGTTGTGAGCATGAGCGCAGAGAGCTGAGGCAGAAAGCTTAGAAGACAAGTCCGGTGATGGAAGAGAGGAGGAGAGGGCACACGGGAGAGGGCGGAGGAGATGGAAGGGGCCCACGGTCCTAGGGAGGGAGCAGTTCTACTGGGGAGTGTGGTCATTAAACAGAGCAGAGTTTGTGAGGGATGGGGGGTGGGGTGAGGAATGGAATAATAGCAGCCCGCATCTATAGAGCAGTAGACAAAGAACTGAACTTAGAATCGAGTTTTGCATCAGACATTTACCTAGCTGTGTTACCCTGGGCAAGTCACTTGATCCTCTCTCTGCTACAGTCTCCTCAGCCTTAGAATGGGGATAATAATAACCCCTGCCTCCTAGAGTTGTATCAAGTGAGATGGTGCCTTTTGAACCTTCAAGTACTTAAAATAACAAAAGTAATTAATAAGAGTAGCTAACGTTTACACAGCACATTCAGGCTTGTGAAGCACTTGTACCCTGGGAGGTAGGAGCTGCTCTTATTCCTCTTTTACAGACAAGGAAGCTGAGGCAGAGAGGTTAAG
Organism: Dromiciops gliroides; assembly: GCF_019393635.1. Classification (NCBI taxonomy): domain Eukaryota; kingdom Metazoa; phylum Chordata; class Mammalia; order Microbiotheria; family Microbiotheriidae; genus Dromiciops; species Dromiciops gliroides. The sequence continues at coordinate 604,548,742 of NC_057862.1, read as the reverse complement.
TGACTTACCCCAGGGTCATATAGCCAGTAATTAAGTCTTTGAGGCTAGATTGGAGCCCAGGTCTTTCTAAGTGCAAGTTTAACCTGGTGTATCACTCTGCTGCCTAGCTGTAGAGAGAAGAGGGGAGGGGTATGGATGAGATGAGCACTTTCTGAATTCATCTCTTTCATTACCTTGCTTTTCCTTCTGTGACACAGGAAGCAGAACTCATTCTCCCCTCCTTAGAGACAGGTTTTTAAAAACTAAGGACTGTTGATGTTTGTAATAGTCAGCTGTGATTTAGGAATGGGAATGGGAAGCAGCTTTCTAGGGCACAGCTAGGGAGGATGATCTCAGGGGAATGCCCACCACCCTCGTCTCACCAGTGGTGGCCAGGCGACCCAGTTTGGCCTGGGGGTGAGGGGGGCTGAACCGGTTTGTTTTCTAATTGTCCTGCCCAGTGCCAGGGCTTTGCTGAGGCATGGTCATGGCTGGGGTGCCAGGAAGATAGACGTGCTTCTCGGGAGGGAGTGACCCGGTCGTCTCTAGGGTCTGAGGTATTTTCATCCCCAAATTCTCCTTCTCTTGCAGGCCACCCGGGACGTGGTTCTGAGCCGCTCACCAGAACAGAAAGAAGATCGGACTGTCAGTCTCCAGGATGCCTCCACAGTCTACGACCTTCTGAGTATCACACTGGGCAGAAGAGGGCAGTATGTCATGCTCTCTGAGGTACGGGAGCCTCCCATGCCCTCTGTTTCAAGCAAGGGTAGTTTTTCTCTTGGTGCCCGGGCTCTCCGGGTTAGATAGAGGCGAGTCCAGGGAGGCAGGCAAGCTGGAAAAGAACCGGGACCCAAAACAGACCAGGAGGGCAGAATTTCTACATTGAATGTTCCTTCCCCCTTGGAAGCATCTATGTCCATCTTCTGGAGACCATGGACTGTGATGGGAGGTGGGGGGCTTCCTTTCCTAAATCCTGAGATACCAGTAGAGTTAGCTTCCAGGTTTATCTGGGTAAAGTTTCAAGCTTGGCATTTAGAATGAGACTCAAGCCCAGGTCAGGAGCTGTGGGTGGGCCCGTCAAGACAAGTCAACAAGCATTTATTAAGTGCCTGTTGTGTACTAGGTGCCATTTCAAACTCAGGCCAAGGCTAGTATCCATCAGTAGGACCTCTGCCAGGAGCTGCACTGTTCCCAGGTCCTGACTTTGCCTCCCTTAGGACCATCAGCCCACACCTAGGGGCCTGGAGGCGGGAGAGGGGTGAGCGATTGTCCCTTCTTGGGAATCAACCCTCTCGCCTCCACTTCAGTCCTGCTGTGCTCCTGGTAACGCTCTAGCAGGGGGCTTCCATGCCTGGGACTTGTCCGGTCCTGAGCCCACATGCCAGCTTCTACCAGAATGTCCTTCAGCTCTTTGGGGCTTATGGAAGCCTCATCGGTCAGGCTGGAGGCTGAGAATGAGCCCCCTCCCCACCCGCCCACTCCAGGGGCTAAGGGTACCTGATTCTGCCTGAAAGTCGCTCTTCTTAGTCCCTGCCCCCACCCCACCCCAACTGTTCCTGGGGTCATTTCAGCTTAGTTTCTTTATGAAGACCAAGAAGAAAAGAGACAAAGAGATGGGATGAGGGTAATGACCATGACGATGGCTAAGTAAAGCCCTCAAAATGATTCTTTCCACTTTTCAGAAGCACATTTTATGTGCTGTATTTTGTCTGATCATCTCGATAGCTTTGTGAGCTAGGCAGAGCTAGTGTGGTGGGTGGTTTGACAGATGAGGAAACCAAGGTGGCCGAAGGGGACTTAGCCAAAGTCACTCCATCCTGTCAGTGGCCAAGCAGTCTCAAGAGCCTGCCAGTGTCCACGCAGGAAACCACTGGGTGGGTTCTCCAGGAAGGAGGCAGATCAGCCTCCCATTTGTACTGAAATTCTTAGTCATAGATGCAGAGGGAAGGAGGTCCAGCCCCCGTATTTTACAGAGGAGGAGATCTCACACCTAATGAATGTCTGGGGCAAGATTCAAACTCAGGTCTTCCTGACTCCAAGTCCAGTACTATCTGCTGAGCCCACCTCACTCCCCCCGAAATCCAGAGATCTGGGCACTAGGCAACTCCCCAGGATATCTGGGAGTAATGGAGCCGGTGACTCAAACACATTTTGTTTCCCCAGTGCCTCGAGCGAGCCATCAAGTTTGCCTGTGAAGAATTCCACCTCTGGTATCAGCTGGCCCTCTCCATGGTGGCTTGTGGGAAGGTAAGGCCTTGGCAGCTCTTTCCATCCCACACGCATCGGTGTCTTCTCCCACTGGCTGCTCCCTATTGTCTAGGAAAAGATTCCCTTTTCTTTCCTTCCTCTTCTCCTTGGGACCAACTAACTTGCCTGGAAAATGGATGGATGTGTGGGTTTGTGGGACAGGACATTGCTGATACTGGAATTCATTTCCTGCTTCTTGGTGTCCTCAGGGGGAAATGAGATTGTTGCTATATGGCCAAAAGAGGGAAGGGTGTGGGTGTATATGTGTGAGATTGTGTGAAAGAATGTGTGGCTGTATGTGAGAGAGGGTGTATGTGTATGAAAGAATATGTGACTCTGTGTGTGTGTGTGTGTGTGTGTGTGTGTGTGTGAAAGAGTGTGTGGCTGTGTGTGTGTGAAAGAGTGTGAATATGTGTATGAGAGAGAGAGTGTGTGTGTGTGTGTGTGAGAGAGTGTGTGTATATGAGTGTGTATGTGTGTGTGAGAGTGAAAGTGTGACTGTATGTGTGAGTATGTGTGTTTGTGTGAGTTGGGTGTGTGAGTGTGTACAAGTGTGAGTGTGTGGGGAGTATGCAGACGTATGTCTTTGGGGGTGGGGGTGAAATCCCCATGTCCTCCTTGACAGTACTGATGATATCTCTGCATGTGTGCGTTCATACGTTACATATGCACATGTAGCATGGATGAATTTCCCCAGGGGCACGTCTGTATCTGTGTCTGTCTGAATTCGTGACTTGGTTTACAAAAAGCAGAGCCCATGCTGGGTGTTTGCTTGCTGTTGCTGGCTGGATCAGGGGTTTGTTTCTGGGGCTTTTTGACTAAGATTTTGAGGAAGCTCTGGACCTGAGAAACAGTCTTTGATGTTTCCTGGGCCTGTGAACTGTGCGTTAGGGTAAGGAAAAAGCCCTGGGAAGGCTGGGAGAAAAGTTGAGGCAGCTATCAATAAAATCTGTTAGCAGGACTCTGGTGCGTGATGGGGTAGATCCTTCCCCCCTGAAAGTCCAGTGGAAGATGTGAAGACCTTGGTCAGTTAAAGGGGTTCTGGCTTTAGCCCACTCAGACAGGATCTGGGGGGTGGGGGAGGGGGGGCATGCAGCAATTCTCTTAAGACTCCCCCCACCCCTGCCAATGAACCACTTTAGCCCCCTGCCCTACCTCATCTCCATGCTTTACCAGGTCAGAATTAGACTTACATAAAGGTCTATTTTAAGCACCAACGTGAACCATGAACAGAGAACCTTCCTTGGGCTCGTGTGTTCAGAGGGGAGTGTGGGGGGCAGGGGAGGGATGGAGGAAGTACTGTGGCATGAGGTTGCAAATTGATCTAAGAGCTGTAAATACCCTGAGCCTTTTATGGGGCTGAGGGAATTCCCTCTTCTCTGCCCCTCCCTGCCCATCTGTGCACCATCCCTCCCTCCTCCTGAAGCATTCTCTGAGAAGGCCTTGCCTAGAATCTGCAATGCCTAATCCACACTGACTGCATGTCCACCATGGTGGGGTTGGTGGAGGGGTGGCTGCTCCCCCAGTGACTGGTGGGGAAAGGACCTGGGAGCCAAGGGTACAGCATGGAGGTGGGGGTGGGGGGATGGCCTAACTAGACTAGGCCTGGCATCTGAAGAAGCCTTCTCCAGACAGGTGAGGGATACTGAGATCAAACTGATAGCAGGTACTCCCCGTTACCCCCACCAGAACCTGGAATAAAAATTCACAAACATTTATTAGCAGCTCTTGGTGGCAGCCCTCTGTGAAGGCTCCCCTCACTGCCTTCCCCACTGCCCCTGCCCCTGGCCCAGGCCTAGGCACAGGGAGCTTAGGAAAGCTTAGGGATCATCTAGTCCTTTTACAGCTAGGAAATAGAGGTCAGAGAGGTATGTGATGTGGCGCTGTGTCACGTAGCCCACACCATCCAGAGAAGTGAGGCCTGGGCTCTGGGCCTCTGACCATCCCAAGAGGGCCATCCAAGGCCCACTTCTGCCAGGGTAGGGCAGACCCACTGGGCATGGAGCTGTTGACCACAGCACCATCAAGGTGGGGAGTGCAGAGGTGGCCACTCCCATTTTACAGTTGGGGAAACTGAGGCTCAGAGTTACCACCCAGCCAGTGTGTATTAGAGCTCTTCACACCAGAGCTGGGATCCGGCCTCTGTGGACCTGAAGTCTGATGCTCTCTACACTGCCTTGCTGCTGCTTCTTCCCCAGCGTTCACGAAGTGTTGGCCTTGTGTGAGAGCACTGCCGAGGCAAAGTGAGACATGCCTTACCCTCAGAGCTTGTGCTGCAGCAGAGCCGATCTCCATCCATCCATCCATCCATCCCTCCCTCCCTCCTTCTCTCTCTCTCTCTCTCTCTCTCTCTCACTCACACACACACACACACACACACACACACACACACACACCCCTCCCTCTGATTTCATTTAGAACATAAGCACCCGAGTGGTTCAGACATCCCAGAGAGTGAGAGCCTTAAGGGAGACAGAAGGGTGGGCCTGGGCCTTGAGGGGTGGGGAGGACTTTGCAGGGAGGAGGAGGAACTAAGGTGGGGACAGGCAGGGCTTATTCAGGGGATGCTGAGAGCCCCATCAGGCAGGAGTCTCCACTACCTTCTGGACTGAGGAGAGGCAGCATGGCCGGCCCCCCCAGATGTTGGTTTGGAGCTTTGGCAGGGTTGCCCAGGGCTGCTCGGCTCAGTAGTGCCCTTTCTCTTCTGTGTTATCTCATGGGCCTTGTTCCCCTTCAAGGGGAGGAAGATGTGGGTTTGGGTCCTTCCTTTGGTGGGGAAGGGAGCCCAGGCACAGCCTTAGGGGATGGGAACTAGAACATGAGGGTGGTAGGGTGGTGCAGTGGGAAGAGCATTGGACTGGGAGTCAGGGGATCTGAGTTCTGCGTCTGCCTAAGTAGCTGTGTGACCTGGGGAAATTCACCTCAGCCCTCTGGGCCTCAGGTTCCTTATTTGTAAAATGGAGCTAATAAGCCCTTCCCTGCCTGCCTCCTAGGGTGTTGTAAAGATCTAAGGAGTTCTGCATTTGTAGTTAGAGAACTTGCATTCTGACCTTCTTCTCTAAGGACTATGTGATCTTGGTCAGGTCATTGTTTCTGGGGCTCAGTTTCCTGGTATGTCAAATGAAGGTGTTAGACCACAACCATGTTCCCTTCTAGTGATAAAATTCTACAGTTCATCAATACCATGGCCATAAAATGGTGGTTCTTTATTTTTTTCAAATGAATGCCGAGTTCAGGGAATGGCCTCAGATTGAATCTCTAGGGAATCCTTCAGAGAAGCTCACACCCCTGTGTGTGGTACCATTTCTTACAGTGAGTCTGCTGCCTTGGTAGGGCTGGGCACTGAGGGTGGCCCTGGGGAACAGGGACGAAGGAGTTTTTGTCGGAGAGATGAATTGAAGGATTCATGACAGCCGGCCCTTGGATAGTCCTTGGGGACCAAGAGAGTGCCCTGGGCCTGAGGTGTCCTGTGATCTGGGGGGATCTTTCCAGGGGCATCAGACAGAACACCAGGCCTGTCTGGGAATTGATTCCGCTAGATTAAATGAACCAGCCTGTGCTGTTGCTGACAGGACGATCTGAAGAGGGTGACCTCGATCAGGCTGGGAGAGGAGGGAGCGACACTTAAGACGGCATCTCTCGGTAGCCTAAAGTTGGAGTTGAGGTTCGGTGGCTGTGACCGCCCCCGATAGGCCTTCCAGAAAGTTAGGCTGGGAGATATAAATATATCTGGCACATCATCCTGCAGTAATAACGGATGAGTTCGATGATTTAGGTCGCTCCTTCTGTTGGTTTTCTCAGCAAAAGCATAGACTCAGTTGCTAGGTAACCCTCATTTTTTTAAAGCCCCTCTCTTCTTTTGCCTGCCCCCACCCCCAGCCCAGCTCCCGATAGCTGAGTCCTCAGATGACTCCTTAAATAGGATCCCTGCGTGGGGATTGGGGAGGTCAAAGTTAGAGGATTCAGCATTCCAAGGATCCAGTTCCAAAGGTCAGCAGCCCCAGAGTGGGAGAAGGAAGTGTGCGCTCGCCTGAGGCTGACTAAGGCTTGGGGGCAGGGAGGCTCTTGGGTGTCACAGGCCTTTGCCCTCTTCTCCTCCCCTTCTTCCTAAGTCCCCATCCTGCCCAGCCCTATAGTCAGGAAGAGGTGGTGCTGCTCAGAGAGCCCGCCTGGGCAGAGAGGAGGAAGAAGTGCAGCTTTGGGCCTTCACAGCCCTCCTCTCCTCTGATGCCTGTGGCTCATACTGATCTCTCCATGCTCAAGTGCCACTCTGAGGCTGTACTGTGCCGTAATGCATGTGGTCCTGGACCACTCCATCTGCCCTGCTTTTGTTGGCTTTCTCCGGCTAGACTCTTAAGTTCCCTGAGGCTGGGGTGGAGGGGAATCCCCTTGTCTGGGACCTCATGTTTGCCCCAATGGGTCCCTTCCCTCCTCTTGCCTTCCTGTCCCTCTCATTTCTTTGGTTTCATTCATTACTGATCCAGGCAGGGATAGCATGTGGGCTTCCTGGTCTGCACTCGTCTCTGAGCTCCCAGTGAGAAGTTAAAGGTTTCCCCTCTATACTTAATAGCTCTTTAATCAGTTCATTACCGCATTTGAACCTCACAACAGCCCTATTTTGGGTAGGTGCTATTATCATCCCCATTTTACAGATGAGGAAACTGAGGCTGAGATTTGGGGTGTGAACATGGGTCTTCTTCCTGACTCCAAGTCCAGCATTCTGTGCACTGCTGCCTTCTGGAAGTAGCTGTTTCCACCAGGCCTCTGGCCTCCTTTGTCTCCCTGCCTCTCCACTCCTACATTTCATTTTCCTGAAAGTGGTCAGTGAAAGAAGAGGCAAGCAGCCTTCAGCAGGCAAAGGACGATGAGGTTCTGGCTTAGGAGCCCTGTGTTCTAGTCCTGGCTCTGCGGGTGACCCAAAGCCAGCCGTTCTTCCTCTTTGACCTGCCCTTGGCTTTTCTCTTAGAAGGCAGCTTAGATGCACACTGACATGCCTTCCGGTTATAGCAAGTGTAGATGGTTTCCTTTAGAATCCCTTTCATGTATGTACTGTATTACTTTACTCAGCACTTCCCCATCTTTGATCTCCTTAACGTTTACCGCATGGCTGTCTGGGAGAGGGGCACCCCCCACACACACACACACACACCCACTCCTGCACACAGAAACCCAGGTTCCCTGACTTTCAACTTAGACTCTTCTCCTCTGTCCCGGTCCTGGCCACATGCAGGGGAGGGAGGTGGCTGGTGGGAGGACTGTAACCAAGGACCCTCTCCCTAGCCTTTGAAAGGCTGAGACAATTAGGTGGTTCCCAAAAGTTGTAGCTACTACTGAAGGTCCTGTGAGTGACACCGTTTCTCCCTTCCCTCCTTGGTTGGCAGTCAGCGTATGCTGTGTCAGTGCTGAAGGAATGCTCCAAGCTTCGACCTTGCGATCCCACCGTGCCCCTCTTGGCTGCCAAGGTCTGCATCGGGTCCCTGCACTGGGTAAGTGAATGAGCTCATGGCCCCTAATGGTAAAACTCAAAGCACAGTCCTGGTCCGTGCATTGTGACTCAGGATGGGGAGCGTCTGGAGGGGTCACACATGCCTGTGGGCATGTCTCCCCCAGGGGAGACAGTAAGGCACAGGGAAGGTCAGTCCTGGTGACCTGGAGAGATCCCTCACAAGGGCAGTTTGTTGGGTAGCTCTGGCATCAGCTAACTAGCTGTGTGACCTCAAGCAAGTTGCTTCAGTTCTCTGGACCTGAGTTTTCTCATCTGTGTAGTGGGACGTAGGGAGGGGACAAGAATCCCTCCGAGCTCTTGGTATCCTGAGATTGTGTTTGCTACTGTTGAGTAAAGGTAGATTGGGATCCTCTTGGATTACCCAGACCTTTTATCGCTTGGGGTGGACAGGGTGGTCTCCTTAATCTCAATCGCATTGGCTGCTCTCTGTGTGGCAGACGTGCAGAAATGGTGTGATTGTCCAATTTGCAGATGACACAAAGTTGGGAGGGATAGTTAAAACACTGGATGAATAGTAAGGATCCAAAAAGATCTTGCCAGCCTGGAGGATTGGGCTGACTCTTATAAGATGAACTTCAGTGGGGATAAGTGTAAACTTACCCTTGGGTACAAAAAAAGTCACCATCCCAAGCCTAGGAAGGGACAGGCATGGTGAGACAGCAATTTCGAAAAGCTCCTGGGGTCTTGGTGGACTCAAGTTCACTCTGAGTTAGCAGCGGGATGTGTCAGCCAGAGTTGCTACTGCACTCTTGGAGCCTGGCTCCCAGGAATGAGGTTATAGTCCTGGCACTCTGCTTTTGGGGACCATAGCTAGTAGGTTGTATCTGGCTGTTGTCCTTTCGGAAGGAAACAGGTAAGCTGAAGAGGCTCTGGAGGAGGGCAGCCAAGATGCTGAGGGGCCTTGGGGCTGTGTCATGAGGAGCAGGGGAAGCCCCTTGGCATGTTTTTCAGTCCGGCTAAGAAAAGACTCAAGGCAGGCCTGATGGCTGCCAGCTACTTGAAGGGCTGTGCTGTCTGAGAGGGCCCCACCAGAAAGAGCAGGGGCTATTTGCAGGCTTAATGTCAGGGATGAACTCGAGCTGTCCCAGCGGAGGCCATCGGTGCTACCCCCTGACAGGCTTTGAAGTCAGAGCTTCAAGGGTCACTTGGTGTGTTCTGATGGTGATTCCTTTCAGGTATGGGTTGGACTAGATGGTTGGAGTGGGAAGAGTCTGTGATTCTGGGCGTGAGGAGAGAGGACAGAAGGTAGAACTTGCCCCAGGAGGTAGATCTCTCAGCGTGATGCCCAGACCCTGGAGACATGCCCTGGTGCCCTGTGTCCCAGATCAGTGAGGACACTAGAGGCTGCTGTCAGGACCGCAGAGCCTCGTCCCAGAACTCCTTTGAGTATCTCCAGGGGTGCCTTCCTAGGAGCTCATAGAGCAGAAGCATCTGAGCTGAAGAGAAAAGGAGGCAGGAGACAGGCACTGGTGTCCTGGGGAAGGATTCCCACCGGTTCTTGAACCTACGTTACTTTGTGTTGTTGCCTGCTTTTATTTAATGGTTTGGGGTGTTTTGTTGTTTTGGGGGGGCTGTTAGAATTATTAAATTCCATTGGTCCTTTTTTAAAACCACGGCAATCCTTTTCTCAGGATTGCCCCTTAGCTCCATAGAACCCTCTCTTGAAACAAAGAAAAACAATCGAGCAAAAAATAATCAAAATATGATATTGCTGAACTGCTTTGTTCCCCTTTTATTTGTTTTCTTTAAACGAGGGATAGATTGTTGGATTGGGAAGGGAAGAGGAAAATAAAAATATTAAAAATAAAGGATATAAATAAAAATATTTAGTAAATAAACATAAGCTTAAAACACACATACACACACACACATACACTCTCTCTCTCTCTCTCTCTCTCTCTCTCTCTCTCTCTCTCTCTCTCTCTCTCTCTCTCACTCACACACTCACTCCCACACCCCTTAACCAACACAGTGACTGAGTCTGATGTCAAACAATCTGTTATTCTGTGCCCATGGCTGCCACAGACTGCCCCTGCCCCCCACTCTCCACCCAGGAGGGGGATGGATTTCATCATCTGTTCCCAGAACCAAAAGGAGTCGTTGAGTCTGCGCCTCGCTGCCTCCTAGCAGCATGGTTGTTGAGATGGCCGTTGTCATGGTCATGTTGTTTCGGCTGCTTCTCTGTGCTTCCCGTGTGTCACTTCACCCCAGGTTTCCTCGTCCGGCCCCTTTCATCGGGTGCGCTCATGTTTCCAGTAGCTCATCACGCTGGGCTGGTTTGGTTCCAGCCGTCTCCCTCGGAGGGCCGATTACATTGTCTCTGGTCTTTTGCTCATCACAGCAGGCCATGCCTTCATTTTAGGAGGGCACCCCCTTTCCCTAGACCAAAAGAAGTGCCCTATGAAGTAGTGCTGCTTTTCAGATGAAGAGGGACTCTGATTTTATTGTGAGAGCCGTGTGAGAAATCCATAGCCCCCTGGCCCTCCGGGAGAGGAAGCCCTGCGGCTCAGGAAAAGCCTGAAGCAGGAGCTGGAGGACGGCTCGAAGTCGGCAGCTGTGGGGTGGTTTGTGCCTGGCTGCCTCCTCTCCCGGCCCAGGCAGATCCCAGCCACTCCCCCCCAGAGCCTGTGTCTGGGGTCTGAGCTAGAGACCCCCTCCCCCCAACCTGGCTCCCTACTTCAGGCAGGCTTCAGCTCTGCGCCCCCAACCTTCTCCTCCCCTTGGCTGCCTTTGTACCTTCCATACCATCCTCCCCCCTGACCAGGTCCCCTAACCCAGCAGCTGCCCAGCTCTGGAGCTACCAGCAGTTCTGTCGGAGCCCCTGTCCTAAAGGACAGCTGTCTTTTCCCTAGGGCCTGCTCACCACACCCGTGATGCTCTCTCCCTGCCCACGACTCCCCCTCTGGGTTGTCTTTGCCTGTTAGAGGAGAACAGAATGGATCTGTGTCTTCAGCAATGCCCATAGAGCACCTGAATAGAGACTCAGGAGGTTCTCGTTGTTCCCCCTCTATCTCCCAGGCTTTATGGGGAATGAATATGGAGAGAGGAACACTTGGCAAACTCTCTTAAGCTCCGCGGAGTAGGGGTTGGTCATCCCCATGGCTTACCTCTAGAGGAGGCTTCAGGGTTGACACTGTTCACTGACAAACATCCGTCATCCCATGAGCCTCTTGTCACAGCCCCAAGAGGAAACTGTATGATGCCAGTGCTTTTCCATACCTGATTGGCTTATAGAAGGTGAGGGATCTGGCCAGGGACATAGAGTGTCTAGCTGGGAAACTTGGGACTTCTCGGCTCCTGAGTGTGAGTAGCTCATGAGGGTGCGGTTGGAGCTAACTTGTTTAGGGAAAGATGTAGCTCTTGTGGCATGTGCCGAAGAGGAGGGTCCCTGATGGCTGGGGGGGGGGGGGGCTGGTGCTGCCAGGCTTCTGCTCTGCAGAAGTCCTTGGCATTCATTCCTCAGCTTCCTCACTGCATGGGAGTTCTGGTCCCCCACCATTGCCCTGACCCACCACCTCTTTGCTTCCTGAGAGACATGAAGCTGTCCTAGCGCAAATGGCTTTTTAATGATTACCCTCTTCACTGTTGCGGCTTTCTCTTAGCAACAGGCCTCAGGCCCTCCTTATCAGATGGTTTGCCTGCCAGATTTTCCCATGGATAAATTACTTGAGAGGAAATTCTGGCACGAGATGGAGCTGCATTTGAGGTCTCCTCGGCAGGACTGGGCAGGAGTCATTTAAACATTTACAGCTTTGTGTCCAAATCATAAGAGCAGCAGCAGCAATGATAATTAATAATGAAATCCAAGTATCTCGATCCTGCCGTGTCGGCCCCCTGAGGCTCCGGCACAACAGGGGATCCGTCTAGGAAGCAGAGAACATTTTCTGCCTACAGTGCTGAGAGAATCCCTGTTGCCATAACTGGCCACTTAGGCTCTTGGGGATACCTATTAGTGAGGCTGTCAGCTGTCGAGTTTTCCCTAGCCCCAAGCCATGGCTAGCCCCAGCAGGAGAGCACTTGTTCTTTGTTCCAAAGCCTGATTTCCTTTGGGCTCAGGGCCCCTGGGATAATGACTTGAGATGACCAAGAGCCCACAGTTTGAAGACAGAGGCCTCCTTTGCTTTCTGGGAACTGAATTTAGAATCAAAGGTCATTGGACTTTAGTGCTAGAAAAGATTTCAGCGTTCTCCAGCCAAGGGCGATTCTTTTTTTGATTTTGAGCTGTTATTGATATCTTCTTTTGACACCATCTTGCTTATCTCTTGTGCCCTTCTCTTTCCCAGAGAGCCATCTCCTATATCAAGACAATTTTGCTTGGAGAGGAGAAACATCAGCACAACTGATAGATAACTTGGAAAAAAAATCTGAAAATGTGCAATTGAAACACCTGTGCACCTGCCACCCCTATAAACAGGGAGTTGATGTGTCCCTCTCATATCTCTTCAATTTGAGACCCGTTTGCTCCTTGTAATTTTGATAGACTAAACTTTACTTATTGTTGGTGGTGGTGTTCTTTCTACATATGTTTTATAGTCACTGTGTATATTGTCTTCTTGCCCTGCCGACTTCACTCTGTATTAGTTCATATAAATCTCCCATTATTCTCTGTATTCATCACACACATGACTTTCTTACAGCACTGTAATATCTTCTACATTCATGTACCATGGTTTGTTTAGCCATTCCCCCAATTGATGGACATCTACTTTGTTTCCAGTTATTAGCTCTCACAAAAAGTGCTGTTATAACTATTTTAAGGGCGTAGGGGATTTGCCTCTTATGGATAGATAGCTTCCTTAAAGTATGTAGCCCAGTAGTGAAGTCTCCGGTTCAGAAGTAGGGACATTTTTAGTCACTTCATTTGTCTAATTCAAATTGCTTTCCAAAATCATTGTACCATTTCAACAACCTCCACCTGACGATGTATCAGTGTGCCTGTCCTTCCTTCAGCAATGACTATTGCCAATTTTTTCTCACTTCTGCCAATGCACAGGCTTTGAGATGCAACCTCAGGGTTCTTTTGATTTACAGTTCTCCTATTTTTATGATTTGGATTCTCTTATTTTTATGATTTGGAGCATTCTTTCATGTGGTTGGGAATACTTGACAGTTCTTCTAAGAACCCGCGTCTTTAAAAATCTGTTGAGGAATAGAAGAGGAGGTTCTTAATATTTTTGTTTCATACACCCCCTTTGGCAGTCTGATGAAGCCCCCTATACCCCTTCTCAGACTTGTTGGTTTTAAATATATAAAATAAACTCCAGGGTTACAAAGGAAGCCAATTATGTTGAAATATATATATATATTTTCCCCATCCTACCTGGTTCAGTAGGGAGGAGATGGGGGTCAGTTGATCCCAGCCCGGAGTCCCTATCCCAGTCCAATACCCATATTTTGCAGATGAGGAAACTGAGACTCAGAGAGTTCAGATGTCTTGGAGTGGAAGAGGTGGGATTTTCTGAGTGCTCTCTCTGCCACACTCAAAGCCATCGACGCGCGGAGCCTCCCTGGGCACCTCCACTACTACCTAGTCTGCTGCCTCCCCCAGCCAGACAACTCCTCCCGAAAAGAGGTCGTCGGGCTTCACCTGGAGGCCTCTGCTGAGGTGGCTCCAGCAGGACCGAGGGTCCTCAGGCAGCTCTCACCGTCGGGAGAAGGAAGTCTGTCTGCGCAACTTCATGTTTTCTCCAGGCCAGATCCTCCATTTCCTTCCTGTGGTTCTTGTATGTTGTGGCCTCCCTAAGAATGTGACAGAAGCTGGACATAACCATCCAGGTGTAATCTGACCAGGGCACCTTACAGGAGCGCCGTCACTCAGCATTTTTTCCCCACATAAACTTTTATCTAGCTTTAGCTCTCTCATTCTTGGGGATTTGAGTCTTAAAAACACAAGTGTGAGCCTGATCATTACATCTGGCCATCATTCTAGCCTATGACACTAGACGCCATGTGTTAGAGGCAGGTCTTCTTGAATTCAGAACCAGCTCTATATCTCCTGCACCATTTTGCCTCTGTCAAATTAAGGGAACATTAAGTCATTTCCTGTTTAATGGGGCATGTCAAAATAATTGTGAACCAAAAGTCCAAAAACCTGGATATTCTGGTCCATAACTAGTTCTTGGTGTTAGCTAGTCATTTCATCTTCCTGGGCCTAATTTCATCATCTCTTAAGGGAGGGAAGATGATCTCTAAGGATTAGATTTTCCTCTTAAGTACATGATGCTACTCAAGACCCAGATAGCTGCAGCCAGAAAGGAGGTGTGAGGCAGAGTGGTTACACCACAAGTGCTGACATTTCTCCACTCTTGTCTGAGGATGTTGGTTGGCTCCCAGAACCCCCTAGCAGATCCATAACCCTCAACACGCATACCCACCTTGTAGTGCTGAAGCAGGAACACCATCTTTGGTTTCAAAGGATGGCGGCCTTTGTCACGCCGTCAGCCCTACCAACCCAAGACTGCTGTTGTCAGGCAGCCCTAATTTAGGTCTTCCTGCAGTGGGAGAGCTGTTTGCCTCCATGTCGTAATTATGGTCATTATGTGTATTCAGATTACATGGTAACAAAATTTGGATCGAAACACTCCAAATGGATATCAGATGAGGAATAATCAATGACAATATAAAGAGAGGATCCAGAAGAAAACTGTGGACTTGAACTGGAATAGAAAGATGGGGTGCTTAGCCTGAGTTCAGATTTGTGCTTGAGTTCAAGAGGTGATTTTTCCCCAGAGGTTGTATGGCAAGTGGAGGGGAAAGCCAACTTTCTCCTGAGGGTTGGGGTGCATGGGCCCCTGAGGCCCCTACTCATTAACTTGCCCTAACCTTGTCAGCTTCAGCAACACACGACTGACTACACACTCAAATGGCAGTCAGGACACTGGCTGAATTTTTTTCTTTTAAGGTAAGAGAATGTTACAGTAGTTTAAAAAAAAAATTTGCAGTGGGAGATAGGAAGGCAAGGTAAAGTCCTGGCTTTGCCACTGACTCGATTTGCAAGTGGCTTAACCTGTCTGAATTTCAGTTTCCTCATCTAAAATGGGATCATACTACCTGCCTCAGAGAGTATTTGTGGGCTCTGTAAACCTTAAAGCTCCGTCAAAGGTGTGAGCATCTCGTCTGTACTGCTTTGTCCATAGTTGTTGTCTCTGTTATGTTTTGCCTCCCTGAGGCCAGGGCCACATGCTGTACTTGTGTAGCTCCCCCCACAATCCCTGGCACCCCAGTGGTAATGACGGTAATGTGGCAATAATGGGACACAGAAGGTCTTGTTCAGGAAGGTGCTGGAGCTGCTGTTAGCCTCATTTTTAGAGATGAAGAAACTGAGGCCAGGAGAAGTTATGTGATGGCCCATGGGGTGGAAGTTTCATCTTCTCTCCTGACTGATAATCCAGCCTCTTTCCCCCTGTGCCAAGGCCCATTTTGGGGGCTGGATTGCCTGGGCAGATTTCAGATCCGCCAGATCAAGCAGTGAAGCCTTCACTTCACAGCCACCTCGCTTAGCCTTACTCTTGATGCCACACAGCCCACAGGCCACCTACACACAAGACACTCGCGTCTCCTGAAATCCACGCTGTACCTAGAACGCCCTCCCTCCCCCACTCCATCTCCCAGCTGCCCTGACCCCTCAATGTTCGGATCACCTCCCATCTTCTGCAGGTGGCATCTCTCTGGCCCCCCAGCTCTGGCTCCCCTTCCTTCTGAGGGGACCTCCAACTTTCACTTGGGGATCTTCCTAAAGTCTGCTGAAATCCTCTGTTTGACCTTCAAGTCATTCATAAGGCCGCCCCTCCCCACCCCTCCAGTCACCCTGGTCACCCTGATGGTCCCACCAGACACTCTCTCCCCCTTCAGGCTCCAGCTAAAGGGCCACCTTTCCCAGAAAGCCCTTCCTAAGCCCATTGAGTGCTGGTGCCCGTCCCTCTGTCGAGTATTTCCAAGTCGTCCTTGATAGAGTTTAATCTGTGTGGTGGAAGACTTCACTAGCTCGGACATCTGCTGGGGGCTTCTTCTCTCTCAGTCATAGCTCTCAATGATCATCTTATTCTTCAGAAAGTGAGGAAGTGAGAATTGCTCCTTTGATTGTATACAGTGAGGCAGCCCTGGGGCAGAGGCTAGAGTGTTCACCTGGCTTCAGCTGCCTCCTTGCTCTGTGACCTCTGCCTGCCTCAGTTTCCTCGGGTGTAAAGTAGGGATAACGATAGCACCATGCTCCCAGGGTTGTTGTGAGGGTCAGGTGAGAACTCTACAGCATTCTGGACACTATGCTTAATAGATGCTGGGCCCGTCCTTTTCCCTCCCCCTCCCCACATTAGCTGGTGAGTTCCTTGCAAGCAGAGCCTGCCCTGTCTTTTTGCCTTAGAAGAGCCTGGCACACAGGATCATCGTTCACTTACTCATTGACCCTGCTTGGGTCTATGTTGTTGACATTCTTTCCACCATTAAAATGGGAGCTTCTCGAGAACAGGGACTGATTGTTTTTCTTTGTTTCTTTGTATCCTCAGTGCTTGGCACATAGTAGGCATTTAATAACTGCTTGTTGTACTAACCATCTGTGGACTAATGGGTTTCAGCTCAGAGGTGGCCGGCTTTGGTTGGCAGTCGGATTGTGAGCTAGGGTGGGCAAAGGGGTCAGGTTTGGCCTTGTTCTCTATAAAGGCTGGGGAAGAAGGGATGGAGGGGGGCCGTCCGCCAAGAACACGCTGTCCTTAGGGAGCTGATAACAGCAGGGGGTATGAACAGGGCTGGGAGGGGAGAGGGGGAAAGGCAGGTGCTGGGGCAGGTTCAGAGAGCACTTCAGCTCCTCCCCCTCTACCCTGGCCTGAGCCCACTCAGACTCAACCAGGGCCAATCGTTTGGAGCCTAGTCCCCGTGCTGGCCCTAAACGCCGGCTTCTGAGGCTTGAACTGGTGGTTGCTGATTTGGCTCGAGTTTGGGGGGATGCAGGGAGACTGGGAGCAGGCATCATTTGAAAATGAGTTGGGCCCAGTGAAATCCAGCTGGATGGCAGGGAGCCCAGAAAGTGGAGCACCTGCTGTCCTCTACTTCCGTGTCTGTTGTGCCCAGGTTTCGGGTTCATGCACAGACCAGAAAATGCCAGTGTCAGAGGGTAGACTTGGCTGCATTATCCTCCTATCTCCAGGGTGAGGGAGACGGGGAGAAGGGAATGGCCAAGGTCACACCCTGGTGACTAGCGGCACGGGGAGGTTAGGGGGGTAAAGGGGGAGAGAGGCAGAAGGTTGGAAAAATCAAGCTGACCAAAGGCTGAGGGCACTGGTGGATTAGCCTGTGGCTTCTGTCTCTCCCTCTTCCTGGCTAGGAGAGAGGGTTTGGACTGGTGCTTAAGCTCTCTGGCCTGACACTGAAACCAGAGAGGGAGTGAGCAGGTGCATGGGGTGGGGCTTCCTGGGAGGAGACGGTACAGCAGTGGCTCCCAAGTCTGGTATTGGGGTCCCTAGGAGATAGAGCTCTGTTTGCCTTAAAGGGGAGAAGGGAAAGAGCCTCTTCAAACAAAGGTGCATGTTATAAACATACTAATATGTATAATTTATATG
This sequence comes from Dromiciops gliroides, assembly GCF_019393635.1. Classification (NCBI taxonomy): domain Eukaryota; kingdom Metazoa; phylum Chordata; class Mammalia; order Microbiotheria; family Microbiotheriidae; genus Dromiciops; species Dromiciops gliroides. Next base: position 604,531,459 of record NC_057862.1, on the reverse strand, counting down.
TATATAAATGTGTCTACAAATATATATGCGTGCGGATCCACAGGATAAACTTTAATTTTAGAAAATGGTAGTCTAAAGAATCATCACTCATGGAATATTGAAACTGTAAGGGACCTTCAGGATCTTCTCACTCAAAGTTTTCCCAATAGCCCTGAGGTCTGGGCACTTTTTTTTTCCATATTTTGATATATTGGTTTCCCTTTACAATCCTATGTGTTTTATTTTTTGCATTTAAAACTATTTTTGAGGAGTCCAAGGGTGACCAGTTTGCCAGAGAGCCATTTCCTACACACACACACACACACACACACACATCACACACACACACACACACACCAGCTGAAGCCTAGAGAAGGGAACATGATTTGAAGCTACTATTGGAACTTGGGCTTCCTTGGCTCCAGTAACAGTAATCTATCCTTTATGCACTTTTAGGAAGGAGAAAAGATGGTCTATGGTATCTCATGGGAAGGGGAGGGGGGCTACAACTGGTTGGAAGAGAAGCTCTGTCATGGCTCTCCTAGGTTGGGGTTTGTGGACATTAGAAAGGTCCTCCTACCCTCTGGCTGCCCTGGGATTCTGTCGCTGGCCTGAGATCCGATCACTGGAGATGCTGCCTCCCAAGGTTCGCTCACAATGCACCCATACCTTCTCACCCCATGGGATTCCTGTTCGTGTCTGTAGAGCTTCATAGGGGGCTGCCCCTAATGCTGGGGATCTTCCTCCAGATTTGTGATGCTGGGTGCCAGTGGAGCAAGCTTGGTAGCTTCCCATTTGATCTCCCTCACTCTCCCTCCATAACTAGCCCACCTCCCTTTCTCTCCATCAGAACACTTCATGACCTTCATGAACTCTTGCCTTTCCAGTCTTATACTGTCTTCCCGGCCTCCAGACTGTCCACCCACAAGACTGTGTCTCAGATCCAGGCATTCTCCCTCCTCTCCTCCAACTACTTAACCTCCTTTAATCCAGTTGAAACCCCTTCTTTTACTGGAAGCTTTCCCCAATCCCTCTTAATGGCCAGTTCCTTCCCTTGGTTCATCCTTTCCTATTAATCTTGTGTGTAGCTTGCTTTGCATTTATTTGTTTTTATTTTGTTTCCTCCATTAGATTGTAAGCCCATGAAGCAAGAACTGTCTTTTGCCTCTTTTTGTATGCCCTGCTGTTAGCTTAGTTTTTTGATTGGTGGGCCTGTCTGAGGGGCCGCAAGGTTGTGCAGCAGATACAGTATCAGGAAGACTCATCTTTGTGAGTTCGGATAGCCTCAGAGGCTTACTACTGTGTGACCCTGGGCCAGTCACTTCACCCTGTTTGCCTCAGTTCCTCATCTGTCAAATGAGCTGGAGAAGGAACTGGCTCTTTGCCTAGAAAGCCCCAAATGAGGCTCACGAAGCGGTCAGACAGGACTAAAATGATTGAACAGCAGCAGACCCTTTATGACATCACCCTCACTACTTCTTTTATGAAAAACTTATGTCCAAAAACAGAAGCAATTATCTTTCCCTCCAAACCCACCCCTCTTCCAAATTTCCCTATTTCTGTCAAGCCAAGATCCTGATCCTGGCATTAGCCTTAATACCTCCCTCTCCTTGAACCCTCGTACCTCTATCAGTCACCAAATCTTGCCATTCCGGCCTCCAGAAGATCTCTCGAATCGGACCCGTTTCTCACATACAGCTTTCACCTTAGCTCTTCCTCATCCATCACTGTGGGCAATGGCCTCCTGTCCATCCCACACACCGATGCAAGGTGATGTTCCTAAGTTGTATCTACCATGTCATTCACCTACCCAGTCGTACTCCAATGACTCTCTTTTGCCTATGCCATACATAAGCTTATATCATTTTTTTTAAGTGAGGCAATTTGGGGTTAGTGACTTGCCGCAGGGTCACACAGCTAGTAAGTGTTATGGTTCCTGCGGCCGGATTTGAACTCAGGTACTCCTCACTCCAAGGACAGTGCTCTATCCACTGTGCCACCTAGCGGCCCAGCTTATATCATTTTAGAGGATATGCCAGCTCATATATAAACTCCTGTTTAGATTTTAAACCCTTCTATACCTCTCCCAAGCTATCTTTTCTGCCTCAATGGGTATTGCTTTTTAAAAAGGCAGCCAAGAAAATATCACTAACTAGAGACCTATTTGCCTTCTTTTCTTTCCCTGCCCAATCTTCATATCAAAGTCATCCTCGATGAAGATTTGATAAAGGACTAGGCAGGCCTTCACAAAAGAGATTCTACAGTAGACCACATATTTATAGCCACACAGTTGACTACTGAAGGGTCTAGAGGTCACAGTATCCCTTTGGGCTTATTATTTGTTGAGTGTACAAAAAAAGCCACTTGGCGAGAAAAAAGAAAATGCACCTTCAGAAGAGTGTATTTCTGGGCCTGTGGCCTAGATCAGGAACCACCTATAGAAGGCCAGTCTGAGATAAAGTGGGGAGATCTGGATGCTTTGTAAGCAGAGTTTTCCAGGCCCCGGAACAAATCTTGCCTTTGTGAAGGCAGGACTCTCTGGACCTCTGGACACCCTGAAAAGCAATGGTAAAAGGTACATTCAAGGGAAAACCAACCAAAAATGTGCCCAAAGAAAGCTGAGATGGAGTGTCTGAGACAGGAGCTTTGCAGGAGGGCTTAAGGTAATAGGAAAAATATCTTTCATTGATATAAAGCAAAAGCTGAGGACCAAGAAAGATGTATTCAGTGGATTAAAGCACCAGCCCTGGATTCAGGAGGACCTGAGTTCAAATCCAGCCTCAGACACTTAGCAATTACTAGCCGTGTGCCCCTGGGCAAGTCACTTAACCCCAATTGCCTCATAAAAGAAAAAAAGAAAGAAAGATGTATTCCATGGAAGTGAATCGTCCCTATGCACAAGTTAGACCCCCTCACTTCTCTGCTTAGTAAACGTCATTTACAAGTTTCTGTGTTTGGCATTCAAGCCCTTTACAACCCGGCCCTCACCTATATTACTCCACATCACCCCACTCTATGTGCACTGCATTTCTGGCCAGAGCAGCCTCCTTTCTGTTCCTCCTCCTGCACATCCCATCTCCAGCGGTGCCCAGTCCTGGAATGCATTCACCACTCACCTCCATCACTTAGGATCCCTAGCTGCTTTCCAGCCATCACCTTTTCTGTGAGGCTTTTCTTGAGCCCCCAAGCTGCTAGTGCTCCCCCTCAAAAAATTCCCTTGTATTTACTTTGCTTTTATTTTTTGTAATATTTAATTTGTATATTTGTCATTCCCCCCATTTCGGAGTAAGTTCCTTGAGACTAGGGATGATTTCATTTTTGTCTTTGAAACCTCAGCACCTCGGCCAGCTCCTGGCTCTTAGTAGGCACTTAATGCATCTTTATTGCTTAACTGCTGTTGCTTTTGTCCCATCCCCTTCTTCTGCAACCAGGGGGGAAAATAAATAACATAGGACTCTTGCAAGGTAAGAACATTAATGCTTCTCCTCCTGCCCCTTCCCTTCTTGGACATCTATGGCGAAGTTAGATTCTGATGTAACAGAATGTGTACCACTTGTAATGTTAGGATCAAGCAATCAACAAGCATTTATTAGGCACCTATTGTGGGCCAGACACTCTGCTAAATTCTGAGGGATACAAAGACAACATCAAAAGCCAGTAGCACAGGAAACAAAATGAGGATGATTTCCAAATAGGGGGCACAAACAGATACAGTTGAATCACCAGACGCTATTGGCCTAACCTGGCATGTAGTGAGTCAACAAACAAGGACTACAGAGACAGGAAAGTTTGAAGGGAAGTCTGGAAGATGGTCCATGGTCACTAGAGACTGGCCTTCTTAAACTTCCATGCCTAGGAAGATGTCCAAAACAACCCCCTGCACGGTCACGACATGGTAGATGGCAGCCAGCTTAGCTTTGTGAAGACAGTTCTGTCTCCCTCTTGGACTGAGTGATGGACTATGGAGGCCCACAAAGTTAGGCATCAGGGGTGGGGGGGTCTTCAGTATGGGTCATCAATCACAACTCCAAGGAAGGATGTTTATCCTCTCAGTTAAGTTCGTTTTAGCATTTATAATTGTGTAATGGTTTGTAGGTCATGGGGGAGGTGCAGAGATAAATGACAGTATGCTCCATGCCCTTGGAGAGGAAAGATGCAACACCCAACCACATAACTGCAATACAAAATAAAACATATACATTCATTCATAGAAGCTGGGAGGGATCTTATCCAGCCACCTCATTTTGCAAATGGGGAAACAGACTCAGATGTATTAGGCATTTATTAAGTGCTTTTTGTATGCAGAAGACTATGCAAAGAAAGGCAAAAACATCCCTTGCTCTCAAGAGGCTCACATTCTGGTAGAGGAGACAGAATGTAAATAACTAGGTGCACGCGAGCTAGATTTGGGCAGCTGGACCACCTAGCTGGAGTCATGAAGACTCCTCTTCCTCAGTTCAAATCTGGCCTCAGGCGCATACTAGCTCTCTGACCCTGGGCAAGTCACTTCACCCTGTTTACCTCTCTAGAGAGAGAGGACAATGCAAGATGACCATCAGGAGGTGATTGCAGTAGTCTAGGTGAGAGCTGATGGGGGCTGCATGGAGAGAAGGAGGGGAATAGAGATGTAAATGCAGAAACAGCTTATGGCAACAGAGAACTGGAGGTGTGGATAAGTGAGGAGGAAAGGACAACTTGCCCAGGTTCACGCTAACAGTAAGTGTCTGAGTTAGGTGGATTCACACCTAGGTCCTCCAGTTCCCAAGGCAGCTCCTTTCCACGATGTTCTGAGAGACAATAATTACTCATTTTAGCTTTTTGTAAGGAGTAGTGTAAGATAAAGATGCAAAAGTACCAGACTGTCAAGACCGTTGAGTGCCACGCTAAGAACTTAGCCTTAGCAGACTTGCATGTGGTAGGACATACAGAGCTGTTGAAGAGTTAGAATCAAAGGACCTGGGGCAGCTAGATGGCGCAGTGGATAGAGCACCGGCCCTGGAGTCAGGAGTACCTGAGTTCAAATCCGGCCTCAGACACTTAACACTTACTAGCTGTGTGACCCTGGGCAAGTCACTTAACCCCAATTGCCTCACTAAAAAAAAAAAAAAAAAAAAAAAGAATCAAAGGACCTGGGTTCAAATCCCAGCTCATCCCCTTCATAACTGCAACTTTGGGCACTTCACTTGATCTCTGTTGGCTTCCGTTTCATAATGTGGAAAATTAGGGGGGTGTGGACTACATCAGAAGTGTCTGTGCCCACTTCCAAGTGTAGCTTGAGCCAGATTAAAATGTAATTGGGAAATGTCTTGAAAAATAAATAAAAGTACAGTAAAATAAAGTATTCGTTTCTGGTTTTCTAAGTCAGCACATGGCCCGCAGGGAGCCATTTCTATTTTAGTTCGACAGCAGTGGTCTAGGCCCTAGCTTCTTAAACTATGGGTCAAGTGACAGAATATGGGGTTAGTGAAACATTTGGAAACAGTAAAAGGTTATAAAAAATTAAAAAATTTTAAATTTCAAAATTAAAAGAAGGGGGGGTGTAGCTAGGTGGCTCAGTGAATAGAGCACTGACCCTGGAGTCATGAGGACCTGAGTTCAAATCCAGCCTCAGACACTTAACACTTACTAGCTGTGTGACCCTGGGCAAGTCACTTAACCCTCATTGCCCCACCCAAAAAAAACCCAAAACAGTAAAGGGTTATGTATGCCAATTTTATCTACCTATATACCTGGGGTGATGTAAAAATTTTTCTGATGAAAAAGGGTCACAAGTAGAAGAAGTTTAAAAAGCTCTGGTCTAGATGACCTTTAAAGATCCATCCAGCTTTGAATATTGATCATATGATCGGATCTCTGAGGAGTCCAGTAGTTAACTGTCCCATCCAGCATTCTTGTCAACAAACTAGGAAGAGATGAGAGAGCAAATTGACATACTAGGGGATGCTCAGGTGTTTTTAGAGTAATCTCAAGGGCTCATTTTCATGTCCCAATAGTAGGAAACTGAGACCACTATAGTCTAAGTGTCTTTATTTAGGGAGCCAAATGATGAAATTGAGATCATTTGTCTATTTTAAAAGTACAGAATTGTTCACTCACCTATATCACTATATCCTTTACAAAGTCCTTTCCACATACAATAATCCTCACAACAACCATTTGAGGTCAGCAAAGGACAGAGTTAGTCCCATTTGTACAGGTAGGACTGCTGAGACTTGGGTTCAGTATATTGCCCAAGCTCACAGGACTACTTAGTGATGAAGAAAAGACTCTCCCCAGTTCTACTGCACCAGCCTGATTAAGAGAGCAGAATTTCATCAGTGTCACTGAATGAGGGTTGTACATTTTTTTAAGCCACCATTGCTGTGAATAGCTATTTTTTTCCTATTGCTGATTGGCTAGTGGCAGTTTCTATACTGTGGGCTCACCTTACATTTTTAAAAAGCACAGTTTGCTTTTAACCATGGCCTCAGTAAGCTCAAAATTTCAAAGTTAGAAGGGACTTCCCAGGCAGTCCCATCCCTTTCCAGGGAATTCAATGAATGGAGACAAGAGTTGTTTGCCCAGTGTTTGGAATGTCCCCCCATCCATTTCCTAGCCAGCCCTGGCCTGGCCACTTCATTGAAACCTTCCCTCCCATTGATCACCAGGTAACACAGAAATGTAGAACTGGAGGGGGCTTTAGAACCATTTAGTCCAGCTCACACCTGAAAAGGAATTCCTTCCCCCACAGAGCCAGCAAATCACCGTCCAGCTTCTGCCTTAGCTTGTACTTGGGTACAAATGGAAGACTTTAGATTTGCCCTTACTAGTTCACATCTTTTTTTTAATTATCCCAACATTCTATTTGGTCAAGACCTCATTGGATCTTGACGTGCAGGATGTGAGCTCCTTCTCGTGTAGAGTGGAGAAGCATTCCTCCAATATCCATTATCCAAGTAATTGATAAAACATACAAGCATGGGTTTCCAGGCACTAACTATGCTGGAGAGACCTCCGGCCAAGCTGACATTGATAACTATAATTGTAGCAGCTTTGTCTTCTCCATGTTGTGGGTTGTCACCATCTCATCACCCCCGACAGTGGCTTTGTCCACCCTGTGACCTTCTTTTCTCACATTTAGCTTTAAAACCCCGTTTTTTGTTCTCTGTACCTTTCCACACCAATTTTTGCTTAATTTGAGTGTTGGTGCTCACTACACTGTTACACACCTGATACTATTCCTAGAACACTAGGTCATACTTCTGTATTTTTTTCCCATGTAACCGGCCCTTGCTTCCTTCTGAGGCCTGGGCTTGTGGTTTTATTAGGACAAGGAACTCCCATGTGAGGAATATCCCCACCATTCATGGAAGGTGGCACCTTTTTCTGCAACTTAAGAGTCTGAGCTCAGTGCCTGGAGCGAGTCTACTGCCCCATAGGACCTCCCAAGAGTGGCCCAACCAGATTAAATGTAATTGGGAAATAACTAATAAAAGAGAGAAAATACAGCCAAACATCGATAATGTTAGCAGGTGGTTTTCTAAGTCAGTGTGTCACTGCAGGGATCCTTATATACTGGTTTAGTGTCTAGCCTGTGCATTTTCTGGATCAGAAAACAGGCCCTGAGAGGTGAAATTATTTGTGCAGGGTAAGTAGTGCGTGGCACAGCTGGGGTTTAAACCCTATTGCTCTGACTCTCAATTGAGCATTCTTTCTATTCTTCCAAACTCTGGCATTTCCTCAAGTTCTTCATCTATAAAATTGGGATAAAAGTATTTCTAGGGAGCTGCAAAGGGGAGAGAAGGGATGGTTGGAGAAGGCCAGTAGTGATAAGACTGGCCAGGATTGGTCAAGATAAGGTAGAGCCATGGCTATCAGAGCCCAGGGTCCCAGCGGGAGAAGTCTGAGGATCAGTGAGATATGATGGAGGTAAAATACTTTGTAAATCTGTTGATGTTGAGTTGTTTCAGTTGTGTCTGACTCTCCATTTGAGGTTTTCTAGGCCAAAGATGTTTGCATGGTTTGCCATTGCCTTCTCCAGCTCACATTACAGATGAGCGAATGAGGCAAACAGGGTTAAGTGACTTACCCAGGGTCACACAGGTAGTAAGTGTCTTAAGACCAGATTTGAACTCAGGAAGATGAGGCTTCCTGATTCCAAGCCCAGTGCTCTATTCACTGTGCCACCTTGTTGCCCCTTATAAACCTTAAGGCCCTGTATAAATACGAGTTGATCACCCTTAAAATTATTCATAGCACTTTATTTTATCTCTCTCAGTGCCTAGCAGGACCGGGCATACAGGTGCTTCATAAAGACCATTCTGACCAATGCCAGCAGCCCCTTTCAGCAGGCCAGGGGACCAGTCTTAAGTTCAGGCAGGCAGCATGATATTGAAATGTTCTCACCAGCCGTGGTGATGCTGCTGGAAAAAAAAAACACTGGCACTAGAATCTGAGAGCTTGAGTTCAAATTTCCCCTCTATCATTTGCTACTTAATATACTCTTAGATGAGACGCAACCCCATCGGGCATATTTCCTCATCTGTAAATGAAGGTATTGGAATTAGGATGAGCTCTAGGACTGGCCTGGCAGGAGAAAGTCAGTGACACGGTTCATCCCCACCCAGTAACACACAGGTCTTCAAGTCCCCAGTGGAGCTGACAGAGAAGCGGTGTGGTATGGGGATGGCTTCCCATCCTGCCCCTAACACTTATTAGCTGTGTGACCTTAAGGCAAGTCAGTTCACTTAATACCTGTTACCTCCTTCAGAGGATCATTGTGATGTTCAAAGGGGATAATCCAGGGGTAAAGGCCTTTTTCAGACTTTAAATGGATGTTTACTGTTTTATAAGAAATAATGATTATGAAGAAATCAGAGAAGCATAGACTGGCTTGGTTGAACTGATGCAAAGGAGAGTGCAGAACCAGGAAACAATATATACACTGACTATGATGGTGTAAACCAGAAATGGAACGTGGCCTGCAACACTCCTGAGTATGGCCAGAACCAATTAAAATGTAATTGGAAAATAGTTTTTAATAGATAAAAATAGAATAGAACATAAGTAATGTTAATATATGTTTTTCTAAGTCAATATGTGGTCCACAGGCACTCTTACGTATAGTTTGTTGTTGCTGAATCATTTCTCAGCCATGTCCAATTCTTCATGACCTCATTTGGGGTTTTGGTGGTCGTCGCCATTTGTATTTGAGCCTGACGCCTCTGGTGTAAATGGCAAGAACAAGACCCCAAACCAAATGCAGTGTAAGTACGGCAACTGATTTTAGCCTGGAAGGAGAGATGGAAAGTTTTCCTTCTTTACCTTTTTTACAGAGATATGGAACTATCTGAGTTAAACATTGTCTCTGCTGTCAGATGTGGTTGACAGATGATTTACTGAACTGCTTTTTTTTCTTTTCCTAATTCTTTGTTATAGAGGATGCTTTCTGGGTAGAGAAGGGATATGTTCAGAAATGAAAGTGATTTAAAAACAAAACATATAAAAATATTTTAGGGAGTTCCATATTAATGTCTATTATTTTTATTGTCATTGTTCAGCCAGGTATGAGATGAAGCAACCAGCTTAGTTGTAAAAGCATCACCTCAAGAGAAAATGGGATTTAGGCCCTGTACCACAAGGTGAAAATCTAGCAAGGGGCCCACTTTTCCATATTCTTCCTTGGTGTGGCATGGAGACCAGCAGAGGAAATGGTGTTTGAGAATTCCATTTTTTAATTAGTGTGTTACTCTTGCTTCTTCTTGGACATGGGAAAGCAGACAGGAGATTGCCGGGACATTTTTGCCAGCTAGGACCAAGTTCAGCCTTGACCAGCCTTTGTTAGATGTGGACAGAGCCCCTAATTGAAGAAGGAGGGATGTAGGTTCTAGGCTAAGCTGAACTCTCACTGTGCTGCCTGTGACCTCTGGTCGCCCCTGTTGCCTTGACTTCTCCTGCAGAACAGGCAAAGTCACATCTCTCAGATATGTTGCTGGTAGAGAGCGGTTATGCCATCTAATGGAAAACGCACCCGGATTTGGGTGTTTAAAAGGACTTGGGTTCAACTTTTGAGTTTTTCAGTGTGAGTTTGTTAGTATAATTAAAGTACACCTGAGGGTGCTTTGAGACCCAGGAGTGTGTTTTTATCCTTGGTTTGTTGTTTTTTTTTTTAAATAAATTTTTATTGACATCTTTTCTTTTTTGGTATCACCAGGACTTCTTCCCATTCTCCTTCCCCCTTTGCCCTTCCGGAGAGCCATCCCATATAACAAACAGTCTTTTTCAAAAGAAAAGGAGACAACAACGGGAGCAGAGTCCGCAGAACATAGGCAGTGGTCCACTCCCATGCCCCCTCCGCCCCTGCAAAGGAAGGGGAGGAGGCGGGCAGTATCCCCTCCTGTCTTTCCTGGGGGCCCCGCCTGATCCTTGTGATTCCATGGCCTTCTCTTCTTTGTCACCATCACCCTCCTTCTTGTCTGGGCACTGTTTCCTGCCCTTGGCATGTCAGCCCTCACACAGAGGATTTCACGGCCATGTTCCATTGTGTTTGTGGACCACAGTCTGTTTAGATCTTCCCCAGTCTATGCTGCTAGGGACATTGTGGTGCCTATGGGCAAAGGTGAAAGGTCGGTTTAATCCTGCTGCACTAATTTTGCTCATTGGTTTCCATAAAGCTATGACAGGAGAAGAGATGCCTGCCATGCCCAGTCCTGGAATGCCCTCAGCTGATACTGCCGCCCCTCTCTGTTCTGCCACACCCCTGGTCCTACCTCTTCCAAGGAACTGTTTGATTAGATAGAAATCGTTTGGGAGACATATTCCTGAGCAGCCAAAATGCAGACAACAAAAGGCAGAATCGGGTTTGGCAGCAACATGAAGACAAAGGGTCCATAGCATGTTATCCTTGTCGTTAACATCGGTGATTTTTCCCCCTCGTTCCAGACCCTTTGGGGTTTTTCAGCTGAGTTAGGAGTTGCCAGGAGGAGCCCTGTAGCAGACATCTCAGCTGGGGAAGTATTGTCCGTTTCTGTGCTGTGTCTGCAGCCTTGGTGGTGACCTTAGAGGTGGTAGCATTGGGTAGCGGCTGACCCTTCCTGGGCCCTTCTGGTAGCCATTCTATGATTGGTCTGGGAATTAAAGATTTCTAGGATGGCTGCTTCTCCTTCCTGCAAATCAAGGAGGAAAAGGCCATTGCTGTCTCTGGGGCTTGGCCCCAGTTAACACAGGCTTTGCTGTTCTGGTGGGAACAATAAAAGCAGTTATGCAGTTCTTTAAGGCTTATGAAGCACTTTACATAGCTCCTTGGATCCCCAGGACACACCTGGGAAGGAAGTGCTGTTCTTATCCTCATTTTACCTGTGTCACCTGTTTCTGAGGTTAAATAATCCTTATGTGAACCCAGGGTCACACAAAACTAGTCCCTGTCTGAAGAGAGACTTGAACTCAGGTCTTCCTGATTCCCAGTCCAGCACACTGGACCACCTAGTTGCTATAGTACATCTGTAACATCATTAGACAGCACCCTTGTTGGGGCAACTCTTAAGTGGGGTGTGGCTCTCTTGTTATGTAAGCCCCTTCTTGAGTGTGTGGGGGGTGCAACCTAGATATTTTAGGCAGACTCGGTCTTGCTTGGCTTTTGAAAGCAATCAGAGGCAGCTCCGGTGACAGACAGACCCGCTCCAGCATCGGGGGTGTGGGTGGGTGTACAGCATCCCCTGGCTCTTGGGAAGTCGAGGGCTGCTTGGGGATGGGCACACGTACCTCTGATGTTGATGGAAATGGAGAAGGGGCATGCGCGTGTAGGTTGCTGCATCAGTGGCTGCACAGAGTATGGAAGAAGGCTGGGAGAGGAGAGGAGAGAGAGGCTAGGGTCCCACGTTCTGCCTGATGTGCTTGAGACGGGCCTTGTGTGTGACGCTCAGTCACCCCTGCTCTGGGCGATTCCTTGGGAGCCTGCCAGAAACATGAGCATCACATGTTTGCCCTCTCTCCAGCTCCCGGGACAAGAACAACCCCAGGCCATTTTCCCCTGGACAGAAAGCCCTCCATCCCCACATGCTGCCTGGCCCAGGCTGCGGAGGTCACTGAGGCCTAATGAGGGATTATGGGGTCGCAGATCTCCAGGCCCTCTCTTTTCCCTCTGCAGCCTTTACTCATCCTGGCCTTTTCCCCAGGGGAATTGGGAGGAAAGGACACGCACAGAAGGAAGTCCCCAGACAGAGCCTGTCAAGATGAGCAACCAGGTGCCAGACACCGCCGACATTTGGAGAAGGGTAGCCAGAAGGCCTGGGATTTCTAGCTTTGCCAGGCGTGCTAGGACCACTGTCAACCAGAGGTTCCCCCCCCACACACGCCCACGAGTTAGGCTGCTTTTTTCTGAAAGGTGAAAAGGCTGCCCCTGCATGGGCAAGAGGCGCTGAGCCCGGTGCCATTCTGGGTGGGCAGACTCGGGCCACACCCTCTTCAGGGAAACTCACCTGGCCCGTGATGTCATGGGGGGAGGGGGGAGAGAACTGTGGTAGAGAGAGGTCCTATCGCGGCTCGTGAACATGCATCATGAACACTTCTTGCCCCCTCATTTGGCTCCAGCCTTAGAGGACTGAATCAGGGTGACTGCTCAGTCATGTTGGGCTGGTCTTGGGCAGAGGGCCCAAGCTGGTTTCCATTCTCAATGTCCCGGAGCAGAAAGAACCACTGGGAGAAAATTGGGTCCCTATCCCCACCCTGTTACACGATGACTGGAAAGGTGATTTCCCCCTTTCTGGGCCTAAGTTTCCTCCGTTGTAAGAGGAGGGGACTGGATTAGAAGTTCTCTGACAGCCCATCTAGCTCAAAGTCCCCTGGTGCTCTGGGTCCCTTGTTTGTTTTGGGTCCTCACGACAGTCCAAACATCTTGCTTGGGCAAAGCATGGTCCTAAGGTCTCAGTCCTCCAAGTTCCAGCTCCTTTGACCTCTCAACTGTTCTCTGCAGCTCTCTGATTCTCCAGCCAACAAAGAGGACCCCGCCTGAAATGGCCATTGTGGGGACCCACACTCCAGTCCTATTCCATGTAAGCCATGGAAAAGCTATTCCCCACCCATCACACTAAGCTCTGGTCCTTCACTCCCACCACGCTTCTTGCTTAAATGCCTTACAGCAAGGCTCGCTTCTTCCTAGAAGCCTTCTCCCACTGTTCCCACCTGGCTCTTTCCATCCTAAGATCTTCAGGATCCTCTTAGAGTTTAGGTGTCTTTCTCTGTGTGACTATAATTCAGTTTTTGCCAAAAATTGCAAGGTTTAGGACTGGAAAGTATCTTGGACGTTTCATCCAACCTCTTCATTTTATGGATGAGGAAACTGAGGCCTGAGCAGTTTGGCTTGCCCTAGATTTCACAGCTTGTTGATAGCAGAATCAGGTTAGGGACTGGAAAACAGAACTTTTGACTTAGTCTGGTCCGGTGAACTTTCCACTGTGGCTCACTGCCTCAGCTAGCTATGGAGCATTACAGGCATTAAGACTGAGATGTGCTCTCTGCTTTTATTTATCTCAGTTGGAGACAGTGTGGTGGTAAACTGTTCAAAACCCACCATCGACATTTATTAGCTGTGTGACCCTGGGCAAGTCACTTGACTGCCACAGTCCTCTTCTGTAAAATGAGAGGGGTTAGACTTGATGATCCCTTCTGCCCTAAGTCTGTGATCCCATGGTCCGCAAGTGCATTATTCATGGAGATCAGTGAGGGGTTTGGGCTTGGGACTGGAGTCAAAGAGTTGAGGGGCGGGTGAGGCTACATGACCATAAAAGGATGTCCACATCCTGTGACGTGTATCCCCTTGCCTGAATCCTGTAGCCAAAATCACTGATTTTTGCACTTCTGATTCACTATATTAACTTTGGTCTTTCTTCCCCTCCTACTGAGCTTAGGCCATTGAGAGGAACACTGTAAGCCAGTGCGAATGGCCTGACCACTAACTTCCATTTTGTTTGGAGCACAGGGAGCAACTTACCCAGAGCTGTTTGTTTTTCCTCTTGGCAGCTGGAAGAGGCTGAGCAGTTTGCCACGATGGTGATCAACTTGCAGGACCAAGCTGGGGAGCTCCTCCCCAAAGGGTATCTGGCACTGGGTCTCACCTACAGCCTCCAGGCTTCAGATGGTAAGTGGGCGGCTCGCAGGGCTCTCTGCCCTTATGAGCTGGTCGATTGACCCAACACCTTGCCTTCTCCCAGCTTGGAGCTCCCCCCCAGTCCCTTCAGGCTGGCTTCCTCACCATCATCAAGGCAGCTGCAGGAATCACCCTCCTTTTTAAGGAGCCTTCCTGGGTTGGTTTGAAGAAAGCTGCTGGGCTCCCAGTGTCTCATACCTGGATGGTCAGGAACCTCCTTGCTCTCTCTCCATGGGTACTGCGCCTCCCAATAAAGGAGACAGATAGAAAGAGAAAGGACACAGCACCATGTGCGGTGCTAGGCTCTCCCGGTTCTCACCAAAGGAGAACAGTGTCTTTGGCAGCCATCCCTGTGGGTCATTGCCCAGCGCACACAGGTGACTCCATTTGGGAGACCATCTCTGTTAACAAAATCTGTTAGAAGGGCCCCTTTGCCACTCACTCCTATGATGGGAAGGTTATTCACTTTACCAAAAAAGGATGACTTGTTTGATGGGATTCAGAGACAAATCCCTTTAGAGAACAAGCTTCCTTAATGCATCTTAATTCAGTTGACATTTAGCTTTTTAGGAATCCTTCTTCTCCCCCATTATGAAAGGTCTAGCATCCTAACATTAACTCCAGGCTTTGGGGGCTTGCGGGTTAACAGAATCTAGGTTCAGCTTTTTGGCTCTTATTTCTCTAGGACCAGGTTCTAACTGGGGTAAAACACTCACTGCCTAAGCCATTAGTAAAAACCAAGTCAAGTCAAGAAACCCGAAGCACCCACTATATGCCAGGTACTGAGCGAGACCATAGAGACAGAAGAGGGAACAAGGATTTATGAAGTGCCTGCTATCTGCCAGGCACTGAGCTATGCATGGAGGACAACCTATGACAGGTGCACGGAGTGGGAGATGTACGAGGAACAAAAGGAGGGGGCTGTTCAGTCAAGGGTCTTTGGGGACCCCTTTTTATGCACCCAACCCTGGATAGTTGGTGACTGCCTCGGGGCAGAGGAACAAGAGAAAGCAGAGTCTGGCCTGATAGGACAGGATGGGAAACAATGAGAACAGCTCAGGATAGAAAACGATTAAGTGTTGAATCTCAGGTTGAGGCGGTGTGGCGATCTACTGGACTTAGGAAGACCCAGGTTTCCATTCTAGCTCAGACGCTTATTAGCTGTGTGACCCTGGGCAAGTGACTCCACATCTCTGGACCTCATCAGATTCTCATCATAGAGAGTTCAGCATGGGCTGAGTCAGGGAAGACTTCACGGCTGGGGCTTGGGCTGGGCCTTGAAAGATGGCTACGGTTTGACTGGCTGGAGCGGAGCATCAGGAAGCATGGTGGGATAGGGTTCGAAAGAGGGAAGTGGGGAGCAGTGTCCCAGTCATTCTATCTAGTGAGAGACCTAGTGGTCATGTTCCTTAGGAAGCTCCGGGGGTGGGAATTCACAGCAGGAGGGGAGGAGTTGGCAGCCTGTCGCTTTTGCTCATGTCCCGATGGTTCTTGGCCCTCCTGAATGAGATTGCCAGGCCCTAAAAGAACCCAGGTTGTGTTCCGTGCCAGAGGACTGCATGGGAGGGAGCAGGGGCAGACTCCACAGGCTGTGGAATGGGTCACTCCTGATTTTTCACGTCATGCTTTTCTCCTTACAGCAACGCTGAAATCTACACAAGATGAATTGAATAAGAAAGCCCTGGATACGCTAGAGAGGTAAGGAGGCCGAAGATGAGGGAGAAAGGAGGGAACACGCATTTATTAAGCACCACCTGTGTCCTAGGCGCTTTACCAGATTTTATAGCATTAGACCCTTCTCCTACACCCGTGCCTCCCAAAGTTTGTGTGGTCCAGGGAAGCCTAGGGTCTGTGAGGCCCAAACTGTTGCCACAACAATACTAAAACATTTTAATTTCTAACCCAGTTAATATCAATAGATATAACTCAAGTAAACCTAAGCTCTTTGGGGGCCTTAGTCATTTTGAAGAGTGGGAGAAGGCCCTGAGACCATGGCCTCAGGAGTTTTTGATTCACGGGTCATCCCCTATGTTGGCATCGCTCTTCCTACAGATTGTTCTCTAAATGTTTCTTTCCTTCTGTCTTTTGGATGTTGTACCTTTTAAAAGCTCTTCTCCGATCCTCAGAGTACTGCTCTGAGTTATGTTAGGGCAAGTATCATCCTTTCCATTTTACAGTTGGGGAAACTGGGGCTGAGCTAAAAGGATTTGCTCAAGGTCACACGGTGAATTCATGAATGGGTGTTTGGCCCCAGACTCAGTGGTGCCAGCACACTGATTCTTAGTTACACAGATTGGTCCAGGCTGCAGAGTGGTCCCTACCATCTAGGAAAGCTTGGTGGGTGTGGGGGAATCAATGGGCGAAGAAAGGTAGACGTGTGGCCAGTAAATCAGATGATAGAAATGCCCCCTTTCTGTTTGTGATGTCTAGCTTGGCTATGGTGACACTACCCGGGGCCACGCAGGAGCCATGTGGATGCTAATGTAACCATCTCCCTCCTGCCCCAACCATGAAGCAGTAGCGGAGCAGCCCCGGGTCAGAGGGAGGATGCAGCCAGATGATTCACCCTCCCCTGCTGGCAGCAGGGCTGTGAGGGGAGCAACGATTGTTCAGATTCCCTTTGCTCTGTGTCTCTGCCTCATTCCCTACCCCTGTCATTGGTCCCATCTCCTCCCTTCTTTCTTTACCGCCTCGTTCTTTGGTCCGTGCTGCCGCAGAGCCAATCACACACCCACCTCTGAGCACCCGAGTGGTTCAGGCATCCCAGACAGTGAGAGCCTTAAGGGAGACAGAAGGGTGGGCCTGGGCCTTGAGGGGTGGGGAGGACTTTGCAGGGAGGAGGAGGAACCAAGGTGGGGACAGACAGGGCTTATTCAGGGGATGCTGAGAGCCCCATCAGGCAGGAGTCTCCACTACCTTCTGGACTGAGGAGAGGCAGCATGGCCGGCCCCCCCAGATGTTGGTTTGGAGCTTTGGCAGGGTTGCCCAGGGCTGCTCGGCTCAGTAGTGCTTCACCGCAGCCCCCTTTCTCTTCTGTGTTATCTCATGGGCCTTGTTCCCCTTCAAGGGGAGGAAGATGTGGGTTTGGGTCCTTCCTTTGGTGGGGAGGGGAGCCCAGGCACAGCCTTAGGGGATGGGAACTAGAACTTGAGGGTGGCAGGGTGGTGCAGTGGGGAGAGCATTGGACTGGGAGTCAGGGGATCTGAGTTCTGCGTCTGCCTAAGTAGCTGTGTGACCTGGGGAAATTCACCTCAGCCCTCTGGGCCTCAGGTTCCTTATTTGTAAAATGGAGCTAATAAGCCCTTCCCTGCCTGCCTCCTAGGGTGTTGCAAAGATCTAAGGAGTTCTGCATTTGTAGTCAGAGAACTTGTGTCCTGACCTTGCTCTCTAATGACTGTAGGATCTTGGACAAGTCAGTGTCTCTGGGCCTCAGTTTCCTCTTCTGTAGAATCATGGGGTTGAAGTCTATCTCTTAGGTTCCTTCAGGCTCCACAGCCCATTGTGCTCATTCGTTCTCTCTCTCCTTCCCTCTCCCTCTCCCTCTCCCTCCCTCTCTCTTCCTCCTCCAACACAATTATTCTGCCTCCTGTTTTCTCACTTCCCCATCAGACCCTGGGATGTGATGACAGGGCCTGGAGGACCTCAGGCCTGAGCCTTCCTTCACACTCTGGGGCAGGTTGAGTTTGTAGGCAGTTTTGTTTTGCACGCCACCCAGGGGCCAAGCAGATAGCCACTTACTCTCCCTGTTATCCTGACCTCTTCAGCGCATCCCAGGCTGCCGGAAATGTTCCTGTCCCCAATAGCCCAGCTGGAGATCAGAAAGGGTCAGGGAACTGTCCCTGAGGTCAGTCATCTGGTCTGTCCATCCCCTCTCAGCTTCCTGGGATGGGTTTTTTCCATTGCTTATAATCCCCCTCCTGCAGCTGGGCTCACTGGGCACATTGAAGGCACAGGTTGCCGGCTTCCCTCATTCCCCTGGCCCCACGCCTGAACAAGTTGGGAAACATCTGCCTCCGCAGAGGAACCTGACCTCTAGGCTCCTTACAAGGAGGGAGGTGGGGAGGCCAGCAGGCAGCGGGCGGGCAGGGCCTGCATGTGGGGAGGGGTGGAGATGGATGGAGTTAAACTTGTCTGCTATGGGGAGCACCCAGGGACCAGTCAGGGCCCAGGAGCTCCGTCTGTCTCTCTCTTACCTGTCCTTGAGGACCCCACCCCCTACCCAAGGTTCCAGCCCCTGCCGCTTGCCCCTTCTCATCCACTCCTGCTGCACTGATGTCTAGTGGGTCAGTACTTCCACTCTGTAGTTAATTGATCATATTCTGTCTTGTGTTTTCCTCTTTGCTTCATGTGTTGGTCTTTACCTAGCCAAGTGGACTACGAACTCCCTGAGGGCAGGGACAGGGCCTAGAACAGGATTAAGTAGAGAGGAGGCATTTCATACATATTTGTGAAACTGATTGATGATGATTGACAGACCATGTTATGTTCTTCCCCATACAGAGCTGAGAGTCTGGCCCCAGATGACCATCAGATCATTCTCTATGTTTCCCTGCAGCTGGCCCTTGTCAGACAGGTAGGTTGTGGTTCGTGGTTGCTGGGCCCATGGGCTCTGTCCACCCCCTCTCCCAGGGCATTTCAGGTCCCTGTCTCTCAGAGATGGCAAGAGACCATATTAAGCATATGCTGTTATGCTCTCGCCCTACGTCTTGGGCTTCGCCTTTCTCCCAGGAGTCTCAGGGGGAACATAGTGACCTGGCACGGTCGATTCTTAGCTGGGGCCCTTGTTCGCTGGAAGGCTTTTCCTTAAGTTGGGGATGCTGAGCTGAGAGCCCCTACTCCTGCGGAGCGGGGATAAATCTTTGGACGCTAAGCACTCTGGCATTTCATCTGCTGACTTACTTCTCTTGGCAAGCCTGGGGCTCACTGCGGTCCATGCTCCGCCATCCACGTCCCTGCTTAAACAGACAAATCCTTTTGACTTTTCCAGGCTGATTAGGTGAGCTCTTAGTACAGGAGGGGCGGGCAAGCCGAATCGCTCTGCTCATCCGCCTCAGTTAGCTCTTCCAAGATAGAAGGTCAGGGCTGGAAGGAGCCCAGCCTTGAAGGGCCAACACAACAATTTCAAATGAGTTCCCCATTCTAAAAGAAAGCCTCCCTGGGTGATGTAACTGCGTCTGGACTCTGAAGCCCTGAATAGCTGAACCCCAGTGCCTTGTGGCTCCAAGCAGGGCACTTAGCTCTCTGTACTTCCTTTTTACCTGTGCCCTTGGGGAGGCCAGCTGGGCATACTCTCTGCATCCCTGCGTGTCTCTCTACCGCTCCATCCCTGTATCCCTCCCTCTTCCCATCCCTTTCTCCATTCCTGTGTCCCTCACCTCCCCCTGCTCTATCCCTCTGTCCCTCCCTCTCTCCTTCCCGGTATATCCGCCCCCCCCCCATGCCTGCATCCTTCCCTCTTTCTGCCCCTATCCCTTGTACTGTCTTGTTGCTCTTTGTCCTATCCCTTGCTTTCTACCTTTGCTACTCCCTGTCCCTTGTCTCTGTCAGTTCATCTCCTGTTGGGACCCTTCCACTAGTATTGGGTTGTTTCTAGGCCAGTCTCTCTCTATTCTTGCTTGGCTCCATCCTTGGAATAGTGTTGTGCTTTGGGGAACATAGAGACAGATAACCTGAGACTGATTTATTTTTAGCTCTTTGTCAAACAGCCTGTGTTTTTCTTGCCAGTTCAGCTAATGATAAACATTTGGTGATGCATTTTTAATATCCTTAATTATTCAACACATCTCCTATAGCATTTTCTGTTTTTCCCAAAGGGCTCACTAGACCCTTGTTTCTCAGGGCTGTCATCTCCCAGGGGCATTTCCTGGGCCTCAGAACTCTTCAGTTTCCCTTCCCCTAGCGGCGTCCCAGACTAGGCTGTGGACATCATTTGGCTTCCCTGGGAAATGGCCAGTGTTACTTCTGTCTATAACCAGCTCAGGTGTGAATAGCAATATTTGCTAGAGCAGAATCATGGGGTCCAACTCGGGCAACCAGGATGCAGACTGGGGCCAAGAGTCAAGAACCAGGCAAGGCCAGATGGTCATCAAGCTCCCCAGTCTTCCTGCCTCCTTCTTAGGCCTTCCAATATTCAAGGACAGCATCCACCCTGTAGTTGGGACCAGTGCTTCCAGCCACTGCAGGGGCCAGGCATAGAGAGACCAGGAAAGTGCCAGAGTTTATGTTGTGCCTTGCTGCCCTTAGGTAACGCCTATCCCATCACCCCTACCAGGCTCTCTCCTCCCTTTCCCGATCCACATTTTCTGCAGGTATACTTCTTCATACCCAAAATATAAGTGAAAGTGACTGGTAACAGCTCAGGCTATAAGCCCTGCCAGTGGGACTTGCATTTTAAACTGGGATCAAAGTCTAAAGCCAGAGAGAGGAGATTTTCATGGAAAGTAGCTTGGGTATTAACCACACAACAGTTAAGGACTCTCTTGGGCCAGTCAAAATCTTAAGAATAATATACCAGGCAGCTCACTGTGGGTGAGGCTGATCTTGATCTGTAACACATTCTGAATCCCTGGCAAGCTGCTTTTTTTTTTTTACCTCCCACCATTAAAAAAAAAGTCCAGACCCTTTTAACAAATACATATAGTCGAGCAAAACAAGCTGTGCTATTGGTCATGTCCAAACAATCTACATTTCCTTCTGTGTCCTGAGTCCGTCGGCTGTGTCAGGAGGCTGGTGTGACTTCCTTATCAGTTCTGTGGAGGAATGACTGACGATTCCATTGAGCAGAAGCCGGGAGGCTTTGCTGAGTTACTGTTTTTACAGTATGGTTATTGTGTAAGGTGTTTTCCTTATTCTGCTCACTGTGCTCTGTATCAGTTCACAGGGGGCTTCAATTTCCTCTGAAACTGTTTTTTTAGTCATTTCTTGTGGCGCAATAGTATTCCATCATATTCATTTGCCATAATTGGCTCAGCCACTTCCCTCCACCTTAGTTTCTAGTCTTTTGCCACTACAAATGGAGGTGCTATCAGTACTTTGTACATATGGGTCCTTTTCCTCTTTCTTTGCTCTCTTTGGGGAACGAAACTTCTGGTGGTCTTTCTGGATCACTTTGGGCAGATGGCTCTCCAAAACAGCTGGACCAGTCCAAAATTCCACCCATAACGCATTGTGCCAGGCAAGCTCCCTCCAGAGCAGAATTCTTGACAGAGAAAACTAACTCCCACCTCTGCTGCCCAATACTTGTGTGCCCAGGCTATGTCACCCAACATCCTGGGCCTAAAGTCTATCCTCCACGGAAGCACTGATAGGCAGCTGGACTTGAGTTCAGATTCTGTCCCACGACCTTTCCCCAGCTGTATGATCCTGGGGCAAATCATTGAACATCTTTAGCCATCCATTCCTCATATGTTAATAGAATAATAAAAATAGCACCAAGCCCACAGGGTCTGTGTGAGGTCTCAAAGTACTTTGCAAACCTTACAGTGATATACAAACACAGCTGTTCAAGAGTGGGTTGGACTAAATGATCTGTAGTCTTACTTTATCTAACATTCCATGATTAAGACAGTATTCTGACATTGTCAAGTAGGTAAATCTGCTTCCCCTTCCCTCCAGAACCATTTAAATCATACCACCACATCATCACAGTGGTTCACCTATTTCTGTTGCACTTTAAGGCTTGCAAAATACTTTACACAGATTTTCCTGTTTTTGATCCCCACAACAATTATGTGAGATGGGTGCCATTCTTATCCCAGTTTTATAGATGAAGAAACTGAGGCAGAGATGAAGTGACTTGCCCAGGTCATACAAGCTTCTTAGTTTCAGAGGCAGGGTTCAGACCCAAGACTTCCTGCCTCCAAGTGCCCAAATCTCTCTCCTGTGCCACCTGACTACCTGTATAGCACCCAGAATTGAGAATGGCTTTTATCAGGTTCCTTTTTCTTATAGCTAATGACAGAGGAATCAAGGCCTTCTCGCTGGCATTCAGGTAGCAAAAATACCAATTCAATTCATCACACATTATTAAGTATCTCTTGTGGAAAAGACCCTCAGGAAGCCTACAGTCGAGTGGGTTATATACAGAGACAAATAATTTTAATACATGATAAATGTAAAAGAAAGGTATGAACAAGTGAAGAGTAAGCAAGGAATGCTCTTTGTTGACTAGTGCAATCACAAGGCTTCATGAAGGAAGTGATCATTTAATTGGGGATAGGTAGGAACTAAATAAGGGGACAAGGAAGAATATGCTGGGTTTTGGAAACTACTTGACCGAAGGATAGGGGGAAGGGGGAGATCCAGAAGGAACAATAAACAGTCCAGTTTGGCTAGAAGGTCAAGTATGCAAAAGAGAATCACAGGAGACAAGGCCATTTTGTGAAGGACCTTGAAGGTCAGTGAAGGAGATTGCATTTTATTGGGTGATCAGAACCAGCCTGTGACAGTGCCCTGAAGGATGGTTTGGAGTGGGGTGGGGAGCAGGGGCAGGGGCCTTGTCATAATGTGGACAAGAGGCACTGCACCGGTGTAGGTGGTGAAAGTGGAGATAGAAGGGAGGGAACAGATGTGAAAAACATTGTGGAGACAAATACTATGGGACTTGGGAATCAAGTGGGTGGGAGAAGTAATGGAGAAGGCAGGTTCAAAGAGGCTGCCAAGGTTTTTAAGCAGAGAGCACTCATGGGAATTTATGGACTCAGAAGGAGCCTTTAGGGGAAAATAAAGCTTGGGTTTGGATGTTGATGTTTGAATGCCCAGGACACATCCAGTTGGAGATGTGTCCTGTCCAGCAGAAGGAGATTTGGGTGTAGAGTGAAGGAGAAGGTGAGGGATGAAGACAAAGAAATGTTCATCTTAACACATCAACAAGGCCACCAACTGACATTTCTATCAAGCTTACTTTGCTAAGTTCTCCTTCAGGCAGATTTCTTTAGGAATGAAAACAGTGCTGTTTTTCGTGAAGTTTCCGTTTGTTCTGAATTTGGTCATCAAGTGGTGCACTGAATAAAGTGCTGGGCTAGAGTGAGGAAGTTATGAGTTCAAATCAGCCTCAGACACTTGCTAGCTGTGTGACCCTGGACAGGTCACTTAACCCTCTTTTCCTCAGTTTCCTCACCTGTAAAATAAGAATACTGTTAATAATAGCACCTATAGTTTCAGAGTTGCTATAAAGATGAATTGAGATAGTATTTGTAAAGTGCTTTGCAAACCTTAAAGCAGTATATAAATACTAGCTAGGATTAAGTGTAGGGAGCTATGCCAAGAAACATGCAAAATGCATATACTAGACCAATGACAATTTCCTTCTATTATGGGCGTTAAGAGATGTTGGGGGGGGGCAGGGGATATGGAGAGAAAGTGGGAAACAAAATTATACAAGAAACTAGGTTAAATTCAATTTAACAAATATTTATGGAGCACCCAGACATGGGGACCTTCTCTTATGTGCAAGACATTATGTTAAGTTCTGAGGATAAAATTAAATGATATAGTCCATCCCCTCAAGGAATTTACATTCTACTGATGGGTGCAACATATACGCAAATGACATAGTAATATAAAGAAAATTGAGGCATGGGAAAGCAGTAACGGCCTGGGGGCGTCAGGGAAGGCTCCGTGGAGGAAGTGGCCTTTGCCCTTAAGCCTTGGGCACAGACAAAGACTTGTGAGAGGCAGAAATGATGAGGGAGTGCATTGCAGGCAGGGCTGAGTGGCTTGTGTGAATGCCTAGAGAGAAGCTTTGGGATCCCGGCTTTGAGGAATTGTTAGTATAGTTTGACATAGAGCTCTGATGGGGAGTGGCGTGGTGAATGGTAGTCTAGATGGGAAGACAAAGCATGTATGCATGATGAGAATGATGCCAAAAGGCAGCCTTCCTGGCATCCCTGAAATCACACGCCTGTTCTCTGAGTAAGGCTGGCTCTGACATGAGGCACTGCATGGCCACTACCTGACCCTTACCAGGCCCTGTAGCCATTCTACATTTCGACTTTATCGTCTGTCAAATGGAACGTTCGACAGGATACGGAGCTTTGCGGCTTTAAAGCACTCTGAGATATGCCTTATTCTAGCTCTGAAATTCCCTGATTCCAATGGGATAACATAATATGTGCTGAGTGAATGATATGGAGGGGGGAGGAAAGTGTTGGCTTGGTATTTCAAGAAGAGAGAAAGCAGTGCGAGCTGGATGGTGAGGGGCAGCTTCCTGGGGGGGATGAAAACTGGACCTTAGAGTGTGCCTAGGCTTTGGATAAGCAGATGAGTTGAAGGGAGGACACTCTGGGCAGCATGAGCAGAGATGCAGCCATGGAGAGGAGCAGGAATGTTTGGACCTCTGGAGCCACAGTGTATTTCTGAAGACACGTTGCTAATTAATTTAATAAGCTGCCACATCTGTCAATATAGAATCTGGTCTCTTGTTCCCTTCAAAGAAGTTTACGTCAGCAGCTGCCGATTCATTTTTCATTTTGTTGTTTGTGGAAATTTACTTTCCAGTTCCTCTGGGGATATAGGGCTTCCATGAGCTCTGCCAGGAGCACTTAGCCAGCACTCAGTACTCTGCCCATGGGGGCTTGTTAGCTATGGCAGCAGACCCTCAACAGCTGCCCCACCTTGGAGAAGAATGAGAGGAAGATGACATTTCCTTAAAATAATAAAGGAATGGCAGTAGGGCTCCCTCTGGAAGCAGTCAACATTTACTGTTGCTGTTGTTCAGTCATTTCGCTTGAGTCCTTTCTCCATGACCCCATTTGGGGTTTTGTGGCAGAGATACGGGATGGTTTTCCATTTCCTCTCTTGCTCATTTTACAGATGAGGAAACTGAGGCCAATAAGGTGAAGTGACTTGTCCAGAGTCACATAGCTGGAAAGTGTCTGAGGCCAGATTTGAACTCGGGTCTTCCTGACTCCAGGCCCAAAACTCTATCCACTGAGCCACCTAGCTGCCTTCACTTCTCACATGAGGGACAAAAATTGGTCAGATGTGTAGGTGAAAGAGAAATGTCTTTGCCAGTGTCTTTTATCCCTCCCTTGCCCTTACCTCCTACCCTGGTTCTGTTTTCAAGTCTGAGTTAAGAGTGTTTTGAAAATGTTGTGTTTATCTGGAATTTCAGGAAGGAGTAGTTTGGGTATTGCCTTGCAGATAAGTGCTAGCCCATGTTCAATGTTTCCATTCTTTAGTACTATTTTCAGGCAAATTCTAGTTAATTTGAAGATTGTAAATATTTAATGCTAGCTGCATTTAATATGACATAGAAATATTTTCTAGTTCAGAATATTGGTTGTTTTCTTATTAAATGTAATAATAGACAAAGCATTAGCAGAATGAAAGACTAAAAGGTAGAGATGAGACAATGGCCCAAATGACTGTGTCATCACTTATAAACAAAAGGTTATTCTTGCCCCACTTAGCTGTTGTAACTGTTGTGTCCCCCTTCCCAGTAAAGATGTAAACTCTTGAGAATGAGGACTTCTGTGGGGTTGTTTGTATTTATATTCCCAGTGCCTCGCTTATAAGAGGCACACAGTAGATGTATGATGAATTGAATTTTAAGTAGGATGTATGCTGATTTGTTTCTCCAGCACTGAACCAGCCTTACCCTCAACCAGTTATGTCTAAGCTCTCCCATCTCAACCCATTTGCAAGGTGACTGGCAAGGGCCAAGGCGGCAGTCTCTAACCAGGAAGTGATTTTTCCTTTGTGGGAAGTTAACTAAGAGGGACTGAACCTGTGACTCTGATCTCATTTAGACCTGGTCTGACTCACTGGAGTTATTGGGACCAGATGACCGGAATGTGTTGCCTGGGTTTGTTACCACTTACGTGTGGGGGATGGATGTGAAGTAGTTTGGAGAATTAGCAAGGGGCAGAGGGATGTTAACACTGGGGTGCCCCTCCCTGGGAGCTGGTCTGCAGTTCCTGCAGCCAGAACAGAAACCGATGGCAAAGTGTCTAGACAGTCCTTGTTCTGAAGATCGGGTTTTTTGAGTGTACTTCAAGCTCAATAAAGGGCAGCAGTGTGATGGGACAGAAAGAAGCAGATGTTGGTTCAGGTGTCCAAAAGGAGTCAGAGCTCTGGTCAGACACTTCTGGGCATCATCATTTAGGGGAGCCCTTGACAAGCTGGAGAGAGCACACAGGGCAAGATAACTAGGACAGTCGGGGACCGAGGCTTCACGTCCTATAGATACATTGGGAAGGAGCCAGGATGTTTAACCTGGAGAAGATAAGACTGCAGAAAGCAACGCTATAGCTCTTTGCAAGTGTGCAAAAGGTATCTCGTGCACGAGGGATCAGGCTTGTTTTTCTTGGCCCCAGAAGGCAGGCCAGAAATAATGGAGTGAAAATTGCAGAGGCTTATATTTAAGCTCTGTGAAGAAAACCTTGCTGATTGAGCTCTCTCGAAGTGCAAGGATCAGCCTCTGGGAGTGGACGAGGTAACTCCTCACTTGGTGATCTTCAGTTGAAGGCAAGGCTAGTCATAAGGTACATAGTAGAGGGCATCCCTGTGAAGTACAGGTTGGACTAGGTGGCATCCAAGTTTCCTACCCGCTCTGAGTTCCATGATTCAGTGAAGGCTGGAAATCAAGATTCTATCCCTCATTTCCTGTTTGGGTTTCTTCCTTGCTGTAGCCCATCCTGAATCCTGTCCTGATCACCAGCCAGACTGTTGTTCAGTCATTTCAGTCTTTGTGACCCATTTGGGGTTTTCTTGGCAAAGATACTGGAATTGTTTGCCATTTCTTTATCTAACACATTTGATGGATGAGGAAATTGAGGCAAACAGGGTGTAATGACTTGCCTAGGGTCACAGCTAGTAAGTGTCTGAGGCCAGATTTGAACTTGGCAAGATGAGTCTTCCTGGCTTCAGGTCTGGTGCACTATCCGCTTCAAAGCTAGCTGCCCCCAGTCACCAGACTAATCTTCCTAAATCACTATATTACTAGGTTTTCTCTTCATAACTAAAACAGCTGCCCATTGCCTGTTGTGCCTCAGTTCTGATTCCTCCCTAAGGTTAAGGACCTTCCTAGCTATCTAGCTACATCGCTATTTCCCAGAATGCACCCTCCGCCACAGCGCACAGGTTTTCTTACTCTCCTGTACAGGTCGTGCTCATTCCCCACATCTTGCGTCTCTGATCATGTTACTATCTATCCCTCCTTGGAATGCTCCTCTCCCAAATCCTGTATGTCTTCCAAGGCTTGGATCAAGTCATACCTTTTCACCAAGGCAATCTTTTGCAGCATAAATCAATCTCATATTCTATCTTTCTTTGAAGCTTTCAGCCACTGTTTCCAGTTCTGCTCCCAGAGGCAAAACCAGAACAGGTTGATCCCTTCTCCATACGGTAGCCCTACAGATTCTTGAAAACAACTGTCATGTCCCCCAAGTCTTTTCTTCCCTGGGAATTCTCCCAGTTCCTTCCATTGGTCATCATCTAACTAACTTACAGCCCTTCAGCAGCCCTTCCTCAATGTCCTGCTTAAACTGTGTTATCCAGAAACTCGGTATTATACTCTAGATGAGGTCTCACTAGACCAGAGATTCTCCACCTTTCTTGTATCATGGACCCTGAGCATCAACCTCTTGAAGCCTGTGGGCCCCTTCTCTGAAGAATGTTTTTAAATGCATAAAATAAAACACATCAACTTACCAAAGGAAACCAATTCTATTGAAATACAGTTTTGACACTTACTAGCTGTGTGACCCTGGGCAAGTCACTTACCCCTGTTTGCTCGGTTTCCTCATCTGTAAAATGAGCTGGAGAAGGAAATGGCACCACTCCAGTATCTCTGCCAAGAAAACCTCAAAAGGGGTCACAAAGATCTGACATGACTGAACAGAACTGAGGCTGAGAAAGGTTAAGTGACTTGCCCAAGGTCACAACCAATAAAATAAGTGTCTGAGATAGTATTTGAAGTCAGGTCTGGCTCTAAGCCGGTGTCCTCCCCACTGTGCAGCCGACTTGCTTTGAAACCAAGCCATAGAAGGGTCAGTCCAAGAAACTTGGGGTGCTTAACCTGGGGGATAGAAGATGTCGGGGGTGTCTTGGCTGTCTTCCTATGGAAGAGGGATTGGAATCATCTGCTTGGTCTCAGAAGAGCACAGAGCAGTCAGTGAAACTTGTAGCAAGGCAAATTTCAGTTTCATTCAAAGAAAACCCTCTCCAGCCACTAGTGCTGCCTTGGGGAGGTAGCTTGTTCCACTCACGAGAGGCCTTTGGGCAAAGACCCACTCTTGGTAGAGAAGTCCTGTTCAGGGACCAGTGAGCAGGAGAGAGTCTGGCGAAGATGTGGCTTCAGCTCGCATCCTTCTTGGGCAGAGCTGGAAGAGCAGGCCCTGTACTTTCTCCATTTGGCTTTAGATTGTCACTTTCTCGTCTCATTCCTCTGTGAGATAGCTACCAAATGCCTACTGTGTGTACAGCACTATGCTGGACTTGGTGGGGAGGGAGGAGGACATAAAGGTAATCTCTCCTCAAAGAACTTATTGAAGCAAACTTGGAGGTGTCCTGTCATTCGCTGTCCCTGATGACCTCACCTGTGTCTGTGTCTGTGTCTGGGGGCAGCTGTACCCTTTGGGGTCAGACGGGAGGGGCATGGAGAGAAGGTCACAGAGTGAGTGACTTTTTTCCCCCCTACAGATCTCTGATGCCATAGAGCATCTGCAAGAGGCTCTGAAAATATGCAGAGATGACGTCCACTCCCTGCACCTTCTGGCGCTCCTTTTCTCAGCCCAGAAGCACTACCAGCATGCCCCTGGACATCATAACATGGCGGTCACTGAACACCCAGAAAACTTCAAGTGAGTGGGAGTCCTGGCAAAAACTGCTCAGGCTCTGTGTGGTCTTTCTTCCATCAGATGCTTCACAAACACACAACTTCCAATACCACCTTCCATTCAGCTGCATGCAGAGTCACTTGCTGGGTACTCCGAGGAGGAGGCAGACATACGGAACAAAGAAACACTGTCTCCTCCCTTCTAGAGGCTGTGGTCCAGCTAGGGAGACAGGGCCAGTGCAGAAATGTGCCTGACTTTTAGAGTACTTTCCCTAGGGAAGCTAGGTGGCACAGAGGATAAAGCACTGGCCCTGGATTCAGGAGATCCTGAGTTCAAATCCGGCCTCAGACACTTGGCATTTACTAGTTGTGTAACTCTGGGCAAGTCACATAACCCTCATTGCCCCCCCCCCAAAAAAAGAAAAAATATTCTCTTCTTTTTAGAGTACTTTCCTAGCAATGTAGTATATAAAGAGATCCACACCCAAAGGATTTTGTTACTGGGGGAAGAATAGAGAAGTCAGTCCAAGAAACAGATTGGGTACACCTCACACAGAGGAAAACAAGCCTAGTAGCCAACAAAGGCTTTGGCTGCTGGGGTAAGGACTCACTATTTGACAAAAACCTTGGGAAAACTTGGAAGCCATCTGGCAGAAATTAGGTTCAGACCAGCATCTCACACCATAATTAAGCCCCAAAGGGTACATGACTTAGCTATAACAGGTCATGTCATAAACAAATTAGAGGAGTAAAGAGGGCACCAAAGAGCATAGGAAACATTGAGCTCACCTGCCAAAGGGTTCAAGGATCCATGCCTAACCCAATGTTAGATGATGTGATTTGCCAATCGCCCAGAGAGTTAGTGGTAGAGCCAGGATCTTCACTCCCAGGCGCTTGGACGCTGGTGTATTTGCAGTACCTCATTCCTTCTCCAAAATGTCTGTGCTCAGACAAGTTTACAATAGCTACTTCAGGTCATGTCATGGATTGATCATCATGTATGACGTAACTGCACAGATAATACAGCACCACTGAAGCAGTTGTGACCAGAGCCAGACCGGAAACAGCAGCCAGCCTGTTCCTCTGCCTTGTGCCGGCCTGATGGGATTCCTGCTGTGCTGTGCAGTCCTGTCCTTGGTCACAGGCTGTTCCTGGAGGGTGGGAGGAAACTGTCTTTCCTACTCTTCCTTCAAGAGGCAACTGATGGCACAGTGGATAGAACACAGGGCCCTGAAAGTCAAGGAAGACCCAAGTTCACATCTAGCCTCAGTTACCTCCTGGCTGTGACCCTGAGCATATCACTTCACTCTGTTTGTCCAGTTTCCTTAAATGTAAAATGGGATAATAACAGCATTTACCTCTAATAGGATTCTTAAAAGGATCAAGTGAGATAATATTTGTAAGCATTCTTCACCAGAGCCTGGCACATAGTAGGTGCTATGTAAATGCTTATTTCCTTCCCTTCTACAGATTAGTTCTGTTTTGGGTACTAACAGCAAGCCCTTCCTCTCTCCCAGTGCTAATTTTTGATACTCTGTATTCCACACACAAAGGGCAGCAGAGAACAAGCTCTGTGTGACAATGGGACTGTTGGGGTTCATTCTTTGGGAGCTGGGGGGGTGGAGGACTTGGGGGGGAGAAGGAAGATTGTGTGGCAGAGTGGGAGTCGCACATCATTTCATGGCTCTTAAACCTGTGAGAGGAGATGTATCATGTGGGGTATGTTCCTCAGACTCCAATCTAGTAGAAATTGAAGCCTAAAATAGATATATGCAGAGTACCCTTGAAAAAGCAAAACCAAGGCTGTCGTCTCACACGACTTAGAGAACTGATTGTCCTGGAGAAGGGCTGTGATGTAGTGGAAAGAGTCCTGGACTTGCTACTTTATGACTGTCATCTGTGAAATGGGAGGAATAACCATCTAGTCAACCAGTGGGCACTGATTAAGCAACCTACTGTGTGCCAGCTACCACGCTGGACCATGGGGACACAAGTTAGAGCGAATGAAGCCATCTCAACTCTCATGAGCAGCTGACATTCTGGTGGGCTAGCCATTCTCCCCCTCCCTCTCTCTTCCTCCCCTGTCTCCCTTTGTCAAGTGCTGGAGAAATAGGGGTCCTGGCCCTGAGAAATGGAAAATGTAGAGAAGCTTGGATTAGATACATTCCTCCAAGGCACAGCTGTGCCAAGTGATCTAGGGAACCTTGGAGATGTTTGGGAACACTCCATAACCTCCCAGGTTCATATGGGGTGGGGGGGCACTTTGGCCTTCTTCAGCCTTTCAGAGGCTGCCTCTCAGAACCCCGGGCTGGGGGGACAAAGGGGCTGCCTCCCAATGCTGCTTCATAGGTCCTTGGGCTATCCGTATCACCACTCAGCTCTGCTTTTCTCATTTCATAGGAAGCTGGGGATAAAAGGGACAGACATATTGATAATGATCAAAAGTGAAAATATGAGCAGTGAAAAACAGATCCCTGATAACTTTGGGTTTTTCAAACTGATTTCTTCTTGTCTAGAGTTCTCTGGGAATTTTCTTTCTTTTTTTTTTTTTAAAACAGTGCTCTGGTTATGGCAATGTTTCCTGGACATTAAATTAATTTTGTCATTTAGCATGAATTGGCCCAGTGGTGATAAGCATGAGTGGCCCCGGGTGGGCTGCTTAGCTTTGCCTCAGTCCGTGGCACACCCCCTCAATCCTAATCACAGGACTGGTCACCTGAATTTAAACATGGTTGACGCCCCTCCAACTCAGCTGCAGGCAGAGCCCCAAACCCTGGCCACGGCCTGGTCTGCTGACCCCCAACCACAAACTGCCTTCCTGTACTTTAGCACTTCCTCGCTTCCTTGTCTCAATATGGGCAGTCTGGTTTTTAACCTCATCTTTCAACCAAAACTACTCTCCCAAGGTACTGATAATCTTCCCACTGCCAAAACTACTGGCCTTGTCTCAGTCTTCATCCTTTGGACCACACTATCAATCGCCCTCTTCTTCATACTTTCCCTGCTCTATCCTGGTTCCCTTCCTGCTCTCTAAACTGCTTCTCCTCAGTCTTCTCTGCTAGATCTTCATCCAGATGTGCCCAGTAACTGTGGGTGTCCCACAGGGCTCTGTCCTGGGCCTGCTCTGCTCTTCTTCTATATGATTTTGTTTGGTGATCTTGGCAGCTCCATGGATTCAGTCTCTGGGCCGATGATTCTTAGATCTCTTTCTAGCCTGTGCCTCTCTGGACATCCAGACTCCCTCCAGATACCTATTTGCCTCTTAAAAGTGCCAAAGACATCCTTGCCCATCCTCCCGGTCCCTAGGCTCACACGTGCAGGTGTCATGCTGGATTCATCACTCTCTCTCCTACCTCCCCTTGTCCCCTTACCATCTCCATTCTCTTGCCACGTCTTGTTCATTCTTCCTTCCTAGCATTATTCTCTGAGCTCCCTTCTCTTTTCTGACGCTGCCGCCGTGTGGGTACAGATTTCATCACCTTGTGCCCAGACTGCAGCAGCAGCCTTCTGCTTGGCCTCCCGGCCTTCATCCTGTCCTTATGCCAATGTATCCTCCACATGGCTACCAGAGTGATCTTCCCCTTTTCTGTCCCCTTTTCAGTAAACTCCTGTGGCTCCCTGATGACCTCCAGGGCTTGACATAAAATCCTTTTAAATTCCTTCATTACCTGACCCTTTCTGTCTTTACAGTCTGCGTACACTCTATTCCTCTCCATGTCCTCTGTAGTCCGGTGGCACCGGCCTTCTTGCCCTCCCTGCTACTGCTTGAACAAGACCCTCCATCTCCAAAGATGCCCAGTCCTGGAGTGCTCTCCCTCTGCCTTCTCTGGCTTCCTTCCGGGCTCAGCTAAAGTCCCACCTTCCGTAAGAAGCCTTTTCCACTTAATATGATTGCCTCCCTCTGAAATTGCTTCCACAGTCCTCCACGGCATCCCAGGCCATTGCCAGTCACCTTGACTTTTGTCTTGCCATTGGACTTTGATGACTCTGGAAGAGAGAATGAGGCTGATGACTTTATGCAACTCTGCCTCGCTTCAATCCAATTCACAATCAAGTCCAGACATCACCCCATGATGTCACTGGTTGATTTGAAAATGAAGGACAAACAACAACAAAAAACCTCCCACTCACACGCTGCATACGCACACACGCACAATTTGTACACAGTTTTCATGCTGTCTCTCCCATTAGACCGTGAGCATCTTGAGAGTAGCGACTGCCTCTCTTTCTTTGTATGCCACATAATAAGTGTATACTAAGTTCTCATTGACTAATTAACCTGGAACCTAGTATCCATTGAGCTTCTAACCTCAACCACAGACTGATACTCCCTCATTGTGAACCTAAACCTTGCCAGACTGACCCCCTAACACGGGCCTACCTCAGCACAGATGTATAGTGGTCACAAAGAAGGGTTCAGGGAAAGGGGGATATAGGTGATCCGTCCCTATTATTGGAGAGATGCCCTCCTAACAGTGGGTCATAGCTTTCTATGCAAAGGATGGCACATTACTATAATTTAGCAAACAGGTAGCTTAGCCAGTACTAAGGCATGGATAAAATCATCTGTGTGTACAAGGGATTAGCCAGCAGGATACATTAATCCAAATACAATGCCGTGAATCTGCCTGTGATGTAACCTGGTGGAATTATAATGAAAATGGCGGGGGGTGCAATGTCCTCTCTTTTAATAATAAAATTTGTCTTTGCTTAACCTGCTTCCTTAGAGCTTCAGGGCCAGTTGATATCCTGCTTTCTAAGTTACCACAATCCTGTCTGGCCTCAGTAGGGTCCTGACCGCTCTATGGGAAAAGG